>NC_143547.1:63683736-64040402 GCF_031878675.1 Megascapheus bottae
CCTCAAAAGACTAACCATAGAGCTCCCCTATGACCCAGCAATTCCAGTACTTGGCATTTACCCAATTGTCCAGAAACAAGGGCATACTAAATCCACTAGCACAATTTTAATTGCAGCACTCTTTTTTATTGTAATTAATAAAAGGGTTACATGATATTTGCCAGATAGAAGGTGCATTAATTCACATACATTGATACCCTTTCACATGTCTTGGTCCACATTACCCTCCCCTCCACCACCCCCGTCTTGCTTTTCCCCCTTCCCTATCCAATTTCAAATAATCAAATACAAATAAATCCAATATATCAGATACCAAAGTGAGATACTGTAACAATATGAGGTAACCAAGGGACAGCAAAAGAGATGAGAGATAACCTAGTACATTAAGAACAACAATCATTCATTATATGGCTTTTGTTTCAATATTCTGGAGGTCTTTTCAACTAGCTTCATACTATATGGCCTTATGTATCAAGGTTTTGCTCTATTGCAGATCTGTGCTAGTAGAGCCCAAGGTTTCTACTGATTATGACAAATGAGGGAAACCATTGAGCCTAAGTTCCTTAATTGCAGCACTCTTTACCATAGCAAAGATATGGAACCAACCCAGATGTCCCTCAGTTGATGAGTGATGAATGGATCAAGATGTGGTATTTATGCACAATGGAATTCTATGCTGCTGTCAGAAAGAACGACATTGCCCCATTTGTAAGGAAATGGAAAGACCTGGGAAAAATCATATTACATGAAGTAAGCCAGACTCAAAGGAACATAGGCCCAAAAGTCTCCCTTTTGTCATAATCAGTAGAAACCTTGGGCTCTCCTAGCAGAGATTTACAATAGAACAAAATCTAGAGACATTAGGCCAAATAGTACAACACTAAATGTACGGACCTCCAGGATAAGGGAACAAAAGCCATATAAATGAATGACTGTTGTTCTTAATGTACTATGTTATCTCTCTTTTCTTTTTCCATCCCTTGGTTATCTCATATTGTTACAATTTTTCACCTTGTTATATGATATATTTTATATGTGCTTAATTGTTTATTTGAAATTGGGTAGGGAAGGGAGGAAATCAAGGTAAATGGGGGAAAGTTTGGGAGGGAAATGGGGACGATGTCATGAGAAAGGGTATCAATGTTTGTGCAGTTATGCACCTTCTATCTGGTGAATATAATGTACCCCTTTTATTAATGACAGTAAAAAATATTTAAAATAAGGTGCTGGCTCTACCATGCTCTCTCTGAAGGTACTAGAAAAAGATAAGGTCTGTGGTACTGTCCTCACTCCTATTGGTTACTTGTTAATGCCTGGTATTCTTTGGTTAATGCGAACTGTTTTCTGGTCCCTATCTTCAGTCTCATATTATCCCTTTTGTCATTCTCATGATATATTCTCTCTTAACATATGCCCCCATATTTTTCCTTGATATAATGACATCTGCCATATGCAACTACATATTGTTCTTACAAGTGGGTAGTTACAAACTTCACTATAGGAATTTCTTAGGGACATAATTCCACTCTTGATACATGCTTGTCACACTCATTAAAACAAGGAAATATAAAAAAGAGGGAAAGAAATCATTTTTGTTTGAATACTGAGTGTGAAGTTAGAGGTGACTGAAGATGTAACCTTAAGCCTAGGAAATACAGAATTGAGATACATTAGCATATTGGAGAGTAGTTGAATTTTAACAAGCAGATGAACTTCCTCATGGAAAGTATATAGGATAGCATGGGGAAAGAGCATAAAAATGTCTTGAAGACAACTTTCACCTAGTGAATAGGAAAAGAACAATAGCTTGGGAATCAAGAAGGATCATACAAAGTAGTTTGAAAATAAATAAGAGTATTCTACAAGGTAAATGAAGAACAAGTCTTAAGGAAGGAATAGTCATCAACAGTATTATATACTACAGGTCAAGGAAAATGAAGAACCAAAGAAAAAATTTAGTACTTAAGGTAGGAATGTTTTTGATTCAAGATAAGCCTTTCCATAAATACAATCATCATGGAACATACCCACAACACTATAGAATCATTGTTTATAAAATGTATTCATATAATATGTTTTGCTTTTGAAAATTATGTCTTAGTACACTAATGTGTTAGAAAATATTTGTTATTGAAGTGTCTTATAGAACTTTTTTTAATAATCCCAACAGATTTTTTAAAGATTATATTAACATTGATTTTTTTACATCATATTTCAAATATCAAGTTTAAGAAATAAGTATTCAAGAATGGGAACTCTATACAGAATCACTGGCACATAAATTTAAGAACAAAAGTTAAATTAAACAGAGAGTTTGTATGGCCTAGATCTATATAACATTATGTCTGTAGAGTATATATCCCATCATAAACTTGTGTCTATGTAGTTATATTTATATCTCCAAGATCATGTCAATGACCTTGAGTAACCGAATATTGAGTCACTGCTCTTGTATTATTTGTTCCATTGGTCTTGACTAATCTCACTCAACAAGATTTGCTCTAATCTCATCCACTTCCAAGTGAATGCTATTATTTTATCTTGTCTTTTGGCTATGCAGAAATCCATTGTGTATAGTTATACTTTTTGAATCCATTCATCTGTATTTGGCTATTGTGAATAGTGCACAGATGAACGTGGCTGAGCAGTTGTCCTTATATCCTGAGTTACCATGCTCAGAATGGATGCCCAGGTGTGGTATGGCTGGGAAGGTCTATTTTCAGTTTTTTGAGGAACCTTCAAACTTCCTTCTAGAGTGGTTGTACTAGTTTACATTCCCATTAGCAGTGCAATATGGTTCTTCTTTTTCCACATCCCCACCAGCATTTGTTGTTCTCTGCGTTCAGAATATTGGCCATTCTGTTCAGTGGTAAGGTGGAATTTTAGGGTTTTTTGTATTTGTATTTCTTTTATGACCATGGATGATGAGTATTTTCTCATATTTTTTGCCATTTTAACGACTTCTTTTGATAGGTCTCCCTTTAGTTTCCTTGCTCATTTAGTGATTGGTTTGTTGGGTTTGGGGAGGCTTATTTTCTTGAGTTCCCTGTAGATATTGGACATTAAGAGTTTATCTGATGCATTATTGGTATATATCTCTTCGCAGTTGGTTGGCTGTCTTTCTGCTTTGGTAGCTATGTCTTTGTCTGTGCAAAATCTTTTTATTTTTAGGTAGTCCCATTTGGTGAGAGTTTCTCCAATCTGTTGTGACCCTGGGACTCTCTTCAAGAAGTTTTTGCCCATGCCTATGAGTTCCAGAGTCTCTTCTACTCTGTTGTGTAGCAGTTTCAGTTTCAGGTCTGATATTGAGGTCTTTGATTCATTTTGAATTAATGTTTGTGCATGGTGTCAAGCTGGGATCAATTTTTAGTTTTCTCCATATGGCTGCCCACTTTTCCCAGCACTAATAGTTGAAAAGGTTGTGTTTATTCAAATGTGTATCTCTGGCTCCTTTTTCAATAGTTATGAGGTTTTATTTCTGGATCTTCTTTTCTGTTCTTTTGATCTTCTGGTCTATTTTTGTGTCAATACCATGCTGTTATTGTTATTATAGCTCTGTGGTAGAGCTTCAAGTCTGGTATTGTAATAGCACCTGCATTGCTCTTTTTTCCTAGAATTGATTTGGCTATTCTATGTCTTTTACTGTTCCATATGAACCTTTGTATTGTACCTTCTATTTCAGTAAAGAATATCCTTGGGATTTTGATGGGAATTATAGTGAAATTGTATATCAATTTTGGCAGTATGAACATTTTCACTATGTTGGTTCTTTCTATTCATGAGCATTGGATGTCTTTCCATTTCCTGGTTTCCTCTTTAATTTCCTCCATTAGGCTTTTATAGTTTTTGTTCAATAATTCCTTTACATCTTTGGTTAGGTTAATTACTGAATATTTTATTCTTTTGGAGGCTATTGCAAATGGGATCATTTTCTTGCTCTCTCTTCTGTTTGTGTGTTGTTGGCAAACAGAAGGCTACTGCCTTTTCAAGGTTGATTTTGTATCCTGCCACTTCGCTGAAGTGGTTTATTAGTTCTAAGAGTTTGAGAGTGGAATTTGGTGGTTCAGGTATAGGATCTTGGCATCTGCTAATAGGAATAGTTTAATTTCTTCTTTCCCTATGTGGATCCCTTTGATATGACAGGGAATCTTTTAGAAGCTTATATACAAATTTTGTCTGGCCTTTAAAGTTATGATCAATGTATTTGGTGACTAGTGTCCCATATAGGATAAATAGAGCATATAAATTTGAGATTGTAATTGAGTTAGTCAGAAGAAAGACTTTTCAGGAAATATCTTTCACTTCATGTCACTGTCTGAGAGTCAACATTTGAGCTGTCAGGCTGCTAAATATCATTTTATATTCTACATCACAAAACTGTACATATTACCTTCTTTTTCTCATTCTCCTAAAGTTACAAAGTTCTTTCTAGAGTTAGCCCACAGTTAGACTCATCATGAAATAGTACAGTATAAAGATGTAATAAACAATTTCCCCATACATTTTGTAACAATGTATTTATCTGTAAATCCTTATAAATGTTTCAGTTTTTTTTGTCTGTTGTGGGGCTTGAACTCTGGTCCTAGGTGCTATAACTGAGCTCTTCAGCTAAAGGTTACCACCCTAGCCCTGGAGCCACAGTGCCTCTTACAGTTTTCTGTTGGTTAATTGTCGAGAAGAGTCTCACAGACTTTAGTGCCTGAGCTGTCTTTGAGCTGTGATCCTCAGATCTTAGCCTCCTGAGTAGCTAGGATTACAGTAGTGAACCAGTGACATTGGCTCATAAAAGTTTTATTCAGAAAAAGAATAGAGAGGGATGGGGTCAATGATGAAAGTGATGATCAAGATGTATTTATAAAGTGATTTGTATTTGTAAACTCTTTTGGGAACTTTTGTACAACTGTTTAAACATAATAAAAATATAATTGAAAAAGATTGAAAAAACCCACACTTCTCAAAATAAATCAACATGAATTTATCTCAACTGTTTTGTACTGAGAAAGCTCCTATAAAGGCAGTGGAGATGAATTATCTGCCATCCCAGTACTATCCTTTTGGAAAGGCAAAACATGAAATGATACTGAAGAGTGTGAAGCTGGCTAAAATTGAGAGTTAAATTGTATGATTCAAATTAAGTATGTGCTTCTGGAGTTCCAGATGTGAGAATGCTCAGTGAAGGGTAAAAGTATCAGAGAAATGAGAATTGTGTTGGGCTTTGAAAGAAAGCTGGATTCTAGAGGAATTTTAAAGAAAGAGAAACGTGTAGAATGGAACCTGTAGACAAGCTAACAATAGAGAAGTCACAAAACTCAGAATGTATGTGCTCCTTGCCACAAATTTTAGAACAAAATTTAACATATATATATACATATATATATATATATATTCTAATATCCCTGAGCTATTCCCTTTAGCAGGAATCTGCTCACTTTTATCTTCATGTTTTTTATCTGGTGGTGAATTTTTATCTATGAGTCCTCTGAAGTCCTTTTGAAAGTTTACTCATTCCCATTTTCATTGCAGTTTTGTCTTTTTTTCAATGCTTAAAATTATGGTTCAGTCCAGTTAGTCTTATTTTAAATCCATTGTAGCCTCTTATCTGGAGAGTTTGGTTTCTGTGAGAAAACTGTTCAGGAAACAGGTTGGGAGATGACTTGAAGGGGAAAAGAACTTAAATATAGTTAGTTGTCTTGCCAATGCACTATTTCTCAAATGTTAAGATTAATAAAAGTTCTCTGTGGATCTCTATTGGTGGAACATAAGCCAATGTGGTCTCTAGTAGTTGGCGTAATTTTTTCAAATACATGATTATCTCAATATCAACAAATGCAGAACTAGGCACAAATCTTTGTATCATAGTGACTAAACTATAAAGTGAGTAAAAATAAAATTAGCATCTTATTGTGTCCAATGAATACTCCACTTAATTATAGAAACATGGTTCTGATCAATTTATGTATTTTGTCTTCATTGATATTACTTCAAAGAACCCTGTTGTATAACCACGCTGAACAAAATTTCCAAGCTTTGTGTTTCTCTGTGGGTATGAGCAACTTTTCAGTGCTACTTTTAATTCAATGACTTGAAAAAATCGTCTTGCTCACATGAAGATAAAGTTAGGATTGCAATTTATATAACATGAACATTTAATCCATTTATTGTTGAGATCATGAATAGAATGTTGAGCACTTTACAAGAAATGTGAACAAGTTCCTCCACAAAAATGATGTTCTCATAGTATATTGCTTCACTTCCAAATGATGGTAGTGATTGCTTTGCTGTATGTTCTCATATCGTGCAGTTTGCCTACAGTGTTACATACAATAGTGTCACACTCTGATATCTCAACTGTGAAAACTTTTTTTGTATTCAAATGCTTGTGACACTTTCATTAGTGTAGTATGCTAGCTATTATGGGATGTGGCTTTTATGTAATCAAAAATGTTTACATATGCCATGATAGGTCACTGAGAAAAACATTTCATTTGCTATAAAATGATGATGTAGCAATGGCCTTTGCCAACATTGTTTATCATAATATTTTAATAAAAACCAGTGAAATGACCATGACCTTAAGACTCATAATATAATTAATGTTTTTGTTACTTTGGTCCCTTTTAGAATAGAAATTTATTCTGCACACCTTAAGAAGTACAATGAGGTTTATTTTTTTTCCTTGTGTGACTCTTCATTGTTTTCTGTCTCACATCCACTTGCTTCATATTCTTTTGAGCAATGTTTTTTTCTTGAAATCACAAATCATGTCTTGTGTTTAAGTACTAGCTAATTTGTTAATTGGCTGCCTCTAGAGGGCCAGATATTCATTATGGTGCAATCAGTGGCCACTGTTTGGATTAAGGAGAAGGGTATTTAATGCTGCTACTCTAAGTTGAAAAAAAATGTCATGGGCAGTATAGATGCGGCAAGAAATGATGCTGGGTATGTCGGACACAATGACCTGAGGTAAATGTTTTTGCTCTAAGAAAATACCACTTCTTTCAGGGTCTTCTTTCACGAAATGCAAGTGTAAGTTATATTCATTGCCTTTATTTCTCAGTCTTCTGCAGTCTGGCTTCTACTCCCCTTATTTCACTGAAATTGCTCTCATTAAATTCTCTAATGACCTCCTTATTTCTAAATCAGATGATTTTCTGTCTTTATTTTACTGTATTTTTTACAATATATGATATTATTGCTTACTCCATTTTTCAAAATATCTGCTCCATAGTGTGCACTCTCATGGGTTTTGTTTTTGTACCTGTCTGAATATCCACTGTCTATATTCTTCATGGATTCTTCTTCCTAAGCTCGTATCTTAAATGTCAACATTTCCTAGCATCTCATCAACAGCTCACTGTTCTTCTCATTCTACATACTTCACTGAATGATGACTTCAGTTATAATTCATGTGGTGAATCGTCCAAATTGTTGTCCAAGCCACTCTCCTGAACTTTGGTTGTACAATATTTAATGACCTGCTGGCCAGCTCCATTATAATTTTTTAAGGTGTTTTTTTTTGCCAGTCCTGGGCTTTAGTTCAGGGCCTGAGCCGGGTCCTTGGACTTTCTCAAGGGTAGAGCTCTACCATTTGAGCCTCAGCGCCACTACCTGCTTTTTTCCATGCATGTGGTACCAAGGAATTGAACCCAGGTCTTCGTTCATGCTAGGCAAGCACTCTACCACTAGGCCAAACTCCCGGCTTCCACTATAATTTTTTAAAACATGTCCAACTTGCTAAGTCCCAAATTCAATTTATTATCTTCTGCTTGAATGCATTTCCTCCTCTGCCATATCCCATCTAGTTGATGAAATCAAATTTTCCCTATAGTATAAACTAAAAACTTTTGATTTTTCTTGAACCTTTTCCTATATCCAATGCATCCAATTAGTTCCCAACTGTGTGTGGTGTGGTGGTGGTGGTGGTGGTATGTGTGTGTGTGTTTCCATATGTGTTGCTAGAGATTGAGCCCCGGGACCTTATGCAACCTAGGCAATCTCTGCATAACTAAATTACATACCCAACCCAATCCCTAACTCTGATTGTGTCCTCTTAAATTCATCTACTAAATGAGCACCAAATTGTACTATCATACAATTTCCCTCTCCATTGTACCTTTAAAATTCAAGAGCCATAAAATGGCACACGAGACCAATATATAGTCTGGCCATAGTCATTCTCCTTTAGCAAGCACTGACTTGCTTGTAATCACACATTTTTTTTAACACAAAGCCATCATTTCCTAGAATATATTTTTCCTCCATAATTCTTGCAATTAGACAGTCAGCCATAACAGTGCCTTCTCCAGAAAACCATTCCAGAGATGTCTCCCCAGGCTTAGCTGAATGCTCCTTTTCTGTGCTCCTAAAGGACCTAATAAACTTCTAATCTTACCACCTCTTGGCACTATATTCTTATTATCTTTGTATGATACCAACATATAATTGAGAACATCATGCTGCAAAGTATCTGACAGTAAAGTAACAGAGATACAATATAATTTAGGTTATTAGGTTGACTAGCTGAGAACTACACTGAGGAACCCCTAACACCTCTCCATCTGACTAGTGTTTAGACAAAAGACTTCAACTGCATATTGCCTTCCTTGAAGAAAGAGACTTACTCATTTATCTCTGTGTCATTCTAGCATTATGCCAGGTACATCAAAGAGTTGAGACAAAATGTTTTTGGACAGAGAGAGCTATGCACAACATAGGAATAGATTTTGCTTATGAAGGCAAGTCTTCTGTCTCTCTTTCTAGTAAACAGGCCACTCAGGAAATTGAATTAAAGGTCCACAGGTTGCCTGGTAATTCTGGTATCCTAGGGTGGGGAGAAAATGAGTGACCAGTTTTACTAGATACATCATTCAAACCAGACTAGAATCTTCAGAAATAATCATTTTCTACCCTAAGGGACAAATCTGTCCAGACAACTGGAACCTAAAGCAAAGAAGTAATAGAAAGCAATCTGGCAAGATTTCTATACCCACCAGATGACAAGAAAATAAATAAATTGTTATAAAATATTTTCATTGCTTCCCAAGGGCATAAGAAATACCCTAGCCCATAATGACTTGTGAAATAAATAAAAAATCAGAAGTTTGATAAATTCTGACTTCCTGGCTTGTCTTTATTAAGTCTTTGTTTATATAGATGAACCTGAAATAAAAGCTTTTATAAACATGTGTTTGTCCTTTATCTCATCCCAAAAGTTGCTTACAAAGTCATAGTGTCATAATAATGCTCTCCTGATGTCAAAATTATAAGATTTTGCTGCTAAAGTTTTGGATTTTGCAGTGTAATAGGAACTATTACATACATTTTTATTCTATATTCTATAATGCTGGTCCATTTGCATTTTTTAGTTCTCATACCTAGGCCATCAAGGAAGACTTAACAATAATATTAGAATTTATATTGATTTTATTATTGTTATTTTCATGTTTATAAAGGAGAATGTAAATTTAGGCCTAGATTTCAAGCTCTATCAACAACAACCAAAAATTAAAAAAAATCAATATGAAGCAATTGCTAAGTTATCCCATTTCACCTCCCTTTTACCCTATCATGTAAGCACTATTATTATCTCTGATTTTCAAATGAGGAAACTGGTGTTTAGAATGTCTTTTTGTAAATAAGTAATGGGGTGGCTAATTAGAATAAGTATGTCTAGTAGTCCATATTAGTAAGTTCAACAACAAGTTCAAGTATCAGTTAGCTTTGCTCTAATCTGCTATCATATTACTTGTGTAAATGGTGATTAAAGTATAGAGTATTATTTAGCATTAAGTCATCCCTACACACCACCACCTACACTATGTAGGGAAATTAACTCAGATTACATGCCTTGCTGAAAACATTTACCATCACAGAAATTTTTTTCTATTTTAATTTATCATTTTTAGGCAGCATGTTAAAAAGCAATTTTGAAGTCCCATGCAATTTTATTGATGGAGTAAAGTTCTTGTCATATGTCATGATGTAAAGATGTGCTTTCTTGCCAGTTTGGATGTTTACTCATCTTTTTAAAAGAAAGTCAGTCTTTTGTAAATAGGCGTGTGTGTGTGTGTGTGTGTGTGTGTGTGTGTGTGTGTGTGTGCATGCACACATGCATGCGTGTGCACACGCACTAGTCCTGGAGCTTGAACTCAGGGCCTGGGCACTGTCACTGAAGTTTTTTGCTCAATGCTAGTGTTCTACCACTTAAGTCACAGCTCCACTTCCTACTTTTTTTCTTGATTAATTGGAGATCCGAATCTCCTTGGTTTTTCTGTTTAGGCTAGGATCCACTGGCTCCTGGTGAGAGGCACTTTGGAGACTTGAACTTTTAGAATTTAGAGTCTAATATACGCTTTGTATCTTGATATATAAGTAGATGAAATCAGGTTAATTTATGCTTTAAAACTTGGCCTTCCCATCAGGGAACATTCTATGGACCTATGCAGACACGGCAAAAAAATGTGCACCATGACCTACACTTTTATAACAATCTTTTTCATGTTATAATGTGGACATTTCTCCCCAATACTTATAGTAAATCTATATGATTTATATTGACTGTATAATATCCCTATATTAAATATAGTTTACACCCAAGATAAGATACAAGATATTTATGGTTTCATCAAATATGAACACTTCTACAAGAAGTACAGAAAAAGCAACCATTCATATTTATACCTTTTCCATTTATAACTTTTACCATTTTAGGACTGACTTTATTGCAATATATGTAATATTAGGAGTGATTCTTAGATGAGAGATAACTTGGCAATTAGTAGCCATCTTTAATCACTTCTAATCTGTGCCTGTCAGTTGTAGTATACATGAATTACATTAGACACTAAAATTACAAAGGTACTTCTGTCAGTTTTGAATATGAAATTGAAAAGCTGTGCTTAAACACTCTGTCCTAATTGCTCACATTTAAAACAACTTTTGACTGCCTTCTAACTTAAAGGACAGTTTATATTTTAAATCAATGACACTGGCAGTTGTGAATTTGTCTGTACTATTAAACACACAGGTTGCTTTTGTCCATACAACTGGTTAAAGCAATTAAACACAGGTTGCCATGGGAACCACTAAGAAGGGAAAGCACCTGTTTCTATGCTCGTGTTTTTTATGCTGTGTTAAGAGTCTTCTTTCCTCAAAATTGTAGCTGTTGGCATATTTCTATGATTTGGGCATTCAGGAGAAAGAGGCAATATACAGTAGGGAGGAGTGTCATTTCTATCTTACTGCTACAGACAGTGAGCTTACTGCCTCCTCCACACCCTTCCACCACAGCACAGACTACCTGGGTCTCAGGTACTGGCAACTTAAACTGGCAACTTAGAGTGACTACTCTAAATTTCATCATCAGCAAGAAGTCGGTAACCAAACCCCAAGAGACAGTCACACAGGTTAAAAACAAAGAGAATAGATATATGGCCTTTGAGTTATACCAATACAAAAGTAGATGACAGGTCAGCATATCAGCCACAAAACTCATGCAGATCACAAACAACTGCCACAGAAAATGACAGAATTGTTTACCGTGTGATCAAAGATAAAGAAATGGCTGATGCTGAAGATTCTTAGTCATAGTGATCTGAGCCACACATGGAGTAGAAAGACACAGAGATGACAAGTGGAAGTAATGAATGGACAGTGAAACCCCAGTGCCATTTAACAACTAGATTGTTATGCACCTACCCAACTGGCTGCTTAAGCTCTCAACCTGCCAAGCAGTCTTGGCCTAGGTCATTGTAATCTCTGTCTTGGTCGGCTCTTCAGCTGTTTTGCTGTGTAGTCTTAAACATCACAGCCTCACCAGATGACTTCAAAATGCCTTTGTTATAAAATAAGAAATGCTATCTTCTACACACAAAATAGCATTTTGAAATATGATTAGAAAGGAAAGTTTGTACAGAACTTTATAGATGAAACTACTATATCTTACTCCTTATAGCTATGAATCTGACCACACATTATATTACTCAGCATAGGGAAAATATTTCAAATGAATAGGCATTCTTATGCTCCTTTTTTATATTTTCATTGCTTTCAATGATGCCTATTCCCAATAGCAAGAATCTGATCATTGAATGGTTAGTAACTCAAACTGAACTGACTTTTTCTACTAATCTAAAATTGCCAGCCATTTTTTATTTCTTCTTGTTGAAATCGACCAACCGTATATTACCCTTCCTTTTAGTGCCAGTCCTGGGTTTGTTTTGAACTCAGGGCATGGGCACTGTCTCTCAGCTTTTTTTTTACTAAAGGCTAGTGTTTCACTGCTTTAGCCACAGTTCCACTTCCAGCTTATTTTAATGGTTAATTGGAGATAAACATTTCAAGGATTTCATTGCCTGGGCTTACTTCATACTGCCATTATCAGATCTCAGGGTCCTGAATAGGTGGATTACAGATGTGAGCTACCTGCTCCTGGCTTTCACCAATCTTATTTTTCCATACATTTTTATTGTAAATAATGGAAGGGTTACATTATATTCACAAGATAGAAGGCACATTACTTCACAAATATTGATACCCTTTTTCATGTCTTGGTCCCCATTTCCCACCCCTCACATTCTTTTTCCCCATTTCCTATCCAATTTCAAATAACGAAATAAGAATACATACATATATATATATATAGTCATACATATATATATATATCTTTATTTGGTTATATATATATATAATATACCAGATGACAATGTAAAATACTGTAACAATATGAGATAACCAAGGCACAGCAAAAGAGATGAGAGATAATATAGTACATTAAGGACAACAATCACTCACTACATGGCTTTTCTTTCTATATCCTGCAGGTCCTTTCATTTAGCGTCATCCTATATGGCCATATGTGTCTAGGTTTTGTTCTGTTGTAAAACACTGCTAAGAGAGTCCAAGATTTCTACTGATTATGACAAATGAGGGAAACCATTGAGCCTATATTCCAGTATGGCTTACTTCCCTTAATATGATTTTTCTAAGTCTTTCCATTTCCTTACAAATGGGGCGATGTCATTCTTTCTGACAGCAGCATAGAATTCCATTGTGTATAAATAACACATCTTGTTGATCCACTCATCAACTGAGGGGCATCTGGGTTGGTTCCATATCTTTGCTATGGTAAATAGTGCTGCAATGAACATTGTTGTGCTGGTGGATTTAGTACGTCCTTGTTTCTGGAGAATTGGGTAAATGCCAAGTAGTGGAATTGCTGGGTTATAGGGGAACTCTATGTTTAGTCCATTGAGGAACTGCCATACTGCTTTCCATAGTGGTTGAATTAGTTTGCACTCCCACCAACAGTGTAGTAGTGTTCCCTCCTGGCCACATCCCCTCCAGCATCTGTTGTTAGTAGATTTCTTGATCCTGGCCATTCTAACTGGAGTGAGGTGGAATTTCAGAGTTGTTTTGATTTGTATTTATTTTATGGTCAGAGACGTTGAGCACTTTTTCATGTGTCCATAGGCCATTCTTATTTCTTCTTCAGAGAAGACTCTCTAAGTCTTTGGCCCATCTTTTAATGGGATGGTTGTTTCTCTGATGATTAGTTTTTGGAGTGATTCAATTTTTTGAGCTATTGATATCTTTTAGATATGCGGCCTTTGTCTGTTTTATGGTTAGTGAAGATCTTCTACTTTGTAGGCTTTCTAGTTAGTTTGCTAGCTATGTCTTCTGCCAAACAGAAGCTCTGAAGTTTAATGCAGTCCCACTTATCCAGGCTTTCTCTAATTTGTGTGTTTCTGGACCCTTATTAAGAAAGTTTCGACCTGTGCTGAGGAGAACTAGTGTATCTCCTATTACTTCTTGTAAAGTTTTCAGTGTATCTGCTTTTACCTCCAGGTCTTTGGTCCATTTGGAGTTTACCCTGGTGCAGAGTGACAAACAAGGGACTAACTTTAGATTTCTGCAGGTGCTTAACCAGTTCTGCCAGCACCACTTGTTGAAGAAGCTGTCTTTCTTTCATTCTATTATTTTGGCTCCCTTATCAAAGATTAGGTGGCCATGGGTCTGTGGATTACTATCTGGGCCCTCAATTCTATTCCATTAATCTTCAGGTCTGTTCTTGTGCCAGTACCAAGCTGTTTTGGTCACTATAGCTCTGTAATAGCATCTAAAATTTGGTAGTGAATTTCCTCCAGTGCTGTTCTTTCATCTATGAATTGTTTTTACTATACAGGGTGTTTTTTATTATTCCATATGAAATTTTGGATTGCCTCTTCTATTTCTTTAAAGAATGACATTGGGATATTGTATGTAGCCCTTGGCAAGATTGCCACTTTCACGGTGTTGATTCTTCCAATCCAGGAGCATGGGAGGTTTTTTTTCCATTTCCTCAGTTCTGCTTTAATTTCCTTTTTCAGAGTTTTAAAGTTTTCATCAAAAAGGTCCTTTGCATTCTTAGTTAAGTTAATTTGTATGTGCTTTATTTTTCTTTGAGGCTATTGCAAAAGGAGTTGCTTTCCTGATTGTTGCATCATTCCTCTCATTGTTGGCATATAGGAAGGCAGATGATTTTTGGGCATTAATTTTTTTTGAGTGTTAATTTTATACTCTGCTATCTTTCCAAAGTTTTGAATCAGCTCAAGGAGCTTGGGAGTGGAGGCTATAGGATTCTTTAAATACAGAATCATGTCATCTGCAAAGAGGGGAAGTTTTACTTCCTTTTTCCCTATTTGGATCCCCTTTATGGTTGCTTCTTGCCTTATTGCTCTGGCTAGGAATTGTAATATTATGTTAAAGAGGAGTGGAGAGAGTGGGCATCCTTGTCTTGTTCCTGATATTAGAGGAAATGACTTTAGCTTTTCGCCATTAAGTATAATGCTAGCTGTGGGTTTGCCATACACAGCCTTTATTATACTGAGGAATGTTCCATAGATTCCTAGTTTCTCTAGAGATTTTAGCATAAACTAGTGTTGGATCTTGTCAAATGCCTTTTCTACATCCATTGAGACAATAATTCCACAGTCTTTTAAGGCTGACACCCAACTCCAGCACTCAATGTATATGACTGTTCTTTACTCAGAACCTCAATTTTGCTTAGCATATGATAAATGCTACAGGAGACACACAGATTTCTTGCTATAGTTTTTGGTATATTCATCTTCTCAATGTAATAATTTAGAAGATGTTTGTTCTGGTACCCTATAGATAGAAAATGCAGTAACAATTTGAAGGTAATGCATGAATAGAAGGTAAATACTGCCTTGTACTAATGGCAAAATAGTCCTTTCATAAGAGGCATAGCTGAATGTGAATTTACAATCAGTTTCTGATTTGTTGCTAATAACTAGATGATTACTTAATCAACCAATTGTCCTATGTAAGAAACTGTTATACTTAAGTCACAATAATCAATACCTTGAGAAGTTCCTTATAGTTTACATAGTTTCTTCTGGCTTGCAGTCCATTGCAAATTTCATTTGTATTATTTCCATGAGATTCCTTTCCACTGTTGTCTAACATTCTCCATATGTTTGTGGTACCAACAACTTTTGCCATATTTTCTAAACCTGTAGAAATCATCATTAGACTTTGAATTTTATAAAGAATTGCACAGTAAAGAAGCAACCATAATGTGGGGCTAATGTACAAAACCAAGAATATGAAAAAGACATATTCAAATAGCTTTGACATTTGAATCCAATCAATATTTTCCATGGTAGTTGCACTACTGAACAATATAATAATTTGTTTTTTATTCTTCACCATATTTTCTGAAATCATTTGAAATATTCATATTATCAATTATGTAAATACTAGTCATTTTAAATCCTAAGAATTTGGTTGTACATTATAAAAATACCTTGTAGAAAAGTAAGCACTGTACAGTTTCTGCATTTGTAGCTTAATATGGATTAAGTTTTTAATACCTTGAAGTAATATTATACTATGTGAATTTATTTTTATCATGTATTTCAATCTTCCTAAAGTTACTATAATTGAGTTTGTTTGATAATGTACCTTCATATTAGTACAAGACTTGATAATTTGCAAAATATAAGGTTCATAATAAAGATAGAGAGCAGAGTTAGTACCTGGCAGGGAGGATAAGAAGAATGTGAAATATAGAAAAGTGATTTAATCGCACTACTGCAGTTTTGTAAAATATAATTTTTTCCCCTAGCACAGCAGAGTTTCATGCTGATAACAAGCCACTGAATTAATAAATCTATTGCAACTATTGAGACTTTTCCTTTAATAACATAACAAATGCTGAGCATTAAGAAAAGGAAAAGCATTCTTTGTACAGATCTTACCTTCAGCAGATCTATGTTCCGAACCATAGGAAAAATATCAACATCATATCTTCAGCAAAATCAATGTGAAAATAATTTGTGCACTTCAATTAGAATACTGTATTTTCCACACAAAAGCATGCTGTTTCTTGGAATGCATTTGCTTATTTTCCAATTGGAAAGCCATTTAGGAGTTTATATTGTTATCATTGCATGTGCTTAACTCCAATTATAGTTAATGGGAGTTGTGTATCTATAGTCACAGTAGCCTCTGAACTAGTTTAACATTATTGCTTCCCATTACCATCATCTTAAAAATAACTTTCTTCTCTTCTGCCAACCTGAACTACCACAGTAATCTAGATTTCTGTTTTCTTTGCATGGATTTATTTGTATGTAATGAAGGATATAGATTACACAACATGGCCAGTTTCTAGACTTAAAAACATTACAAAGGCATTGAGATTAGAGTAGGGCTTAGACTATTTAATTGTTAAGTGGAGGTAATTGATTCGCTCTTATCCACAGCACCCTGTGTATACAATTTCACTGGAATAAAACAGTTCAATATAACACAATACCTATGGTTCCTAGGAGACAGCCAAATTGTGTTGAAAGACCCGCGGAGACCCGCACCCAAGGACGCACATACAGACCACTGGATGCAACAGGCAAGAGGATTTTATTCGGGCATATGCTCGGGCTCCCAAGTCCACTTGACCACGAGATCCGCAAGGTTCGGGTCAGTGTCTGGGCTCGGTCTTCTCGGGTACACGTGACCTCGAGATCCGTGAGGTTCGGGTCAGTGGCTGAGAGCCCCGATCTGTCTCGGGAGTGACTTTTTATACAGTCCTACAGTCCGTTATAGCAGAGCCCGCACTTTTACAGCCAATAAGTTTAAAGCATTACAGTGAGGTCTGCACGCAGGCAGCCAACCCGTTCAGAAAAGATCATACACGTTAACCAATCATCTCAGGTAAGAAGTTATGTCCTAATATGGGCTAGCAGGGTCTTCGTGCTGAGTAGCACATTCCAATGGGCCCGTGGTCCTGGGGAAAATGACCCTTGTCCTGTTATAGAATTAGCTCCTTTCAAGGCCTGGATGGTGCTACTGCCGGCCAGTTGTCGATTACAGATAGCAGAGCAAACAGGACATTACAGATTACAGAACAAGCAGGACGTGGGCTAAGCTTGTAAAAACTACTACCATGGGGAAGGGGTAGGGTCAGGTTTTACACAAGTTAATCTATGGCCAGCTGGCCACAGTTCCTTAGTTAGCAAAAGCATGAGTTAAACTTTAAGATAGCAGCACTATGGTTCTGACCTGGGGTCCTTCAGTGTAACCTATTCTAAAACATGAAAAAGAAAGGGTTTTTCTTTATATATATATTTTTTATTGTAATTAATAAAAGGATTACATGATATTTGCCATATAGACGGTGCATTAATTCACATACATTGATACCCTTTCACATGTCTTGGTACCCTTTACCCTACCCCCCACTGCCCCCCCATCTTGGTTTTCCCCCCTTCCCTATCAAATTTCAAATAACCAAATACAAATAAATTCAATATATCAGATAACAAAGTGAGGTACTGTAACAATATGATTTACCCAAGGGACAGTAAAGGAGATGAGAGATAACATAGTACATTAAGGACAACAAGAAAGGGTTTGCAAAATAGAAGCCAACAGATTCTACACCTATCAACAAAACTAATTCTAGTTAGTTTGGAGAAGGCAAAAACAATGAGAATAAGTGTATTATAAGATGTCTAGATGCAATCAGTAATATTCATTTGGTTAGTGGTGGACTCATATTTCAAAAAGAAAAGTAGCCTGCTATCATCATAGCATATCATAAGACAAGGAAAGAGCCTCGTTAGGCTTCCAAGAAAATAAGGATTCTGAGAACTCTAAAAGCATCACTGGATTGGCTGGGGTGCATCTCAGTGGTAAACTACTCAATTAGCACATGTAAGGATTTGAGTACCTTCCCCACCACTGAGTTAAAATAACAAAACAAAATGAAACAAAACAAAGCCTCAACTTACTAGAGACCTTAGCATTTCTTGGCTAATTGTTACTCAACAAATAGAAATCTGTTTTTTTTTTCTTTGCCGGTCCTGGGCCTTGAGCTCAGGGCCTGAGCATTTTCCTTGGGCTTTCTCAAGGCTAGAGCTGTACCACTTGAGCCACAGCACCACTTCCAGGTTTTTTCTCTATATGTGGTACCAAGAAATGGAACCCATGTCTTTGTGCATGCTAGACAAGCACTCTACCACTAGGCCAAATTCCTGGCCCATATTTTTTTAAAGCAGGACAAGCCTAGGATTCATTGGGTTTATTTTCCAAACTGTGCTAATTTAACTTGGTTTCTAATTACAACAGTGCCTAAATGTGCCCTAAAAATACAATTTGGTTGTGCTGCTCGATGGAACCCTCCTTATGAAATATGCAAAATAAAGACTTTTACTTTTGTGTACATTTCATTATTGGTATTTCTTTTGTCTTTTGTTCTCCCCACACGCCTATGGTTTATCCCCTGTTGTCATGTATTTGATTATTTTGTCCCTGATGTATATGTTTATTTGAATTAGGGAAGGGAAGGGGAGCAACAAAATGGTGTGACAAAGGAAAAATTGTAAACCAATGTAACAGGGATACTCATAGGTTAGTATGTTGCAAATGAACTCTACAACTTGATGGTGTGGCTGAGGAAAGGAAATGTGGGAGAAAAGAAGTAGGAAGGGGTGAAATCATTCTATAAGAAATGTACTCACTACCTAACATATGTAACTGTTACACCTCTGTACATCACCCTGACAATATGAATTTTACAAAAAAAAAAAGAATAACACACGGGCAGGTTGCATACTGAAGTCTGCCTCATGCTATGTTGTGATTAGGCAGTAAATGGTATGTGCTTAGTCTCCTATTATTACATTTGACAACATTTTCAGTAAGGAGGAAATTAAGATACAGACTTTGGTATGGATCTAAAACTTACTGACATTCAAGTATTTCATGGTGGATATGTTCTGTATATAGTTGCTAAATAAATGATTATGCACATGAATTTTAGGGAAATATAGTAATGACTTTATTCCATTCACTGTAGAGCTCAGAAAGATTTGGAGACGAATGGCAAATGAATTTGTGTTTAGAAAAGACATGAAGTAGCTAAGTGCGAGTGTTTCCTATCTGTAATCATAGCTTTACAGAAGCATCACATCTGAGGACTGTTGTCAGAGCCAATCTGGACAGGAAGGTTCACCACACTCTTATCTTCACTTGACTACCAAAAAAAAATGCCTGGAGATGGAGTTGTGATTTAAGTGGGAAACCATTAATCTACAGAGCAAAAAGTTCAGGAACAGTACCTGGTCCCTGAGTTCAAAACACAAAGACAACAAAAGAAGAAAGGGTGGGGAGAGAAGAAAGTAATGAAAGAGGAAGGAAGGAAGAAAGGAAGGAAGGAAGGAAGGAAGGAAGGAAGGAAGGAAGGAAGGAAGGAAGGAAGGATGGGAGAGATAAGAGCACAAAGTTTATAACTCCTATGACAGTACGAAAAGGCTTGACTTCACTTTGAGCTGTTTTGCCTGAAAAATCATGCTGAAGATGAGTTGTGTACTTTTATTCCCTATGGGTGAAAAAACGAATGTTCATTTCATTTTGACCACCTTCATTCCATAGCATACATTTTGATATATCTTTCTCTTTAACTTCATTCTTTGGCTAAGTCCATTCATAATATCAGAAATCTGTTTGCCTTCATGTTGTGGGTATTTCAAAAACAAATCACTGATGCCTTTTGCTTACAATGACAGATGGTGGATTTGAATAGTACATGCTAGAATGGTATGCCACAAACTTATTGTTGCATGATTCATCATGTTTCTAAACCATATGGATATTGTATTAATTTGTCTAATGAATTCTTAGACCAGGAAGATATATTAGACCTGGGATTTCTTATTTACTATGATGTGTTAGTCCATTATTTGGAAGAAAGGAAGCAGAGAAAAAACAAAACAAATCATGTTTTCCTTCCTTCAGAGAAATGGTTTTCTGCATATCTCCTTTCACAATATCATCAATAAGTCTACCCACAGAGAAAACTCCTCTCTTACCAGAATACATTTTTCTCTCCTTCATTTCCCAAATCCCAACAGGCTAATTAGAAAGGAATGCCATTACTTATTAACAAATCCCTCCATACCATAGATGTATGAGATTTTTTATTGAAATTTGTGTTGTTCATTTTTTGTGAGAATTTTTGGCCTTGCAATTGTTGAATATGCAACAACTGAACCACTTGAACCATTCCCACAGTCCTTTTTGACTTCACTACTTTTCAAATAGGGTCTTTCCCCCACCCCAGACTAGCCTAGACCATAATACTTCTAATTACTTCCTGTATAGGGTGATATGCACAGGCCACTATGCCCAGTTTTTTATTGGTTGGGATGGAATATTGTTTTCCCTGGCTGTTTTTGAAATATAATCTTGCTGATTTCCACCTTTTAAGTAGCTAGGATTATAGGCATTAGCCACCATATCCAGCAAATACATGAATTTTAAGTTACTGAAGGCTTGAGTTAAAAGCCTCTATTGTTTTGCCCTCTAAATTAAAGCAGTATCAGTAGTAAAATAAAAGTGAATTTGGCTCAGATTTGATCTTGTAGAATCTCAAGAATCTCTACTATCAAATCTATCAAATATGTGTCTACTACCTCTGTCTGTATACAATTATAGAAATGAAATCATTCTCACAACCACCTAAATTACTCTGTTACCACTGACAGCAATAATACCTAGTACTTGTTCTTTTCACATGAATTAATTCCAACTTATGATGACTATTAGCATTTTTTAATATAAACAAAAAATGTTATATTTCAAACTACTCAGTAGATGATTTTTCAATTTATAATTCAAGGAATATATGACTCTAAACATGAAAAGATATTGTCACTATATTGCTAGCTATTAAAATGTAAATATGGATAGATGGAAAAGTGGATATGTGTGTGTATATATATACATATCTATGTATTCAATTTATATATAGAAATAGATAGATACTTATGCTTTATGATAACCTTGGAATTCCACTTATGGCTTGAGTCATACATATCTAGAATATAAATGTATATATATTTTTGCTAGTCCTGGGACTTGAACTCAGGCCCTGGGCACTGTCCTTGGGCATTCTCAAGGCTAGTAGTGCTCTACCACTTGAGCCACAGCACAACTCCTGGCTTTTTCTATGTATGTGGTACTGAGGAATCAAATGCAGAGCTTTGTGCATGCTAGGCAAACACATATCTATCACTAGGCCATGCTATGGAACCGTAAATGTATGTATTTTATAACAAAATTTCTTTTAATAAATATATATAGAGAGAATGGAAAATAAAATCAAAAGATGGAGATCAGTAATTGTTCCCATTGTTTCTAAAAGCACTTATTTTTCATAAACAAGGTTGTGGGTTGACATTTTGAAAATGTAAGTGGTGACCTTTACAGAAACTCTTTTTCACATAATTATCTCATTAACTTAGAGACCTATTTGGCACACAAAATGGAGATGTGTTTTAAGATGATGTGAACGGTCATCATCTCTTGCCATTTAAGGCTGTAAAGCCTGCCAATTTGGAGGTAGAATAACTACTATATGCTATATAAAAGGGCAGAGGCATTCTTGGAGGGAAGGCATGGGTGACTGCTGATTTAGCATGTAGGACACACCCAAGCCCAGAGACTAGCCTAGGATAGTCTGGTGGGACTTTGGGAATCCTTCTTATGATAGGTTAACTTTTAAAATTGCACGCTTAAATGCTAGCAATGTAAAGGGAGCCGTTTTATTGTAATTTCATATGTAAATGTTTTCTCAGACATTGCAGATCAATCTGCAAACTAGGAACATCTAAACAATAATCCCTTTATCCAAAAATGTTATCTTCACACTTTTAGCTGAATTGTGATCCATATCACAGACTAAATAATAGACTTTTTAATGATATCTTCAAAAGGATACCCAAATAATTCATCACTCTAATATATCTTCAAGTACAGAAAATGCCTTCTTGCTTTCTTACCTCTCAGCTGTAGTTATTGCATTTCAAAGCTCTTGGTGGGCTTTTAAAACATTTTTGTGAAGTTGATGCACAGAGGGGTTACAGTTACATAGTTAAGGTCCTGAGTACATTTCTTGTTGAACAGTCTTATCCCCTCCCTCATTGGGTTGGCTTTGTACTCATCAGATAGTGTTATTGAGGTCAAGGTCAGGGGAAGCAGATACTTTTATCTGTGTACTTACCACAGACTACACAGAATCAGTCAAGAGATGCTAGCACAGATGGGAAAGACACCATGACAAACCTCAGAACTTCTCAAGCCAACCTCCTCATGTGACAGGTAAGGAGAAGGCCTCAAGATAGATCCACTGCACAAAGCAGGCCTGACCCTTAGACATTAACTTTCCATTATAATCCCCCCCATCATACCATTGATTTGCTGTGTACCCTTCATCACTAAAGCACAGATAATAGGATGAAATGAAATGGGCTTACCTCCTGGGGATGTTGTGTGGATTAGCAAATTAACAAGTGTAAAATGTTAGCATTTATGTAAGTGCTCTTGGTGGTTATTATTTCTAAGGACCTATTCTCATTTGAGTTAGGGAATCTAAGTATATAATGGTTTTGTCAGAAAGGAATTTTCACCCTTACCAATTGCATTTAAGCCGAGCATAAAACAGAGGTGATAATAATATAGTAGTTATCATCACAATGCAGAGCTGTAAACCTTTTTTCCTAATAAAGCAAAAACTATTATCAGCAACTTTTAATGTTTTTAAAGCTTTGTGCCAACAGTAATCTTTGCACTGATTATTCTTCCTGTGACGGATGGGACCTATTCTAGGTCCCATTCATTATTCATTCCCATAATGAATATATAATGTATTGAATTTGTTTACATCATACAATCAAGCAAACTTGGAAGCTGCTTTGATTGCCACATTATGCAACAGTTTAAAGAAAAACTTTTTACTGCTCTGCCCACATTGGTGTCCTCTAGAAGTAGCTAACACACAAACTGAAAACTCACAGGGAATTGAAGTGCTGCTTTTCAACAAAAGGCACTGAACATAGATCCTTTCAATTTAACATCTTTACCAAGAAATTTTGTTGTCGCCTGCTATTTCCAAGGGGGACTGTACTTGAGATATTTCTATTTCTTTTATCACTCTGACTTTGCTTACCAAGACAAGTCATTTATTCCTGATTGTAGAAATCTTCGACTCAGCCAGTCAACTGCAGTGTGAACTCCTCAGATCTGCGCTCTGTGTTGCTTATTTACATATTCATTTGAAGTGATTTTTCAGATTGTTTGAAACCTCCTTTGACCTGACATCCTGCAATAGTCAAGATCTGAAGCTCACCGTGTTTTTGGTTCTTTTTCTTTTTGTCTTACAGATAACAGACGAGCACCTTTGGAAAGGTCACGCTCTCGCCACAGTGGAGGAGCCATGTCATCTAAGTGATTGCTGATACCAAAGAATATGAAAATATTTAAGTAAACAAAATCAGACATTTTGAGAAGAACAAGACATGAACTACAGGGCTGTGCATTTCTGTAAAGTCAAGCCAAGCATGATAAAGTAATGTGTGTTTGTAAACTCATTGCAGCACTCCTCCCAAAATTATATGAATTTGAACACAGATGTCACAATTATAACTTTTCCACTTAAGGGTAAAGCTCTATATTAGTTGTCATTGTGTGCAACCTGGCTCTGAATACTAGACATTGAAGTGTTCTTAGGCTTTCAAAAACATGCAATCTGTCGCAAAATTTAAATCTGATATGGCTAGGTCACCCCTTCCTTCCCCCCCCCCCGCAAAAAAAAGCACAGAGGTAAGAGAACAAAAGCAAAAGAATTATTTTAGCATCAGCTTCCAACTCCTATTATGTATAGAAAAGGACAAGGTCAAGGAAGATATTGATGTTAGTGGTTTGGAAAGGGGCTCATATTGTACACCATTTGTGGAATTCAGCAAAATTTCTTTTCCACCCCAGCCAAGTTATTTAGAGTATTATCACAAGTGAAAGCTGATGGATTTATCTACTCTGGCTGAAATTAAAAATTATCATTAGTCTAGCTTTTCAGCATGATATTGCAGGCACTTATCATTGCTAAAAATAAACCAAAGTTTAAAATAATTAGTTAAGGAAAATGATTTAAACTTTACTTAAAGAAATATTTTCTAATTATTCATAGATATTTACTTTATACTAACACTTTATATGACTATTTTTTTAGGAAAAAACTACATTTAAATTTTTATGCTACAAATAAACCTGAAAATTTGGAGCCGGGAGTTTGGCCTAGTGGTTAAAGTGCTTGCCTGGCATGCATGAAGACCCGGGTTCGATTCCTTGGTACCACACATATAGAAAAAAGCCGGAAGTGGTGCTGAGGCTCAAGTGGTAGAGCTCTAGCCTTGAGAAAGTCCAAGGACAGTGCTCAGGCCCTAAGCTCAAGCCCAGGACTGGAAAAAAAAACCCTGAAAATTCTAATACCTTTATTTAGATTTTAAAGGAAAATAGCGATTCCTATTTTGAGGAGGAAGAATTCTAGAAGACTTGCGAGGAAAAGAGAGTTCTTTCTGAAGGAGGCAACTGAAAGGTCAATTGTTTTTCTCCCTTTTTATTTTCCTTGCCTACTTTGGTGGTATGAAGAAGAAATTCTATGTATGTATGTGTGTATATAGATATGTGCATATATTTATAGCTCTCTATATATCTGTGCAGTAATTCTATATCCCAAAAACAAGTGGATTTCTCAGTCATCATCTTTTGACAAATTTACCAGTTTTTGGAAGGAAAACAAGCTCAACATATTTTAAATAAATGAGAAGGTGAAGTTTTACTTAACTTGTCTATTAGTTTAACATATGTGGTGAAATAGTTGCTAGATATTTCTAGAGTATAATTTTACGACTAATTATGCAGATTATTGTGACTGTTAAAGATTTTTTATGAATAATTCTTATGTAGGAAATCCTACTTTTCCTTCTCCAAACAGCAGTATAGACACTTACACCCAAGAACAATGGCTGGCTTTAAAAAGGTCATCATCTGAGATAAACATGTGATCACTAGTTCTGATTCTTAACTCTGGAACTGCTCCACTAGGGAAATCAAATAGTAACAATATCTGAGATTTTCCATTTTTGCATGAACACATGCACATAGACACACAACATGTTTAAGGACAATATCAATTTCATGCACTACTTTTATTAACTACCACAAAAGTTAAGTTCTACTAATATATGTAAATAATTATTGCATTTTGAATTTACAAAGTCTCTGTGATATATCTATCATATTTGAGGCTCTTGATAGCATTTCAGGTTATAGAAAAATGTCTCAAATTGAACGCATTTACCATGCCATATTATCAAGCTGGTCAAAGTAAAAATACTGAAGTTTATCAACTTTCCAGATGTGAACTTGCCTTATTTTCTAGCTTGTGAAGAAGAATGGAGCACTATTATTGATAAATTGTGTATCTGTATTTCAAGCAATGCTACATGCTTTTCATAAATATCAAAAGCCTTTCAGAGCCTAATAAAAGTTTTGCTCACGTGATTTAAAGTGTCCTACTCTAGTCACTTGCAGTTTTATTTTACATTGAAAATTATCACCCATATTTAGCACAGGACTAAATCTTACTGATTCTTTTTATTATTACCACACATGAGTGTACCACTTGTCCAAAATTTCATATTCCCTCCAGAGGCATATCAGGTGGCTTCTTTCTTGTCTTGTCTAGGTTCTGGTGGCAATGAACATATCTTGGCGTAAGGCCACATTTCCCTATGTTTTTCTTTATGCTTATATTCTGCTCCTTATTCCCAACCTTCTGCCTTTCTCTAACTATGTTTACGGTGATATATACATGATACATAACACCATCTACATTATTTTAGAATGTCACCATCTCATGATCACTAATATAGTTTTATATGTAAGACCTTTTATCCAAATACAGAAACAGAAAAGTTCTGTTTTTGGAAGCTACCCTCAGCCCACAATTATCTGCCTTCTGGCCTCTCTAAATCCGGATCTGACCCATAAGTAAGATACATTCATCCTTATTCCAATATTCTACAGTCAACCCATTATAGCTTCAACTCTATGGGTTGATGATGAGACATTCAGATTTCAAAATGGAGACGATAGAAAGAAGGAGTCAGCTGACACAATCACTTAAGAAAAAAGCTAACCAAACAAATTCTTTGTGGGCTTCAAGTCCTGGCAAAAGTTCTCTATGTTTCTGGACTCTAATGTTTGGATCCGTACATCTTTTTCCAGTGGACTAGGCCTTAGCCTCTTTACTCATGGCTCACACCTTTGTCTCTGCTCAGATGCCTAGGCCTCTGCTTTGCACTGTCACCACTGTCTTTGGGATGATTGTTTATCTTGAAGGGTAACCTATGTTTGCCTATTACTAGTTAAATCAATCTGTTTTTTGCCTATAGAATTTTGGTAGACTGATAGCTGGTCTGTTTATTTGTATTTTTATAGTCCTGGAGCTTAAACTCAGGTCCTAGGTGCTGTCCCTGAGCCTCTTTGTGCTCAAGGCTAGCACTCTACCACTGGAGCCACAGTGCCACGAGCTTGTCCTTGTTTTGTCCAATCTCTATTCATTTCAGGCCAAGCTGGAAATATTTCTGCTGATAAAACGGTCTCAAAAAACCAGTGGGTTTTGAATTACATGTTTTGATTCAGCATGTAAATTCACATTTTTAGATAAGAGTCCTCAGAGATCTTTTCTGGATAATCTCATCTTTGTTCTTGCTTTCTGCTGAGATCATCGAGATAATCCATGAATCAATGCCTAATCTCTTCAGTACTCACCAAAGGTAGTCCAGCCACTTTCTTGGCCTTACTTATACAGAATACTTTGCTGATAATGAGTCTCCTAATTTTCTTACTAGGCTCCGAATTTCCCAAATCATTTCATTTGGCTTGTGATTTGTTTCTGCCTTGTCTTCACATCATTCTCCCCTGTGTACATTTAATCTATCTCTATTTCTTGCTTAGGACAAGTATGAGGGCATTTAGGACTCACCCAGATCACCTATGCTAATCTCCCTACTTTACATATTCAAAGACTCTTTTGTCCATATAAGGTAATTTTACAAGTTCTGTGTAGAAATTCTTAAGGGTTGTCATTGAGCCACTACACAAGTCATTGCACATATACTCTACATGTTTGAAAATATGCCCTTGGTGCTCATGCCAAATCTAAGATTGTGTCTAAAAGCTATTATCTGCATGGGATACTGCATGCTTTGTTGTTTAATGGACCAAAAAAGGGTATTTGAAATAGAGCTTGATATTTTTGCCACTATGGCCAATTAGCTTGAAAAAAAATCATCAGTCTCCACACTGTGTATCTCTTCTGCCCCCTTTATAGAGTCTTTGACCAAATGTCTTCTGTGGTTCATACTGTAGGTACATAATTACCTCTGACACAGAAGGTTCCTTACACGCTTAATCTAGACATTGTGAATCGCTCAGTTGAAGAGAGAGATAAAACAAAGACAGTATTGTTTAGGTAGTGAGGGAGATTTTGACCATATCAAAACACCTTCCCAAAGCATTTCAGTAGCAGTGAAACTGTTGATTTGTGCTCTCGTTTTGCCTTGGAATAAACACTTGTCTCTAAGCAAGACAAAGAATGACTTGGAATTTTAATGTAATGCCTACTAATTCAATAAAGTTTAGATATGCATTAAATATTGTGCCTTCTGTGATAATTATTCAGGATGAAAGGGCATGAACTGAGAAGTGTTGACAGGATGTGTGACCTTTCTACAAGGAGCTTCGATTGAAAAGAAGTTCAAGATTGTTTTCATTAAAATTTGTCAATTTGAATAGGGCATATTCAAAGATTCATATTGTATGAATCATGTGGTCTCCCTTTAGTATTCTTTCCCATTTCTTTCCAGAGGGATGTATGTACAACTAAGAAGTCTATAAAAGTCAGAAGGTTGATTTATCTGCCTCAGAGAAACTTTTTATGGAAAAAATTATTTGAATATATTACTGAACAGTCTTTAAATGTTCAGAGGAGTAAACATGTGGAATAAATAATAAAAAGTGGTAGGTTTATTATTCTATGGAGAGCTTTCAAAAGAATCTCACATCATGGGTGGGATGACTTGAACATCAGAGCTTTGTCAGTGGAATAAGTAGGTCTATAAATGATATGATCACAAACTTGCCAAATTCATTGTTTCCTTTGGAATAACTACCTCCAGAAAGCAAATATATTGGTTTATTCTCCCCAACTGAGACCAAAATAGGCAAATTCCTTAATAGAAAGTATAGAAACAGTATCCACAACTTGGAGAATTTGAGCTCAATTTCAAGAGTTCAAAGGTGAATTTCTGGAAATTAATACATATATATGTATTAAATAAATATTATTACAGTTAGTATCCACTGAAGGGGGAAAATAACTTACAAATGAAAGGATTATTCAAATCAAAACTTGGTCCCTAATTCATGGAGATTAGCTAAGATAATACTTTCACTTATATCTTACAAAATTGATGTCAAGGAAACATTTCAACATTTAGGTGTTTGTGAGCAAAGTGTAAGACTTATTAGACAAAACAATCCTAAATATCACAAAAGCCACAACTTCTCTACTTTGCTAAAGTCTCCTCCATCTCTACTATCAATGTGTCTGTTCTAGTTGCTAAGTGTCCACTCAAGGAAGCTGCTTCTTTTTAAAAAATATGATATGGATAATACCCACAGAACTTGCATATAAAAAAGACATTTAGCATCTTAGATAGGATGGAAAGAAGGTATCAGTGTAGATTCTTTGAAGAGGATGGCACTTCACTGAAGTTTGAAAGGTAAGAAGATTTGCATGTGTGATGATTTTATTCATATGGTCAATTTTTACTTCACACCTACTGTATGCCACATACAGTCCTAGACTCCAAGAATATAACATTTGAACAATTTAACTAGAGTGCATGGTCTATGAAAATTCAGCATGACAGGAAAATGTTGAAAGTTAGTCTGCAAAGAAATTATGTGAAATGTTTCAGGTACATGGCCCTCCTGTTCTATGTAGGGCAGAGAAAGAAGAGCTCTTGGAAGGCTACCTTTGAATAAAAATACAAAAAAAACCCCAAAACTATTGCAGTAATAATTCTGCAAATGAAAGCCCACACTGGGGTAGCTGTGGTGAGTCAGATCCAGGTGACATTTAAGTTACTAACAATTAATTGGTTGTTGAGGGAATGATGAAGTGATGGAATCAAATATGACACTGAGGTTTCAGACCTGATTAGCTGTCTTCAATAGAAAAATTTAACAAAGAATTTATGTAGTACACTGGATATGTATAGTATCAATTTGGATACTTAGTGAGAGCTTACTGTGTTGTGTGGGAGTGTATTGAATGCATACAAGTAGCATCAAATTGTAGAAACATAGAACAAATAAGAAAACTAATTCAGTAATATGATAGTGATTATAGCCATATTGCAAGACATTTTGGGTCTTACTTCCCCCATTTTCTTCCTTTTTCTTTTTTCTTTTTATTATTTTTTTCTAGTACTGGGTATTAAACTCAGGGCACTGTACTTGCTAGGAAAATAACCAGTTAAAAGATGCCCTTGCCATTTTTACTTTAGTTGTCTTATACTAACTTTGCTTGGGCTGACCTTGAACTGTGAGTCTGTCTCTTGAGTAGGTAGGAAATTACTAAAGTTCCACTACATCCTACTTGTTTTTTAGATAAGGTCTCAGAGTCTTTTTCTTGTTGTTGATGTTTTGCCATATGACCTCAAATCATGATTCTCTTTTTTTTCTACCAACCATGTAGCTGCAAAACCCACCATACTTAACCTTATTTTCATTTCTTTATAATAATACAGAGAGAAAAAGTGAAGTGGATTTTCAAAGAAGAAGCTGACAAAGACCGAGTGGACATAAAATGTTCAGTCTCAGTTTCAGTCTCATACTGACAGGAAAGAGAGGCATTTAGATGAAGTATAATATATGGGAAGAGCTTTAATTAGTTCATAGAACATCTCAAGTGCTTGGTTAATATTTTAAAACTGTACATTTAAGTGGTTCTTGAATAATTACTACTCTCTAAAGCAACAGCAAGTGTCATATTTCAGTGTTTTCTTAGGAATCTCTGATTTTCAAACTGTCTCTTTATGCTAAATACCTTTCTATTCAAAGACCCATATAAAGTTGTTTCCCGAGTTAACTGCTGGATCATGTGAGACTAGCCTAATTTTAGCTACTATTATTCAGTTTAGAATGGAAAACTTTTTTTTCAACTTCTCCCTTTCTCACCCCACTATCTTATGTTCTCATTATTTTCCTACATAGATCTAGATATCACAATGAAGATTAAGTTGAAAGTACTCAAACACTGTGAATTTTCTCTTTCAATAGTCTTTGGGAACCCTGTGGCATATAATAGCACAGTGGCCTAGGTTCCTTAACAAAAATCAAAAGAAACGAAGCTCTTTACTTAACTGAACAACTAGTGACACTTAACAGTGATGCTTGGAGGAGGAAGGGACGAGGGGTAAGAAAAGGGGTTATATACTATGTGCCCCTAGCTGCATTCAGTATAATGAGAAAATAGGTGTCTTACAGATGTCAGTGACTTTCTGACTCCAGAGCATCTGTGATATAAAGCTGACTTTCTGTGACCTTATACTGTGTATCGCTTTATACTTTTGAAAAGACTTTTAGTTTTCACATCCATTATTCCATCATCTCATTTCTTCTCAGTCTATTACATCCTCAAGGTGCCACTATTCTATTTAATACAATCTTCCTGTGAATCTTTATCCTTCAAACCTACTACTACTTAGCTTCCAATTTTTTGGAATGCCTCTGACTCCTCATCCAGCTTATTCTTTCTCATGTCTTTCACCAAGAACAAGTAGCCCTCACTTAACTTGCCTCAGAAAACTCCTTACTCTCCTTTATCTGTGGTGATCTTCATAAGGCCACTAAATAAAGGCATTGATTCTATAGTCTTCAATTGTACTATACACAAACTCAGGGTGATCTTAGCCACATACTTAGCTTTGACAATTTCAAGCAGGAGGCTCTGTAAGTTCTCTCCTGCACTCCATAATCACCTACCAATCACACAGGTCTCACACTAAATTCTCTATGTGTCCAGTGAGATATATTTTCCATCAAACTTTCTATCTGATTTGGCAGTCTCACTATTCGTATAATCATTTCTCTAATTTCTATTTTTAGACTTTTATTTTCTGATAAAGGTGATGGTCAGAGGGGTTGCAGTTACATAAGTAAAGTCATGAATACATTTCTTGACAAAAATCATTACTCCCTCTTGTTATTCTCCCAATTTCCCTTCCCCCTGCCTCCTCCCCTTGCAGGTTGTAGACTTCATTTCCCACTGAGCATCTTGTAATGATGTTGTATTGTTTTAGCCTTTGTCCTTTGTTTTACCATGTTGTTATTCCCTTTCCCTTCCTTAAAGCAGATAAACATATATACAAGATTCATTTCTCCAATATCTAAGGATAGAAGCTATTGAACCATCGTATATATTTTCTTTCTCCTGATATCTACCCCTGCATAGCCAGCCAGCTAGATATTGGTTGTTTTGTTTCTTTCTCTTTATCTCAATTCATCCTTCACACTATTAGCAGTAGTACTTAAGGTACTTTTCTCTTTTTTGTTTCATTTGTTTATTTATTAATTTCTTATTGTCAGGGTAATATACAGAGGGCTTACAGTTAACTTTGTCAGGTACTAGGTGCATTACTTTTCACACATTGATAAGCCTTCTTGCGATTTTTGTTCCCATTTCTCTCAACCAACCCTCTCCCAATCATCTTGTTTTCCTCCCTTCCTTTTCCTATGGCCCTCTTCAAAAACCTTCATTTCTCTTAATAAGACTACCTTTGCTTTCAAAGGTTCCAGATTCAGAGTAATAGGTAACCATCATACCTCTTCTACTACATTTCTGTAGCCATGCTGTACTGGAATTATCATGGCATCAGCCAGTAATAAGAAAGCCTCTGAGTCCTCTAAAGAGCATATGCCTTTGTGCCATGCTATGCACCTGAAGGTCTTCTGTCTGGTATGGCCTCAGAGCCCATCCTGACCCTTTTTCTCTTTCAAGGACCAAGCCTAGTCTTTGAGCATTTCTTAATTATCCTTATCTCACTAAAATAGTGTAATGGGTGCTCCCATAGCAATTATTACTTGCATCTCACTGTACATTCTACTGAAGCTAGTTTTCTGTGTCCTTGAATAAAGTTCCTTGATAGCAATGACTCATTCATCTCTAGGCCTTTACACAAAGCAATTGCTCAGTGAATTAATGTATAGTGTCAACTCTCAGGGAAATAAACAAATGGAAAGGAATATTTGGGTACAGGCAGTAGAAAAAAATCATAGGTAATTTTCTCATCTAGGTGAGAACATAGTTTTCCTCACCATGCTGGGAACTGAGGATCTGCCTAAGGTCAGTGATGAGGACAAACTCTCCTAACTGATGGCAGCAGGTTGATTTTAGAGAATTACATTCAGCACCTCATGACTGATTGAAGACAAGTGGGAAGTATTTTCCTCCAAGGTCAAGCTATTAACAAGTGTGTGCAATGAACACTGAGGGATTTGGCTGTATTGCAATTATGCTAATATGCTTTATATACGGGCCACCAACATCCAGGAACCACCTCCCTAAACAATTTAATAAGTATAAATATCAAGGCAGAGTTGTAAATGTGGGACTTATTTGTAATGTATCAACCTTGTTATTATCAAATGTCATGGGGTATAAGTCATGGCAATTATGTTGCCTGCTTTTATTACATTTATTTTACTTCTTAAAAGAGTAGTATATCCCCATAAGAGTCCTCTATTCTGTCCTGACTGATCAAATCAGCCTGGCTATGTTTTCCAGTGTCACAGAAACCAGAGCTTCAGGGTTCAGAATTAATGGCCACCCCAGTAAGAAAGGGACTCCATGAATACTTGACTCCATCCATTGGCAGTATACATTGGCCTTTTTCATCATATAAGAGATGTCATGACCTAAAGCACCCATTTTCCTCCTTCCTATAACTTGAACCTGTAGATTATACATAACATGTCATGGGGAAGCTGAGCATTGTTCACAAAGCCTTCATAGTCTTTATTCATGGATCAGCTTAGTGTTATATAATCCAGTCACTTCTTCCAGAACCTCTTTCTTTTCCTTATTTCTTGCTAAGCTTCATGAATCCTTCGAAAAGGGAATAGTGGGAAAATGTCTTATTCCATGTAGGTAAGCACCGTGGCAATAGCTGTCTGTTCTTTCAGAGAAGTACTTCTGATCCAGCTCCAGGTTTCAGCAGGCATCTCTGGTATCAGACAGGAAACCTGCCAGGCCATAGAAGTCTGCTGAAAAGTAGATTTCTTTTGAAGCATTTTGAGAAATGCCACAGCTTTCAGGTTCCTTGAAAGAGAATATCTGAAAAGATGCTCTTCTAGTTCTTCTTTGTACCCAGAAGGTATTTTAGGAGTCTTATTTCTCTAATTACAGTGTACTTTTTACTTTTTGGTTTATGGCACATAACTATGTTATCAATAAGGTATATATCACTTCATTATTAATTACACAAATATTCACATAGCATCTCCTATATGATGAGCATTCTGCTAGGTACTATGTAATAGTGATGAAAAGTAGATGTGTTGAAGATCTTCATGTACTTAAAGTCAAGTGGCACATGTTGACAAATCAATATATAATTATAAATTTGGAAGTATAGAGAATATAACTTCTATAGTCTTTTGTGTATCTGTATGTACATATGAGTATGTGTGTGTGCATGTGTACAGTAGAGAACAATAGTGTCCTCATTTTACTGCAGGTTCATGAAATGAATTTCTTTTTGTGGTGTTGTAAGTTAAAATCCAGGACTTTATGCATGCTAGACAAGTGCTCTACCACTACGTTATCCTCCTAGCCTGAAAAGATCTGTCCAAAGAAGTGATACTTAATGAGATATACAAAGGGTGAATAGAAGTTAACCAGATAAAAGCAAATAACTGTGTACAATCAATGTAAAAAAAAATTCACATGAGAGAGCAATGTATTCAAGTTTTGATTTGTTATAGTTACAAACAACCCTCAAACCTAGTTACTACAACAAAGGCCAACTGAAGCAGCTACAGGTTATCTCTGGATTTGTTGCACATTAGGATTTTGGCTGAAAGGAGCCTTTGTTTTGGAAGTGCTGATCTTGTGGCAAAAATAAAACACCAAAAGATGCTGAACTGTGCATGACTTGGAAGCTTCAAATGGTATGGGTTGGAAGTCACTTTGGCTCACATTCCAATGGTCAAAGCAAGTTCTATGAGAAAGGCTACAAAAAGGGGCAGGACGTAGTAATGTAGCTTTTGAAAGCAAGTAAAAATGATCACTCAGGAACAAAACTCAGTTTTACAATACCCTGTCCTGAGTTATACCTATACCACTAAGTAGTAGACATTTTAACATTTTACTGAACATTCCAGATTCTCAGTTTCCTCGTCCCTAAAATTGACATTGGGAATATCATCTGAAACAATTGATGACAAAAAAAGAGCCCTACGGTGGATTGTCCAGACTGGCCCTAAACTTAAGAATCAATGTAAAGGCATTGAAAATGCAGAATTTGCAGTTAAAGATTAATGTACATTTAACCCATGGTAAATTTTCAGCTCATTAAAGTTGATAGAAAGAAAATAAATTTTATTATACTGTCCTTCTCCACTAGCTCTTTGACTACTGGCCAGAAACTTAAACTCTCTGAGTGTTGGATTACTATAAGGAATATTACTATAAGTTCATTCTTTGTGCTATAATGCCATACAAATACTAATTGTTATAATTATCAGATAGGATGAATCACCTCTATTGAGATTCCAAACCCCATCCCTCCTTACCTCTGTCCTAGGTTTCAGTTAGGCACCTCTATCTCACCATATAAAGAAATAAAAATCATCTTTTTCCCTAGGGGATCCGCATCAAATTCTCTTTCCAAATTTCATTATATTTATCACTAGTATTGATGCCAGGCCTGAAAACTTCAAGTCCTCTGAGGCCCATTTTTTCCCCCACTCAGGTTTATCAATTATTTTTTATAGTACAGTTTACATTTCTCTCTGAGTGCATCCTTGATTTCCATTATAACATTTCTTCCTGTCTATAGTTGTATTCTTTTCCAAAGCAGCCTTCTGACCACCTGATTCCCACATTCAAAATCTATAGTGAGTACAAACTCTGTTAAGTCCAAACTACAGCTGAGTAACCAACACCCCTAACAATTTGTCCTGTCCTACTCTTCCCATCTTACCCTCAATTTTTAGTGTACATGTTTGCTTACAGTCATGTGCAATTCATCATCCTCGAAACCTGGAAGTGGAGTTTAGAGAATTCAAGTGGTAGAGCACTAGCCTTGAGTAATAAAACAAGCTCAGAGACAGTGCCCAGGCCCTGAGTTCTAGCTCCAAGACTGACATAAGAATTAATGAGAAAGAGTAGAAAAAGAAAGAGAGAGAGGGAAAGAAAGAAAAAAGAAAGAAGAAAGAGGAAGGAAGGAAGGAAAGAAGGAAAAAGGGAAGGAAGGGAGAAGGAAGATGCAAAGAAATAATAAATATTTCTACCCCTTTCCCTTTTTTTGGTATTGCTGAAGTTGAACTCGAGTCCTTGCCTCTTATTAGGCCCATGTTCTCCCACTTTTGTAACTCAGTATAATATTTGTTAACTTGCACAAACTCCTACCTGATTAATGTTCCTGAAGTTTTTCTTTTTTTTTGCTCACAATGCCCCTACCTACATGAAATCTCCATTAATTTCTACTTGCTAGAGACACAAATTTCACATTTAAATGCATTCACTCAAACCAAAGTTTCCCTTTCAGACTAATCTCTTTTATCTGGAAATACATCTTCTGCTTGAATTACCAGATCTTCTCAGTAGAAGTTTGCTACATGTTGAGATGTGTGTGTGTGTGTGTGTGTGTGTGTGTGTGTGTGTGTGTGTATGTGTGTGTGACTGCAGTGTCTTCCTAACTAAACTGTAAGTCCCAGAAAGTGAGGTGCGTCTACTCCCTTTATTCAGCCACTGTACCAATAATTTGACAATGCTCAGTGCATTGTTGATGGCCTGTGAACAGCTTTCTCCAAGCCTTTATCCTTATTTTCCTTTGCCTTGGACTGGGCTGCCATAGACTGGATAATTGCCTAGATTCAACATTTCCTCTTGGCAGAATTCGTTTCTCTAATGCCCTTTCATTTTGAATTCCTCTTTCTTCAAATGATTCTCAAGTCAGAGAAGTTATAAGCACAGGCAATAACAAAGGTCAAAGCACAAAATAAGCAGAGTTCCCAGTTTTCCTTCTCTTTTTAATACTGTTGTCTAGAATTCCATTCATCTAAATCAAAAATCGCTGACTTTGCCTATGTCTCAAACAATGGAAGCTACTTTGTGTTTCACATCAAAAGCCAGGATAGCACTTACCAAGACTGGCTAACACTTCAATGAAGTCCAGTAGTATTTAAACAGTATCATACAGCTCAAAGATGGGAGTTGTTACAATAACTACCACTTAGTGCACACTATGTGGCAGGTATAATTTGAAAGCTGTTCACTCTTTTATTTCATTCTCAAAACCATTCTGAGATGGCCTCTATTATTCATAATTTACAAATGAACCAACGGAGACTCCAGCATTTGCTACTATAGTAGAACTTGAAATAAGAGAGTATGATTCCAGAAAACATGTAACCAGTAAACCTGTGTTGTTTTTAATCTTGAGGAATTGTCTACATTGCTGGTGTGAATCACTTGAAATCTATCCTATTTGAGCCCTTATGGAACAATCAATTTTCCACATTGTTTTGTTTCTGTTGCCCATAATTTTATCTAGAAAAAAACCTGTGGTACTTTTCCATTGGGTGTCTTCATATACTTTCACTAGTACTAGCCAATAATACCTATCTATCTAGACTCTGTATTTAGAGCATTCCTTGATATTCAAGATATATTCCATGAACCAGAAGCATCAGCCTCACCAAAGAACGTGTTTGAAATGAAGTGTCTGGGGTATTACTCCACACTAGCGCATCAGAATCTTTATTTTAAAAGATGCTCATATGATTTGTGTGTGTATTAAAGCCTGGGAAGTACTGCTCTTCATCTTCTGGAATGTTCCTGTAGTGACTCCATGTTGAAGTATTTTGGACACAGAGGTCTAAAATCCATGGCTAGAAAGGGAGTAAATTATTGATATTAATTCCTGGTCTTTGACCTTGAGTAGCTGCACTCAGTCAGAGATCATGCTAAGATTTCCTTAGTATTAGACACCAGTTGCCTTTCAAGAAAAATAAGCAGTGGAAATGAAGACAGCCACATATTAGCTGAGGTGCCTTTTCTGTACTTCACTCATGTTCTTGGAGTCTCATACTGCCACAACAGATGCTTTATTTTATTAAAGAAGGACTTCTCTAATTCAGAGCATTGGAACCTTTGAGGGTAGATAATCCTTTAAAAATTAAGTTTATTTGGGCCAGGAGTTTGGCCTAGTGGTAGTGCTTGCCTAGCATGCACAAAGACTCAGGTTTAATTCTTCAGTATCGTGTACATAGAAAACAGCTGTTTAAGCAGGCTGCCTGACTTTTTCCTCTCTGACTGAGATCTCTGTGCTACTATGGCTTACTTGGTGTCACTTGTGAGCTATAAAGTTTCTGCTAGAATGCTAAAACTAGAGCTCAGTTAGGCTTACCCTGAGCCTCTGCCATCTTCCCAGAATTCTCCTCAAACTTTTTTTGTCAGTCGTGGAGCTTGAACTCTGGTCCTAGATGCTGTCTCTGAGCTCCTCAGCTCAAGGCTAATGCTCTGCCATGTTGAGCTACAGCATCACTCCTCGGTATCGCATACATACAAAAATGCTGTGACTCAAGTGGTAGAGCTCTAGCTTGAGAAAGTCTAAGGACAGTGCTCAGGACCTGAGTTCAAGCCCCAGGACTGGAGAAAAAAGAATTATTTATTTGGCAGTGATAGTAGGCTAAAAAAAACACTTCTGCCTCTGAAAGCATATCTAAGAATTACAATAATTGCTTTAATCCTGACATACTGAACTGTAGTATCTAGTCCTCTGAGTTTTCTCAGTTTGAGGTAAAGAAAAAAATATATTGCCATGTTGTATATTATACCTTTAAATTACAGTGGAAATTCTGGCCTAGAGTGCCAGCTTGCTATCATGTTATTCATGTGATAGAAAGGGTGTGTGTGGAGATATCTGAAAGTGGTTCCTCACTCCATCCTCACCATTTATTTTCTACTGTTTCAAGATAGATAGCCCATTTCTGAAGTAGTGCCATTAATGAATATTAATTCCTTATCTCTAATAAATTGTCCAGACCAGAGCTTGACTAGAGAACATGAGTATGAAGGAAAGGCAGAAAGTAGAAGCGACTTAGGAAGACCAGAGGGGAACCCTGGATGAAGGAAGGGTAGTTGCTCGTTAGAGAGTTCAACTTTGTTACTTACTGATCCTGTTCAGAATCCCAGTGATTCTTAGGATTTTGATCCTACATCTCACCAGGAAGCACCTGGACTGGGGTGACCTATGGTACTTAAGGTACATGAGGTATTTCTTCTTTCTTCTGACCTCCCTGTCACCTCCTGCCTGCCTTGGGATTGTCTACTTCTCTTCTTAATTGGTCTTTCTAGGCATGCCTGGTGTTTGCTCTTCTGGGTGACTCTGATCTGAGCCATTGATCATCAAGAAGGGACCCTAGTCACAGGTTCAGCCCTTGTAAATCAGAAGCATGGAATACTTAAAGGGCCAAAAGCTCTCTAAGACAGTCGCTGGACTGCCATCATCACATTGTTTAATTTTTAGAAAAATTACGCTCTTCATCTTTGATCCTTTTGTGTGCTGCCTCTTCTGGGATATCAATCTCAAAGTTTCCTAAAGACTCTCTGACTAATCAGATGTGGCCAATATCTCATCAGGATTTAGTATGTGGTCTCAAGCAATATGGAGAAGATGATCATTGTATGCATGTGGCATTTATATAAATATCTGTCTCAAAATTTTGGCAAGAAATATGAATGCTTAAAAACAATGATTTTTAAAAAGCCATTTGTTTTTGAATTAGAACAAAATTCTTGGCAGTAAAACATGGCAATGTATGCCATTCTCAACAGTAGAGGGCATTGTGTATTGAGCTCTTCTTGGTGTCAAGACATTAAAGAGATACATTATCAGCAAGAAACAGACGTGGGTCATTATTATTACCATTTCCTCACACTAGCTTTCTTCTAAGGGGCTTAGCAAGCTCTATATTGATTATCTCTTTTATCCTTGAGGGCTTTTGATTCCCATGGGGTGTTTAAGGGACAGAGAGAGTCCACACACTAACATATACCCTTTAGAAGTTCACATTATGCTTTTACATGTAGCATCCTGTTTGAGCCTCCAAGAAGTCTGTGAGGGTCTATACAGGTTATTGAACATGCACTGTTTGTGAAAGTGCAGGATTTTAAAGTCAGGGCTTCAGGCTCCAAGAGCTGGCTGCTGTTTTCAGCCTTCCTCCAGCTGTGGATGACCTTAAGCTTCTAAGTATATAAGAGTAGCAGGTACTTTAGAAGAAGAAGGGAGCAGGAAAGGCAAAAGTCTCCTTCCCTTGCTTCCATTGCTCTTTAAACACTAGCTCCTGTTGGAAGCTAGTAATCCTAATTGCAGTTTGTCTCCTTCCTGCCAATGCCTTGTTTCATCTTAGCTTCTATAGTTCTCATTGATCTTTTTAAAAATATTTTATTATCATTGTAATGGTGATAAACACTGGTAACATAAGTCAGGTAAGAAGTACATTTTTTTGAACAGTGCCATCTCTTCCTTCATTTCCCCCTAGTTTTTCTTTCCTGAACACCTACTTACTACTTGTATGGTTCATTTTCAACAATGTCTAGTATCACTTCTGAATTAGTTCACCCTTTGTCCCACCATTTCTTTTATTGATGTAATTAATAGAGGGGTTACAGTTATATTCTCCAGGTAGAAGGAGCATTACTTCACACACATTGATACCTCTTCTCATGTTTTTGTCCCTATTTCCCTCCCCCATCTCTTCCCTCATTTTGTTTACCCCCTTCCCTTTCCTATTTCTTTTTTTTTCTTTTTTTATTGTAATTAGTAAAAGGGTTACATGATATTTGCCAGATAGAAGGTGCATTAATTCACATACATTGATACCCTTTCACATGTCTTGGTACCCATTACCCTCCCCCCCACACCCCCCACCCGTCTTGGTTTTCCCCCCTTCCCTATCAAATTTCAAATAAACAAATACAAATAAATTCAATATATCAGATAACAAAGTGAGATACTGTAATCCCTTTCCTATTTCAAATAAACAAATAAACATATAAAATATAAAAGATTACAAGGTAAAATACTGTAATATTAGAATAACCAATGTACAACAAAAGAGATGGGAAATAACACAGTACATTAAGAACAACATTCACTCATTATATAGGTCTTGTTTCCATATCCTAGTGATCTTTTATTTAGCCCCATCCTATATTGACTTATGTATCCAGGTTTTAAGCTATTGTAATCTTCTGGTAGGAGAGTCAAGTTTTGTACTAATTATTACAAATGATGTCCCACCATTTCGGTGTTCCACTTTTCCTCCCCAAGTCAGAATAATATATATATATGTATATATATATAATATATATACAATAAAAAGGTGCACCTTTATGATCACAAGTACATTGCTATTGAGCCTCTGTGATTTTCTTCTAAAAATATCCTCTTCTGGTCTCCGTGTGTGAATGTTTAGAGTCCCAAATCATTTATCATGTCAATTCTACTTTTTTGTCTTTTATCATCCAATGTATTTACTTATAGTTATAGGCACATTCTAGTTACAACAAATGAGGAAAGCCTTGAAATCTTTATTCCTTCATTCACGAGTGTTTCATGGCTTTTCTTAATCCCTTTTTATACCATTAGGATAAACACCTTATATGTTCTGTCATTCTTCTGCCCTCTCCACTGGCATATATTTACATACACAGTTGAAAGTCCACACTCCTGGCTTGGGAAGCCAAAGCAGGCTGTCCCTACTAGCAACTCCTTTTCTGTCTTAAGAAATCTGTATTGCACTGAGGATAAGCGGCGGAATGAAAGAGGAGAGAAAAAGAAAGGAAGAAAGAAAGAAAGAAAGAGAGAGAAAGAAAGAGAAAGAAACAGGGAGATCAGCGGAAGATGGCGGTGGTTCAGTGTGAATCTTTCTGAGCTCCCACCAAGATACCATTTCTGGCAGCATAGGGGAAAGTTCTTAACCAAAAATCAATCCTAAGTAAGCTTTAGTGCCACAGAGATCTCAGTCAGAGAGGAGAAAGGCAGAAAATCAGTGCAAGAAGACAGCGTGGAGCAGTGCCCGACATGGAGCGGCCGTGGAGACAAAGCTTCTGTTCTGAATCTGAGCAGACAGTGTTTCTTGGCTGCGCAGACCTGCCGGCTCCACACAGAGCCACACAGAACCTGCGCGAGCCCAGAGCCATCACCTGGCCGTGCAAGGACCTGCCAGGTTCACGGAACCAGAGAATCCAGCAATTTGTGAGTACCTCTGAGGAGAAGTTTCCACTTCTGTTTGCGGAATGGCATTGGGAAGGAATCCCCTCCCTCACCAGCTGAGAGCAGTGCCATCTTGACTGCTGGCAAAGACCAGGCCAAAGCAATTGGTACCTGAGAGGTGGTGCTGGCAGCTCCATCATTCTAAAGGGCAAAGGATTTCCCAGAGATACCTTAGCTGGAAATCTGCCCGCAGCACTGCTGAAGTCCGTCCCCTGCGTCAAGACACAGGCCTGGTAAACAAACCTGCCCATGTCTCTTTCAGTTTCATTTTCCCAATCAAACAATCTCATCCGAAAAACTGCAAAGCCAAATCACAAGAGAAAAAGATTTTCTGAAGTGTTTGGATCCCAAATTTAGTGGAGATACAAGTTTCCTATCCTCCCACTCCCCCCAAAAAAACTGAAAAATACCCTTTTTTTGTTCTACTTTGTATTTTTTTCGCCTACCCCTTTTTATTTGCATTTTTAGGTGTTGTTATTTTTTCGTGCCATTTTACCTACACTGTTTTTTAAATGTTATGATTCTTTACTTTTTTTTCTCTTTCTTTTCCCACATTCCTTCTGCCCCTGTGGTCGTTCCTAGAGACAGCTCTGGGTACAGTCTGGATACAAATGATATCTATATTGATACAGTCATCTGCTTTTTAATCTCCTGGTTCTCAACCCTAGTATTTCTTGGCTAAGAACTCACAATAGTGAGAAATCTCAACCGACCTTTTTTGTTTTTTTTTTGTTTTGTTGTTAGTTTTTTGTTTTTTGGTTTTTTGTTATTGTTTTTGTTTTGTTTTGTTTCTTTTTTCTTTTTAAAATTATTATCATTGAAATCTCCTATATCTACCTCCCTCTTTTCTCTATATATTCTTCTTATTACTCTTCTTATTTTCATAAGTTTTATCTAATTTTTTCTAGATTTGTACTTAAATATTCTGTCTATCACCTTACGTCAGTTATCCTTACACTATACCTATTCTTCGTTACTATAATAATCTTACACTCCTACATTATTCTTTCCTTTCCTCCACTGTTGACTTTCATACTATATTTCTATTTCTGGTTCTCTGTTCATTCTTCAACTCTTATAATGACTGGATCTACATTTGATGGTTGTTGAGAAATACTGTATATCTAGGTGTTCAATTATACTCTAGGTCCAGAAGGACTTATATACAATAGAGATTGGTCCGAGGGACTTACTTTTTTGGTCATAAATCGGTAATCAGTGCTTATATTAGATTTGTCTGTAAGTGCACAAAAAGAAAGAGTGATATTACCAATCTAAAATTGTGAACATCTATTGTCAGCCAGCTAAAGAGGTCTAGGTTGGTGATATCTTAAAAATTATAATCTTGTTTAGTATTAATCTTACTCCCATTTTCAAATGGGCAGAACAAGAAACTCAACAAAAATATCAAATCAAGGAATAGCATCTCCCACCCAATATAAACAGGCAATGGAGCTGTCAGTGACAAATCTAGAGGAGAGTCTTCCAAATGCTATATAAATGCAATTAATAAACATCATTAATGAAAAGTATGAAAACATAAAGAAAAAGATAAGGGAGGAAGCCATAGCTAAACAAGAGGAAACCATAAACAAAGTGATATGTGAAAACGGGAAGCCATAAAGGAGGCCAAAATAAAGGTTTCTTTTATTGTAATTAGTAAAAGGGTTACATGATATTTGCCAGATAGAAGGTGCATTAATTCACATACATTGATACCCTTTCACATGTCTTGGTACACGTTTCCCTCCCCCTCCACACCCCCCACCCGTCATGGTTTTCCCCCATTCCCTATCAAATTTCAAATATCCAAATACAAGTAAATTCAATATATCAGATAACAAAGTGAGATGCTATACCAATATGAGATAACCAAGGGACAGCAAAGGAGATGAGAGACAACATAGTACATTAAGGACAACAATCATTCATTATATGGCTTTTGTTTCACTATCCTGGAGGTCCTTTCAATTAGCTTCACATTATATGTTCTTATGTATCAAGATTTTGCTCTATTGCAAATCTCTGCTAGTAGAGCCCAAGGTTTCTACTGATTATGACGAATGAGGGAAACCATTGAGCCTAAGTTGCTTTGAGTCTGGCTTACTTCACTTAATATGATTTTTTCTAAGTCTTTCCATTTCCTAACAAATGGGGAGATATCATTCTTTCTGACAGCAGCATAGAATTCCATTGTGTACAAATACCACAACTTGTTGATCCACTCATCAACTGAGGGACATCTAGGTTGGTTCCCTTGCTATGGTGAATAGTGCTGCAATGAACATTGTTGTGCTAGTGGGTTTAGTATGTCCTTGTTTCTGGGTGGTTGGGTAAATGCCAAGTAGTGGAATTGCTGGGTCATAGGGGAGTTCTATGTTTAGCCTTTTGAGGCACTGCCACACTGCTTTCCATAGTGGTTGAACGAGTTTGCACTCCGACCAACAGTGTAGTAGGGATCCCTCCTGGCCACATCCCCTCCAGCATCTGTTGTCATTCGTTTTCCTGATCCTGGCCATTCTAGCTGGAGTGAGGTGGAATCTTAGAGTTGTTTTGATTTGCATTTCTTTTATGACCAGAGATGTTGAGCATTTCTTCATGTGTCTATAGGCCATTTTTGTTTCTTCTTCAGAGAAGACTCTCTTTAAGTCTTTGGCCCATTTTTTAATGGGATGGTTGTTACTTTGGAGGTTAGTTTTGGAGTGATTCAATTTTTTGAGTTGTTGATATATTTTAGATATGAGGCCTTTGTCCATTGTTTGGTTGGTGAAGATCTTCTCCCACTCTGTAGGCTTCCTGATTAGTTTACTAGCTATGTCTTTTGCCATACAAAAGCTCTGCAGTTTAATGCAGTCCCCCTTATCCAGCTTTTCTCTGATTTGTTGTGATTCTTGGTCCTTATTAAGATAGTTTCGACCTGTGCCAAGGAGGCCTAGTGTATCTCCTATTCCTTCCTGTAGAGTTTTCAGTGTGTCAGCTTTTACCTCCAGGTCTTTGATCCATTTGGAGTTAATTCTAGTGCAAGGTGACAAAGAAGGATCCAGCTTTAGTTTTCTGCATGTGCTTAACCAGTTCTGCCAGCACAACTTGTTGAAGAGGCTGTCTTTCTTCCATTCTATTTTTTTGGCTCCCTTGTCAAAGATTAGGTGGCCATAGGTGTGTGGGTTAATATCTGGGTCCTCAGTTCTATTCCACTGGTCTTCAGGCCTATTCCTGTGCCAGTACCAAGCTGTTTTGAGAATTATAGCTCTGTAATAGAGTCTAAAGTTTGGAATTGAAATTCCTCCAGAGCTGTTCTTTCTGCTAAGAAGTGTTTTTGCTATACGGGGTCTTTTATTATTCCATATGAAATTTAGGATTGCCTCTTCTATTTCTTTAAAGAATGACATTGGGATGTTGATGGGTATTGCATTGAATTTGTAGATAGCTCTTGGCAAGATTGTCATTTTCACAATGTTGATTCTTCCAATCCAGGAGCATGGGAGGTTTTTCCATTTCCTTGGTTCTGCTTTAATTTCCTTTTGTAGGGTTTTAAAGTTTTCATCAAAAAGGTCCTTTACATTGTTAGTTAAGCTAATACCTAGGTACTTTATTTTCTTTGAGGCTATTGTGAAAGGAGTTTCTTTCCTGATTATTGCCTCGTTCCTCTCACTGTTGGCATAAAGGAAGGCAGTTGATTTTTGAGGGTTGATTTTATAGCCTGCTACTCTTCCAAAGCTTTGAATCAGCTCAAGGAGCTTGGGAGTAGAGTCTATAGGATTCTTTAAATACAGAATCATGTCATCTGCAAAGAGGGATAGTTTTATTTCCTCTTTCCCTGCTTGGATCCCCTTTATGCTTGCTTCTTGCCTTATTGCACTGGCTAGGAATTCTAGTACTATGTTAAAGAGTAGTGGAGAGAGTGGGCATCCTTGTCTCATTCCTGATTTTAGAGGGAATGGCTTTCGATTTTCACCATTAAGTGTAATACTAGCAGTAGGTTTCTCATACACAGCCTTTATTACATTGAGGAATGTTCCATGGATTCCTAGTTTCTCCAGAGCTTTTAACATAAAGGTGTGTTGGATGTTGTCAAATGCCTTTTCCGCATCCATTGAGACAATCATGTGATTTTTGTCCTTGCTCCTGTTGATGTGTTGAATTATATTAATTGATTTGCGTATGTTGAACCAGCTTTGCCTCCCTGTGATGAATCCAGTTTGATCATAGTGTATAATTTTTTTGATGAGTTGTTGTAGACGGTTGGCCAGTATTTTGTTGAGAAGTTTTGCATCGATGTTCATCAAAGATATAGGTCTATAGTTCTCTTTCTTTGATGAATCTCTGTCTGTTTTGGGGATGAGGGTTATACTGGCTTCATAGAATGAGTTTGGTAAGGAACCTTCATTTTCAATTTCGTTGAAGAGCTTGAGGAATATTGGTGTGAGCTCTGCTTTGAAGACCTTATAGAATTCAGCTGTGAATCCATCTGGCCCTGGGCTTTTCTTAGGTGGAAGTTCTCTAATTGCCATTTGTATTTCAGAGCTTGAAATAGGCCTGTTAAGTTGGCTTAGTTCTTCTTGGTTCAGTGTGGGTATGTTAATATTGGCTAGGAATTCATCCATTTCATCTAGGTTCTCAAATTTGTTGGCATAAAGGTTTGAGAAGTATTCCCTCATGATAGTCTGGATCTTGGTAATTTCTGTCGTGATATTACCATTTTCATCTGCGATTTTGTTTATTTCGATATGCTCTCTTCTTTTTTTGGTAAGATTTGCTAAGGGCTTGTCAATTTTGTTAATTCTTTCAAAGAACTAACTCCTTGTTTTGTTGATTCTTTCTATAGTTTTTTTGGATTCCAAATCATTTAATTCTGCTTTGATTTTAATTATTTGCTTTCTTCTACTGGGGTTAGGGTTGGTTTGTTGCTCTTTTTCCAGGAGCTTAAGGTGAGACATTAACTTGTTGGTTTGCAATTTTTCCAACTTGTTGTTGTAGGCACTCAGCGCTATAAATTTTCCTCTGAGTACTGCCTTTGCTGTGTCCCAAAGGAGTTGGTATTTTGTGTGCTCCTTACTGTTAAATTTCATAAACTGTTGGATTTCTGTTCTGATCTCTTCGATGACCCATTGGTGATTCAACAATGTGTTGTTCAGTCTCCATGAGTTACAGGGTTTTCTTTGGTGGAGATGTGTGTTCAGTTCCAGTTTGATGCCTTTGTGGTCTGAGAGTGTGCATGGAATAATTTCAGTGTTTCTGAATCTGTCCAGGTTTGTTTTATGGCCTAAGATGTGATCTATTTTGGAAAATGTTCCATGTGCTGCTGAGAAAAACGTATATTGTGTTGTTGCTGGGTGGAATATTCTGCAGATGTCTGTTTGATCTAGTTGGTCTATATAGTTGTTCGGTTCTAAGGTTTCTCTGTTGAGTTTTTGCCTTGTTGATCTGTCCATAGGTGAAAGTGGTGTGTTAAAGTCACCGACAATCACTGTATTTCGATCTATGTATGGTTTCAGTGTAAGTAAAGTTTGCCTGATGAAGTTTGGAGCTCCGGGATTGGGTGTGTAAATATTTAGGATTGTTATATCTTCCTGGAGGAAAGATCCCTTTAGTAGTATGTAGTAACCTTCTTTGTCTTTTCTTACTAATTTTGGTTTGAAGTCTATTTTATCTGATAGGAGGATGGCAACTCTAGCCTGTTTATGGGGGCCGTTAGCTTGATAGAGTTTATTCCAACCTCTCACTTTCAAAAGATGCTTGTTTTTTGGGGTAAGATGTGTCTCTTGAAGACAGCAGAACGATGGCTCTTGCTTTTTGATCCAACTAGACAGCCTATGCCGTTTAATTGGAGAGTTGAATCCATTGATATTGAGAGTTAGGATTGAGAGATATTTATTAGGTCCTACCATTTTTTAAAGCTTTTATTTGGGCCTGTGTCTTGACAGTTCTTGTGGTCCTTAGGTGGTATGCTGTTTAGGTGCCATTTCTTTCCCTATATTGCATTTATTTTGGTTTTCTATGTATACAACATCTTTCAGAATTCTCTATAGTGTTGGTTTTGTTGCGATGTATTGTTGCAGCTTTTCCCTGGAATGGAATGTTTTTATTGTTCCCTCAGTTATGAATGAGAGCTTAGCTGGGTACAGTATTCTTGGTTGGTAGTTATTTGACTTAAGGGCATGACATATATGCTTCCAGTTACTTCTTGCTTGCATGGTCTCTGCTGAGTAATCTGGGGTTATTCTGATTGGTTTTCCTTTATAGGTTACTGAACCCTTTTCCCTGGCTGCCTTTAGGATCTTTTTTTGGTTTCTACTGATCCAGTTCGGATTACGATGTGGCGGTGGGATGTTCTTTTCTGGTCAGGTCTGTTTGGGGTTCTAAAAGCTTCTTGTATCTGGATGGGTCTGCCCTTCTGGATATTTGGGAAATTCTCTGAGATGATTCCCTGAAGTATATTTCCAATACCATTGACCTCTTTCTCCAGACCCTCCTCAATACCAATTAGCCTTAAATTAGGCTTCCTAATTGTATCTTGGACCTCCTGAAGCGCTCTCTCATTTTTCCTAGATTTGGATTGACTCATTTTCTTTCTCTATAATAACTAAATTATCTTCAGCCCTGGAAATTCTCTCCTCTGCATTGTCTAACCTGCTATCAAAGCTATGTACTTTATTTTTCATTTCTCTTGCTACTAATTGCTCATTTTTGATGCCTTGCATCTCTTCTTTTAGATCATGTATGGATTTCTTTAGCTCCTTGATTTCCATTTGAGTGGTTAGCTCAGTAGCTTTATTTTCTTTGAACATTTGCTGGAGTTCGGTCACCTTTTTATTTGTGGATTCTATGAGTTCATCCATCTTTCTTTGAACAGCCTTTATTATGGCCTCCTTTATGGCTTCTTCTTTTTCACTTATCACCTTGTTTATGGTTTCCTCTTGTTCAGCTATGGCTTCCTCCCTTATCTTTTCTTTATATTTTCACATTTTTCATTAATGATGTTTATCAATTGCATTTGTACAGCACTTGGAAGACTCTCCTCTAGGTTTGCCAGTGACTGTTCCATTGGCTGTTTACATTGGGTGGGGGGGTGGGAAATGTTGTTTCTTGATTTGACATTTTTCTTGAGTTTCTTGTTCTGCCCATTTGAAAATGGGAGCAAGATTAATACTAAACACGATTATAGTTTTTCAGATATAACCAACCTAGACCTCTGTAGCTGGCAGACTCTAGATGTTCACAAGTTTTGATTGGTGTTATCACTCTTTCTTTTTGTGCAGTTACTGACTAGTCTAATTATTCACTGATAAGCGATTTATATCCAAATGTCGGGAGCAAGAGTGGAATCAAACTGTACTTTGATTTGCATCAGATAATTGCTTGATTGTCTTATTGCTTTTTGGCCTTCTCCTGTTCAATTGATCTGAGATTTACCATATGAATGTAACCCCCAACAGTTCCCTGATTAACCATCTGGATGTAACACCTGGGAGTGCCCTGGTCTCAAGGAGGGATAAAAACTTTGAGTTAAGAATAAACGGCGGCAGTTTTTGCTTGGGCTGCAGACCTCCTGGACCCGATGTGTTTGTCTCTCTTCTAATTTTTCCAGTCCCTGCCCCTTATTTCAGGAACCCCAATTTGCTGCCGGGAGGCCCCGGCATCTGGCGCCCGAACAGGGACCTGAAAATCTGGGACGAAGGTGAAGGACCCCTCCCTGTGGTGAGTAACACATCGTAGGACTATTAAGAGAGTATAGTCAGAAGTAAAAATTATGGGTCAAGCTAATAGCCATGGGTTGTTTCTACCGATCTTAACAGGCCTATTTGAAGCCCACGGAACGTGGGTGGAAAAAGGGGTGCTTCAGAGCTTCCTACAGTTTGTCGAGGAGGCATGCCCGAGGTCTATAGAGGAGGAATTCCAAAAAGCCTGGCAGCGGATAGGAAAAAGAATTCTAGATTATTATGATGTATATGGCCCCGAAAAGACCCCAGTAGAGGCTGCTACTGTATGGAATTTAGTAAGTGAATACATAGATCCTCTACATGAAAATGCTGAACTTAATCTTGAATTAAGGGAACTTTATGAGTTAAAGGACCCTTCTGAAGAACCTGAGGCTGAGCCATATGCTGAGCCCAAGAGAGTCAAAGTGAGATCTTGAAAAGGGAACAACAACCAGTAGATATTGAGTATCAGAATTCAGGTTTGAATACCAAGGAGGAAAGTTATGATGAGTCATTGGAGGGCCGGGTGGCTACGATAGAGAAGAAGTTAGAAGAAATGCTACATCTTCTATCGAAAATGGGGACAGAGCAGAGAGCCCCCCCAGAAGTAGGAAAGAAATATGACCCTCAGGCCACTATGATGTCTGATTCTAAACCTTACCCCTCACACCCACCGCCTCCAGCTGCAGCCTTACGGCCTCAATCCCTTTCTCAACCTTTAGGCAAGCCTAAAGGCCCTAGCAACAAGTCCTTTTTAACAGGCACTACAACCAGGCACAGTGCATCGCAATTAAACCTGACTCAGGCTGCTAGAGAGAGGGAAGATATTTCAGGGCCTCGATGCTTCCCTAGTTTAGTTGATCATGATGAACAAGTATACCATCAACCTGTTCCTGTTAAACTATTACAGGACTTAAAAAATGCCTGCTCCCAATATGGGCCAACTGCCCCTTTTACTCAAGTAATATTGGAGGCTGCGTGTGCTGGTATTGCATGCCCGAATGACTGGAAGCGGCTTGCCAGAGCATGCCTTAGTGCAGGAGAGTACTTATTATGGGAGACAGAGTTCACTGCACAGTGTCGGGCTAAAATTGAAACAAATAGGTCTAAGAACCTGCCTTACACTGTTGATCAGTTGTTAGGAGAGGGAACCTATAAAAACACCGAAGATCAATTGGGTTATGCAAAGGAGGCCTATTTACAAATAAATGCTGCGGCGAGAGAGGCTTGGAAAAAGTTACGCAATTCCAATCGTACAAAAAATCTAGTAGAAGTTAAACAGGGACCGAATGAACCTTATCTAGAATTTTTGTCTCGATTAATGGTGACTGCAGACTGCCTAGTACAAGATGAGAATGCAAGGAAGAGTATAGTTAGACACATAGCCTATGAAAATGCCAACGCCGCCTGTCAGGCGGCTATCAGACCCCATAGGAATAAGGGAGGAATCACGGACTTTATTTCACTGTGTGCTGATATTGGACCCTCCCATGTACAAGGCCTTACTTTAGCCGCTGCTCCTCAAGGAAAGACTGTTACTGAGTCTCTAAAATATAGAGATCAGCGGCATTCTCGGGATGCTAGACCCCCAGGGCGTTGCTTTTCTTGTGGACAAATAGGACATTGGATGACGCAATGCCCACACCAGGCCAGGCAAAAGAGAGAAAAATCACCTGGCATATGTCCACGCTGTGGTAAAGGGAAGCACTGGGCTAAAGATTGCAGGTCAAGAACAGATCGCAATGGCCGCCCGTTTTCGGGAAACTGGAGAAGGGGCCAGCCCCTGGCCCCGCAAAACCATGGGGCAGTCCCTCCCTCTTCTCGGCCACAAGTGCATCTTCTAACAACCCCCCAAGATCAGTCTCCAGCCTCCTCCGTGCCACCCCAGGCAGTGCAGGACTGGACCTCTGTTCCTCCACCTGCTCAGTATTGACCCCAGAGATGGGGACACAAGCTCTCCCCACGGGGGTCTTCGGCCCCCTTCCCCCGGGAGTGGCTGGATTGCTGTTAGGGCGAAGTAGCTCAGCCCTTAAAGGGATACAGATTACACCTGGCAAAATTGACCAGGATTTTACTGGAGAAATCAAAGTTATGGCCTCTGCCCCGAAACACGTGGTATCGATCCCAGCCGGTCAAAAATTGGCACAACTAATACTCGTCCCTTTACCTCCCGGGGAGACTACTAATTCCCCATGTGGACAGAGAGGATCTAGATCTTCTGATATCTATTGGGTACAAGGCATAAAACAAGAGAGGCCTGAGATGACTATATTTATACAAGAAAAGCCCTTTAAGGGAATATTAGACACTGGAGCAGATGTGTCTGTGATATCTAAGAAACATTGGCCAGCCCAATGGCCCCTGACAACCTCTATGACTTCCCTACAGGGGGTTGGGCAAGCAACTGACCCACAGCAGAGCAGTGCGATCCTTGTTTGGAGAGATGAGGAAGGGCACTCTGGTCATTTTCAGCCATTTGTCCTGGATCATCTGCCAATTAATTTATGGGGTCGTGACATCATGGAAAAAATGGGAGTGTATATGTTTAGTCCTAGTGCTGCGGTCACTAAGCAGTTACTTGATCAAGGCCTCCTCCCCTTTAGGGGACTAGGCCGAGCAGCACAGGGGGAGCTAGAGCCGCTCCAACCCCAGTCTCACCCTACGAGACAAGGATTAGGGTATTCCTTAATGGGAGCTGTCGTTTGTCCTGCCCCTCATGCTGATCCCATAAATTGGCTCTCTGAAGAACCGGTATGGGTCGAACAGTGGCCTCTTTCACTAGAAAAGATCATTGCAGTACAGCAGCTGGTACAGGAACAGCTGGACTTGGGGCATGTGGCCCCTTCTAACTCTCCATGGAATTCTCCAATTTTTGTTATAAAGAAAAAGTCAGGTAAATGGAGGCTGTTACAGGATTTGAGAAAAATAAATGCCACAATGGAACTGATGGGGGCCCTACAGCCTGGCATGCCTTCACCCATGGCAATCCCAAAGGGTACTTATAAGATTATTATAGATTTGAAGGATTGTTTCTATACTATACCCCTGGCGCCTCAAGACTGTAAGCGCTTTGCCTTCAGCGTCCCCTCTGTTAATTTTAAAGAACCCATGAAGCGATATCACTGGCTTGTGCTTCCACAGGGCATGGCAAATAGCCCAACTTTATGTCAAAGTTTTGTAGCTAGAGCCATTTCTTCCACTCGTGAAAAATTTTCTTCTGTTTATATTGTTCATTATATGGATGACATCTTGTTGGCTTGTTCTGACCCTATCATCGTACGACAAGCCTTTGGACAACTAAAGCAAGATCTGAGCCTCTTTGCCCTTATAATAGCAGCTGAAAAGGTTCAGGAACACCCCCCTTTTACATATCTAGGCCATATATTAGGCCCACACTATTTTAAAAGCCAAAAAATACAATTAAAAACTTCACACTTAAGAACTCTTCATGATTTTCAGCAATTCTTAGGAGATATAAATTGGCTTCGGCCTTATCTAAAGCTCTCCACAGGAGAGTTAAAACCCCTCTTTGATCTCTTAAAAGGAGATACCAACCCTACATCCTTGCGCGAATTAAATCCTGACGCCAGGAGGGCCATCCAAATTGTAGAAAAGGCAATTTCCCAGCAACAAATGACCTATTGTGACTATTCTAAACCCTGGGGAGTTTACATTTTAGCTACTTCTCACTCCCCAACTGCTGTATTGTGGCAGGATGGCCCACTTTTATGGCTTTATCTACCATCAACACCCGGCAAAGTGCTGACCCCCTACTACGAATTGGTAGCTAATCTGATACACATGTGCCGAGTGGATTCCCGTAAATATTTAGGTCAGGAACCTCATTTTATCTGTGTCCCATATAATTTACAACAACAAGATTGGCTATTCGCCCATTGCGATCCTTGGGCCATTGCTTGGGCCAATTATACGGGAAAAATTTTGCATCACTACCCGTCTAACAAACTTCTCCAATTTGCTGCGTGTCATACGTTTCTATTTCCTTCCATAGTACAGGCCTCGCCTTTATCTTCTGCCGCTTTGGTATTTACAGATGGATCCTCAAATGGAACGGCTGCTTTGACCATTAATGGGAAAACTCAATCCTGGGTTACAGGTTTTTCCTCCGCCCAAGAGGTGGAATTAGAGGCTGTTTTACAAGCACTCGTCCTGTTACAAGACGAGCCCTTTAACTTATACTCAGACAGTCAGTATGTAATTCGTGCTCTTCAAGTCATAGAAACTGTTCCCTTTATTGGAACTACTAACTCCAATATTCAGACCCAATTTCGCCAAATACAAACTTTGCTTTGTTCTCGCAACCACCCCTGTTTTTTTGGCTTTGTTCGAGCTCACACTAATCTTCCTGGCCCTTTAAGTGAGGGCAATGCGGTCACTGACTCTGCCACCAGAGTTTACTTAACTCAGGTTGAACTTGCTAAGCAGTCACATGCCATCCACCATCAAAACAGTCGAGCCTTGCGCCGACAGTTCAAATTATCTAGAGAAGCGGCACGTCAAATAGTTAAAACTTGCTCCAACTGTGTCCCTTTTTCACCAGCCCCCCATTTAGGTATAAATCCACGAGGACTGCTTTCTAATCACATTTGGCAGATGGATGTCACGCATGTTCCATCATTTGGCCGATTAAAATATGTTCATGTTACTGTAGATACTTATTCTAATTTTATCTTGGCCACCCCCCTTGCTGGGGAAGCCACTAAACATTGTATTTCTCACTGCATTCGATGCTTTGCTGTGATGGGGATTCCTTCGCAAATAAAAACAGATAATGGCCCTGGCTATGCAAGCCGAGCATTTCAATCCTTCTGCCGTTCCTATAATATCACTCATATTACAGGCATTCCTTACAATCCTCAAGGTCAGGGCATCGTGGAGAGAGCTAATGGATTATTAAAACATCAAATTGCTAAAATACAGAAAGGAGAGTCGTATCCCGCTACCCCTGTGAATATACTTAATCATGCTTTATTTGTTTTAAATTTTTTGAATCTGGATTCAAATAATTTATCTGCTGCTCAGCGATTCTGGGAAAAAAGAGAGCAGCGTGCTTTTGCCTTAGTAAAGTGGAAGGATCCCCTAACTGGTGCTTGGCATGGACCCGATCCTGTTCTAACCTGGGGTCGAGGGCATGTATGTGTTTTTTCACAAGGAGAAAATGACGCCCGCTGGCTGCCTGAACGCTGCGTTCGGATCGTGGAGAGTGACAGTGGCCATCCAAGCAGCGACTCACTGGACCTACACCCCCAACCCTCCAGTGGTGCATCCTGCGACATGGAAAGGACCTGAGTTATTTGTGCATGTCAATTGGGACTGCTACTGATCCACTTGTTCCACACATTCATATGAGCTGTGTTTCTCCTCCTTTTACTATTATGTAGGGACCTTTTAACATATTCATTGACTCTACACAATTTAATATGTGACATTATTTTGTCTTTACCATCCCTCTTCTTAATAACCTTTTTTGTAAAAGATGCCCAGGTGAAAAGCAAAGGCCTCCAGAGGTAAGTAGAAGTCGGCCGACCCCCTGTATGTCTGTGTTTTGTTTTATTTTTTTTTTATTTTATTTTATTTTATTTATTAAAAAAAAAGGGGGGGTGCACTGTGGGCCTAAAATAGAGGCCTGGGTGGTCAAGGGACGCCTTGACCCCCCTTCCCCTTCTGAGTTTCTTGTCAATATCAAGGCATACCTGAGAGTCCCACCAGCAAGACATGTCTAAATCTAAAAACAGCTGAGCTCATGTTTTTGTGTTAAGTGTATCTGATTGAGTCCAATTTTCTTGTTATATGTCAATGTCTGATTCTGTTTAAAAGTCTCCGCTTCTCTGTCTTGTTTGTGTTATAGTTTTCCTTGGGTATTTTCTGTTGTTGTTGTTTTGTCTAGTTTTGTCTTTAAAATTGGTACCAGTTCTAAATATGGATCCTTATGGTTTTTCTGTGCGTACTCAAGCACATCCTTGTTATCTATTTGAATATTTCTGGGAAGTAAAAAGTTTTGACTCCACTGCGGCCTAGTATGGCCCCTCCCAATCGGCTGCAGCTGAGGTGAGCAGAGGCCAGACAAAGCAGCTGCAGTCTTCCTTCTAGTTTCCTTTTTCCTACTACCTGCCGAAGTGACAGTCTGGAGACAGTTGGTGGCAGGACACAAACTTCAGTCTTAAATTTTAGCTAGTCGCTTTGGTAAAAAGCTTTGTTTTAAAACTTGGTTGTCACCCACAAGAATAAGATTAGCAAAAAACCCTCATGATACTAAAATTTCTGGAAAATGAACGGCCGATATTAATTTTGCGCGCTTTAAGATCTTTGAGTATGAATGTGTGTGCGAATGGGTGTGAGTGAACATGTTCAAGGTTAAATTGTCAGCATGCTGTATAAAACAATGGTTGAGCTCATTTGAAACACAAAAGCAATTGGGTAAATCTGAGTCTAAACTTCAAGAAAAATATTAGGTTTGGATGTTTTACAATGTCTCAAAGAATTATTGTGTTGTCTTAAAGAAAAACTGGTAAATATTTTTCTAGATCCTGAAATCTGCATTTTATTGCAGGGCATACAACTGTTTACATTGTAAACATTGTATCCTGTTCAGCACAGAGGTGTTAGGGAATTTGGAATTTATTACTTTAAGTTAAAGTTTGGAAACATGTATTAGAGATTTAAATGTAAAATTGTTCATTAACATCAGAAACTTTGCCTGTCCTTTCTTGCAAACTGACACTAGAAATCTGATGGTAAAATGTGGATAATGTGACTAGTATTTTAAAGGAATGTTTAAAAAAAAAGGGGAAGGAAACTAAGTCCAGACTTAGACTTTTGGTGCACTGATGTCTATAGTTCTTGCATTAGGGAAAAACTGTTATTTGAGTTTAAACTGTTGTTGGAGTTTTAGACAGTAATCTAAACTGCATAAGAGCCCCTTTTTTCTAAAAGGCAAGAGGAGTGCCTTGGGCCCTAGGGGGCCTGAGGGCAGGAGTTCTTTGTGCCCTTAAAGGTTTTTCAATTGCAAATAAAGGCTAAGGTGTTAATTGTTTAAGCCAGGATCAGTAAAAGTTATTAAGAACATTGGAAATGGGTTTCTAAACAATATTTGAAAGTGAAGTTGTCTTAAATGTTTAAAGAAAGAGAGAAAAGGAAAATCAGGACTACCAAAGTAATTGCTTAATTGCTATTTCAGCTTGCTCTTGTAACTTCCAGCTAGCCCATTGGAGAAGAACAGCAATCCTTATTCAGATGTAACTTTGGCCTTTTCCAGGTTCTAGGTAAGCTCATGCTTAGAGACTATTTCTGTGTCGACCACCTTGTTGCTCTAATTGGAGAAACGTGGCCTTTTGTAGGACTCACTGATCTGAAAACTGCAGTTTTGAGCCAACCCCGGGCAAAGCAAAGTCCCTGTGTGATTGTGGTGTCTAATCTGGCAGCAGAGTGCTATTAAGGCAGAGTTGCTTGGGAGCTCGAAGCCGCAGAGTGCTAGCTCTGAGCTGAACAGCTGGGGGACAGCACTCAAGCACCAAGCTCAGGACTCACAGTGGCAGGGTGCTAGCCTTGAGCTGGAGAGCTGAGGGACAGTGCCCAGGCCCTGAGTTCAAGTCCAGCAACTAAGCAAGTGAATTGCCAATGGGACATTTATCCCTGTGTGGAGAAACTCTACTGGGACACGATGCAGAAAGCCTCTGCTTGGACGGCAGAGATGGTGTCAGATCTTAGTCACTTGTGCTTGGCCGATCAAATTAATCAGAGCCGGGAGGTCATAGAATAGTTTGTAAGCATGCCTTACTAATGCCCGTGCCTTTCATAACTGGGCAGGAACTTGTCAATCTTCTGTGATAGTGGGTAGTTTAAAGCCCTAATTGAGCGAAATTTTTATTTATTTATTTATTTATTTATTTATTTATTTATTTATTTTTGACACCAGCCACAAATTCAGGAAAAGTTTGTGGATCTGAGACTTGTGTCTCTATTAATCTGTTTAGATCTGACAACTGAAGCATTGTTAAGGTTGCAGAAATTTAGTTCCCCAGACAATCAAGAAAAGGCCTTTGCAAATGGGTGCTATGTAACTACACTATTGTAGCCAAAGATGGTTCGTGCAGTTGTTAAATGTTAAATATGATCTCCAGTTTGGAGCAAATTATTATTCCTGATATCTAATCCTTGCAATCCCTAATAAAACAGGCTAGGCTTCTTAAGGTCCCTGGTCAAGCACAGAGACAACGCCCCTGAGTCAGCTTGAAGAAGTCACAGAAGCCGAATCTCCGCCCATCTATCCCCTTTAGATGAAGGGACCAGTCATTTTTGGAAAGCGAGACAGGATAATGAGATAATTAGAGATAGTGAAAAGAATAGAAATTGCACTTGTGCTTCTTTTAAAATAAAGATGGGGGATATGTCGGGAGCAAGAGTGGAATCAAACTGTACTTTGATTTGCATCAGATAATTGCTTGATTGTCTTATTGCTTTTTGGCCTTCTCCTGTTCAATTGATCTGAGATTTACCATATGAATGTAACCCCCAACAGTTCCCTGATTAACCATCTGGATGTAACACCTGGGAGTGCCCTGGTCTCAAGGAGGGATAAAAACTTTGAGTTAAGAATAAACGGCGGCAGTTTTTGCTTGGGCTGCAGACCTCCTGGACCCGATGTGTTTGTCTCTCTTCTAATTTTTCCAGTCCCTGCCCCTTATTTCAGGAACCCCAATTTGCTGCCGGGAGGCCCCGGCATCCAAAACAATAAGCCTCTCAATCCAATCTCTATTGTCTTTAAGTCCCTCTGAGCCTAGAGAATAATTAAACACCTAGATATACAATGTTGCTGAACAGCCATCAAGTGTAGATCCATGCAGTATAAGGGTTGAAAGAGGAGGAGAGGTCAGAGATAGAAAAATAGAATGAGAGAGGTCAGGGGGTAAGTAGGTAGAGTATTTGAGTACAAACTTTGGAAAGTACTAGAATAAAACTTATGTGTTGCTGCGCGACTAGCTCTTAGCCCAACCAGTGGCCTCACAGTGGACCATGGGATGGATCTGCGAGCTTCCGTCTGAGCGCGGTTGGCGGACGTTTTCCTGTGCTGCTTCCAGGGGCGGCCCCAAGCCAAGGGTCTGGGGATTGAGAGTTTCAGGAGCTCTCAGCAGGACCAGCAGGAGGCCCCTCTGTTCCCAGGGGCGGGGCCCAGCTGGGGAGGTGGGCTCCAAGGGCAGAGCCGCGCCTTTTTGGTTCTCAGAAGGGGAGCTTGGCTGCTGGTCGGCCCTTCAGATCCCTGCTGTGTTTCCACTGCTTTGTCAGAGGCTGTGACTGTGGGGGGGCCCTCAGTGGTGTCTTGCTCAGGATTCCCAGCTGGAGGATGCCCCGCTCGAGAATTGAGGAGGGGCAGGTGCTGGCTCCTATTTACCCGCACCCCCTACCCACTGTTGTAAGGCAGGGTCCCAACGCCCTCCACTCTCCAGATCCAGTGGCCTGGGGGAGGAGCCTGGTGGGTGGGTGGGAGCTGGGACAGCTCCGCCTTCCTTGGTGGGGTGCTGGGTCTTATGTGTAGCCTGCCTATCAATCTCCAGTCAGTGGCCTGAGGGAGGGGGCTGTTGAGTGAAGGGACAGGATTCTAAATTTCTTGCCCCCCTGCTTCCGCCACTCTTTCTTGGGCGGGGTGCGGGGGTTTGAGTTAAGTTCTATTGCTTGGCACCCGCTCCGCTTTCCCGATGTGTTTGGGGACGCGCTGTATTACTCACGCCTCTGCATCCGTCTGTGGGTGCTCCACGGTGGTGGGGAGTCTTTCACTCCCTTCAGGTCTCCGCTGCCACCTGTGTTCTGCGTCTGGGTTCCGCTGCTTGCTGTTCTGGTTCCGCGACTGGGTTCCGCTGCTTCCACCGTTCGCTGGCCCGGTTCTGTGCTGGTTTCTGCAGCCGTTGGGCTCCCAGTCTGGTGCCCTCCACTGCCGCCGCTTTTCGTGGATTAGAGCCGGTGCCCGCCCCCGCTTTCCCTGCGTGGAGCCGGCACCCGCTCAAGCAGCTTTTCGCGGCTTGGTCTGGCACCAGCTGCCACTTATCGCGGCTTTCAGCGGCTTTGGGTGAGAGGTGGGGGAGGGGTCCTCACGTTCCGAATTCTTTGAGAAAGTTGGATGTGAGCTTTATCTGGATTTCTTTTCCGGTTTGAGTCCTTCTCCGTTGCTTTTTGAGTTTGTTGTTGTGGATTTCTTTAGATAGTTGGCTCGTGGGACTCCCTGGTTCTCTCTTTTTGTCAGAGAAAGCTAGGCAGCATCCCTATTGTCACAGCGCCATCTTCCTTCCTCCCCAAAATAAAGGTTTTTCAAAGAAAAATGGATGAATTCATAGAATCCACAAACAAAAAGGTGACCGAATTCCAAAAAATGTCCAAAGAGAATAAAGCTGCTGAGCTAAAGACTCAAATGGAAATCGGAGTTAAAGAAAACCATACATGATCTAAAACAAGAGATGCAAGGCATCAAAAATGAGCATTTAGAGTATCTGGCAAACTCATTCTACAAAAAACTATAGACAGCATTCCCAAGTTCCTTGAGCTGATTCAAAACTTTGGAAAGATAGCAGGGTATGAAATTAACCCTCAAATATCACCTGCCTTCCTCTATGCCTACAGTGAGAGGAACGAGGTAACAATCAGGAAAGCAACTCCTTTTGCAACAGCCTCAAAGAAAATAAAGTACCTAGGAGTTATCTTAGCTAAGAATATGAAGGACCTTTTTGATGAAAATTTTAAAACCCTGAAAAAGGAAATTAAAGCAGAACTGAAGAAATGGAAAAACCTTCCATAGTCCTGGATTGGAAGAATCAACATCGTGAAAATGGCAATCTTGCCAAGGGCTATCTACAAATTCAATGAAATACCCATCAATATCCCAATGGCATTCTTTAAAGAAATAGAAGAGACAATCCAAAATTTCATATGGAATAATAAAAGTCCCCATATAGCGAAAACACATAGCAGAAAGAACATCACAAGAGGAATTTCAATACCAAACTTTAGACTCTATTACAGGGCTATAATAATCAAAACAGCTTGGTACTGGCACACGAACAGGCCTGAAGACTAATGGAATAGAACTGAGGACACAGATATTAAAACACAGACCTATGGCCACCTAGTCTTTGATAAGGGAGCCAAAAAAATAGAATGATTTTTCAACAAGTGGTGCTGGCAGAACTGGTTAAGCACCTGCAGAAAACTAAAGGTTGGATCCTTCTTTGTCACCCTGCACTAGAATTAACTCCAAATGTGTCAAAGACCTTGAGGTAAAAGCCGATACACTCAAAACTTTACAACAATGAATAGGAGATACACTAGGCCTCCTTGGCACAGGTTGAAACATTCTAAGTAAGGACCAAGAAACACAACAAATCAGAGAAAGGCTGGATAAGTGGGACTGCATTAAACTGAGGAGCTTCTGTATGGCAAAGCACATAGTAGTAAATTAATTAGGAAGCCTACAGAATGGGAGAAGATCTTCTCTAACCATACAATGGACAAAAGCCTCAAATCCAAAACATATCAATAGCTCAAAAAATTGAATCACTCCCAAACTAATCTCCAAAGTAATAACCATCCCCTTAAAGGATGGACCAGATTTAAAGAGAGTCTTCTCTGAAGAAGAAATAAAAACGTCCTCTAGGCACATGAAGAAATGTTCGACCTCTCTGGTCATATAAGAAATGCAAGTCAAAACAACTCTAAGATTCCACCTCACTCCAGTTAGAATGGCCAGGATCAGGAAAACGAATAATAACAGATGCTGGAGGGGATGTGGCCAAGAGGGATCCCTACTACACAGTTGGTGGGAGTGCAAATTCGTTCAACCACTATGGAAAGCAGTGTGGCAGTGCCTCAAAAGGCTAAACATAGAACTCCCCTATGACCCAGCAATTCCACTACTTGGCATTTACCCAACCATCCAGAAAGAAGAGCATTCTAAATCCACTAGCACAATGATGTTCATTGCAGCACTATTCACCATAGCAAAGATATGGAACCAACCCAGATGTCTCTCAGTTGATGAGTGGATCAACATGTTGTATTTGTAAATTCTATGCTGCTGTCAGAAAGAATGACATCGCCCCATTTGTACAGAAATGGAAAGACTTAGAAAAAAAATCGTATTAAGTGAAGTAAGCCAGACTCAAAGGAACATAGGCCCGAGAGTCTTCCTCATTTGTCATAATCAGTAGAAATCTTGGGCTCTCCTAGCAGAGATTTACAATAGAACAAAATCTAGAGACATTAGGCCAAATAGTACGACACTAAATGTAAGGACCTCCAGGATAAGGAAACAAAAGCCATATAATGAGTGACTGTTGTCCTTAATGAAGTATGTTATCTCTCTTTTCTTTGCCATCCATGGTTATCTCATATTGTTACAATTTTTCACCTTGTCATCTGATATATTTTATATGTGCTTAATTGGTTATTTGAAATTGGATAGGAAAATGGGGAAATCAAGATAAGCTGGGGGAGGGTGGGAGGGAAATGTGGACCATGTCATGAGAAACGGTATCAATGTTTGTGAAGTTATGCACCTTGTATCTGGTGAATAATATAACCCTTCTATTAATCACAATAAAAAATTATAAAATAATAAAGAAGTAAAAAGGAAGACAGACAGAGAGAAAGAGAAAGAGAGAGAAAGAGAAAGAAAGAAAGAAGGTAAGAAAGAAAGAAAGAAAGAAAGAAAGAAAGAAAGAAAGAAAGAAAGAAAGAAAATAAGAAGGAAGGATGGAAGGAAAGAAGGAAGGAAGGGATGGAGGAAAGGAGGGAGAAAGCAGAGAAAGGTGAAAGAGGAAAAAAAGAAGAGAGGAAGAAAGAAAAGGAGAAAGATGGAAGGAAACTAATGTCCTTATTGCTTCACTCTGTTGTGTAATGTGGCATGATATTGAGTGGCTCTTTCAAACTATTTCTCTTACTTATTTCAAAATATCAACTCCTTTCAAACCACTATCCCATTAATAATAATCAAGTTTTATTATCTTTGTATCTGGTTCCACATCTTTCCCATCAGACTATGACCTCCTTGAAGATAAAAACATATAAATTGCTAAAAAGAATTGCTTAATCTTTATATCCATGAATGCCAAAGAGAAGGTGTGTTATGTCATATGCTGAAAAGAATGAATAAACGTTGGCCGAGGACATATTTAATACTACTGCATCTATTTCCTTGTGTCTTGCAAACATACAAATTTCATCAAACATACAAATTAGAAGTGTCTGAACTCCTTAACAACTGACTGTGAATAGTGTCAATGAAAATAGCAAGAATTTCTTTTTCTCTGTTTGCCTGCCACCCTAACATGCTGTCTATTTTCCAACTGAATCTACTACTTAAGTCTATATGCCTCTGTTTCATTAATTATACACTCCCTTCTTTATCTTGAATGCTTAAATTGATAGCAATTGCTTGGAACTGAATGCATGACCTCTAAGAGTCTAAGAGTACTTAAAAAGGATTGCTTCATATGCTAATCTGTCATAGTTACTATCAAGAAAGTTGATTCAATACCTTAGAAAAACTTCCATGTCAAAACGAAACTTTGAATCAGCTCCATTGGTCAGCCTACCACTTACAACTGAATTTGAAATTATCTTCAGGTGGTTAGCTGTTTACATTTCTATTCTGCGCATTAGGCCTATGCATTACACACTGTCTGATATGAAGAACCAAGTTTCTACCAGAATTCATTTTATTTTTTTTACTGTAATTAATAAAAGGGTTACATGATATTTGCGAGATAGAAGGTGCATTAATTCACATACATTGATACCATTTCACATGTCTTGGTAACCATTACCCTTCCCTCCACCCCCCCACCCATCTTGGTTTTCCCTCCTTCCCTATCAAATTTCAAATAACCAAATACAAATAAATTCAATATATCAGATAACAAAGTGAGATAATGTAACAATACGAGATACCCAAGGGACAGCAAAGGAGATGAGAGATAACATAGTACATTAAGGACAACAATCATTCATTATATGGCTTTTGTTTCAATATCCTGGAGGTCCTTTCAATTAGCTTCATACTATATGGCCTTATGTATCAAGGATTTGCTCTATTGCAGATCTCTGCTAGGAGAGACCAAGGTTTCTACTGATTATGACGAATGAGGGAAACCATTGAGCCTAAGTTCCTTTGAGTCTGGCTTACTTCACTTAATATGATTTTTTCTAAGTCTTTCTATTTCCTAACAAATGGGTCGATGTCGTTTTTTCTGACAGCAGCATAGAATTCCATTGTGTACAAATAACACAACTTGTTGATCCACTCATCAACTGAGGGACATCTAGGTTGGTTCCACATCTTTGCTATGGTGATTAGTGCTGCAATGAACATCATTGTGCTAGTGGATTTATTATGCTCTTGTCTCTGGATGGTTGGGTAAATGCCAAATAGTGGAATTGCTGCATCACAGGGGAGCTCTATGTTTAGCCTTTTGAGGCACTGCCACACTGCTTTCCATAGTGGTTGAACGAGTTTGCACTCCCACCAACAGTGTAGTAGGGATCCCTCTTGGCCACATCCCCTCCAGCATCTGTTATTATTCGTTTTCCTGATCCTGGCCATTCTAACTGGAGTGAGGTGGAATCTTATAGTTGTTTTGATTTGCATTTCTTTTGTGACCAGAGATATTGAGCATTTCTTCATGTGTCTATAGGCCATTTTTGTTTCTTCTTCAGAGAAGACTCTCTTTAAGTCTTTGGCCCATTTTTTAATGATATGGTTTTTACTTTGGAGATTAGTTTTGGAGTGATTCAATTTTTTGACTTGTTGATATATTTTAGATATGAGGCCTTTGTCCATTGTTTGGTTGGTGAAGATCTTCTCCCATTCTGAACACTTCCTAAAAAATTTACTAGCTATGTCCTTTGCCATACAAAAGCTCCGCAGTTTAGTGCAGTCCCACTTATCCAGCCTTTCTCTGATTTGTTGTGATTCTTGTCCTTATTAAGAAAGTTTCGACCTGTGCCAAGGAGACCTAGTGTATCTCCTATTCCTTCCTGTAAAGTTTTCAGTGTGTCAGCTTTTACCTCCAAATCTTTGACCCATTTGGAGTTAATTCCAATGCAGGGTGACAAAGAAGGATCCAACCTTTAGTTTTCTGCAGGTGCTTAACCAGTTCTGCCAGTACCACTTGTTGGAAAATCTGTCCTTCTTCCATTCTATTTTTTTGGCGCCCTTGTCAAAGATTAGATGGCCATAGGTCCGTGGTTTAATATCTGGGTCCTCAGTTCTATTCCATTGGTCTTCAGGCCTGTTCCTGTGCCAGTACCAAGCTGTTTTGATAATTATAGTCCTGTAATAGAGTCTAAAGTTTGGTATTGAAATTCCTCCAGCACTGTTCTTTCTGCTAAGAAGTGTTTTTGCTATACAGGGTCTTTTATTATTCCATATGAAATTTTGGATTGCCTCTTCTATTTCTTTAAAGAATGCCATTGGGATATTGATGGGTATTGCGTTGAATTTGTAGATAGCCCTTGGCAAGATTGTCATTTTCACAATGTTGATTCTTACAATCCAGGAGCATGGGAGGTTTTTCAATTTCCTTAGTTCTGCCTTTATTTCATTTTTTAGGGTTTTAACGTTTTCATCAAAATGTCCGTTACATTCTTAGTTTAGCTAATTCCTAGGCACTTTATTTTCTTTGAGGCTATTGTGAAAGGAGTTGCACTATGGCACTGTAGCATATAAACAATGGGAATTTATTCCACACAGTTTTAGAGGTTAGAATGTTTAAGTTCAAGGTCCCGATAGATTGGTGCCTGGTGAAGGGCCACTTTCTGGGCCATAATAAAACATGAGTTTTCCTTGCATGATTAGATTTCCTCACATGGTAAAGGAATTAATGAATTTCCTAAGGATCCCTTGTATAAGGATTAATCCAAACTGTGGAGGTTTCTTTTCTCAGGACTTAGTTAAAACTAAATGTTCCATCTTCTAATACAAGCATATCCGAGATGAGGATTTCTACATATGAGGTGGAGGCAAAAATTCAGATCAGAGCACTCTGACTAGACCAGTGACTACAGATTTTGGTTTTTTTTCCCTTCATTTTATAATAGAGGAAAATTCCAAATTTGTGGTCCACAAACACCTCATCCTATGACTGTGCAATTGCCGAAATTGCTTTACTCATATATCCTAAGTACTTGTATCGTTTCAGGCATGGTGACTTCTCTCTTCTCCTTTCTCCCACTCAACATAATTTCTCACTCTTCCTAACAAGGATCCTATAGCCTAGAAAATCATCCCACCCCACTTCTTATTTTTTGCCAGTCCTGGGCTTGTGCTCAGAGCCTGAGCACTGTCCTTGGAATTTCTCATGGCTAACACTCTACCAACTTGAGCCTCAGCACCACTACCAGCTTTTCTCTATGTATGTGGTACCAAGAGATTGAACCAGGTCTTCGTGCATGCAAGTCAAGCACTGTACCACTAGGCCAAACTCCTGGCCCTTGTTACTCTTTTTTAAGTCAGTTTTTAGTTACTAATGTTAAGTAGTTAAACAAGAGAGGCGTTATTTAACAAATATGAATCCAATACAGCATGATCTGTGTCACCTCCTTCAACAACTCCTATCCCTTTGGCCCACTCCTTCCATTTTTCAATTTTATAGTATATACAAAATTCTTTTTAAAATTTTTAATTTATTTTTTATTGTCGAGGTAATGTATAGGGGGGTTACAGTTACGTTTGCCAGATACTAGGTAAATTACTTCTCACAAAATGATACCCCTTCTCATGTTTTTGTCTCCATTTCCCTCTCCCCACCCCCTCCCAATCATCTTGTTTTCCCCCCTATACAAAATTATTAACTGCATTCTCCTTCCCTCCTTCCTTCCTTCCCTAACCCTAGCCTCTTGGCCCCTTCTATCCTTGCAAGTACCCAGTTCTTGGCAGTTATTTTGTTGCACTCTGACTTAATTTTTCAAAGAAATTATACTATGTGAGCTCTCCATAGCATCTATTATAATTCTGTTTATTCATTTGGAATTGTTTGCATGCCTCCCAATGTGTTTACTTCTAGATTTATAGGCATGTGATATTTACCACTAATGAAAGAAACCATGCAACCGATATTTGTCTGGGTCCAGATTACTTCACATAATATAATTCCACTTGGTTCCATTTCCCTATGAATGATACAGTATTATTCTCTCTAAAGGATGATGAGGACAATTCCACATGTATATATACCACATTTTCTTTGATCCATTAGTTCATTGAGAGGCTTATTCTATACGTCCTTGATGGTGGATAGTTCGGCAGTAAGCAAGGTTTTGTTTTTAGTTTTACTGTATCCTTGTTTTTGTTCTACTGAATAGATGATGCTCGTGAGTGGAACTGCTGGATCATAGAGTAGTTCTGTGTTTAGATTTTGAGGAATATCTACATTGCTTTTTACTCTTTCCTTATATCCAACTGACTGTTGATTCTGACTTTTTTTTGAAGACCAGTTTCTACCAGGCAGGCCTTCTTTATTCTATGTCACAGTTGTTTTCCTTGTTCATAATCAAGCTCCAAATTAGTTTCCATAATCAGTGGCTCTCAAACTGGAATATTCATTACAATTGGCTAGGGAGGCTGGGTAATAGGCTTGAACATTCCCAAACAAAATCTCAAATTCTTAGTAGTAATGTTTATGGTAGGTTGGGCCTGCTTGATGTTTTGTTTCTATTTTTTTCCCTTTGACTCAAGGTCTCACAATGTATCAAGTGGGATTGAAATTCACAGACCCTCCTGCATCGACTTTACATATGCTGCTTGGATTAAAGTTGTTCACCATCATGTACAGCAGATATTTGATTTTTTTTGTAGGGCCTAGAACTTGAACTCTCGGTCTAGACGTTGTGCCTGAGCTGTTCAGCTCAAGGCTACCACCCCACCCCTTGAATCATATCACCACTTCTGGTTTTCTGGTGATTAACTGGAGATAAGAGTCTCACATACTTTTCAGTGCCTGGGCAGGCTTTGAACCTCGAGCATCAGATCTCAACCTCCTGAGTAGCTAGGATTATAGGAGTGAGCCACTACACCTGGCTCATGCGTGTTTTTTGTTTTTTTAAATAAAGTCTTTCATTCTCTACACTTTCAAATTTAATGTTTTTGCATAGAAATGGGAAAACTGTTCTAAAAGAAACATTAGTTACCATCTCTTCAACCAATTGTTTCTCCTGATTTCCTTAAATGTGACTGTTTTTTAATAAAGTAACACCTTATTAACTGAGACTCATTAAATTGGGATTCTTGGTAATTGGACAGAAGTAGTCAGGCTGCCAAAAAAACAGGTGAGAGACTGAAGATGAATCTCCCTTCAAGATGATGAGTATATCTACCCATGCATATTCAGATAGATGCCAAGTAATTCCTTCTTGACTTATTCATTCACAGAAACTTTCTTGATCAGTCCACTCAAGACCTCATCTACCATGTTCTTTCATTTGGATGACTGCTCTAGTATCTGCACCAGCATCTCCATTCTTACTCTTGCTAATTGTTCATTCTCAAAATGGTCTTTGCAGGAGCCGGTAGTTTGGCCTAGTGGTAGAGTGCTTGCCTAGCATGCACGAAGACCCGGGTTCGATTCCTCGGTACCACATACATAGAAAAAAGCCAGAAATGGTGCTGAGGCTCAAGTGGTAGAGCTCTAACCTTGAGAAAGTCCAAGGACAGTGCTCAGGCCCATACCCATGACTGGCAAAAAAAAAACTAAACAAATAAAAAATGGTCTTTGCAATATAAAAATCCAGTGACTCTATTGAGTGATCAAAATCAACTGGTGGTTTTCCATTGATATTAGGATCAAAATCAAATCTGAGTCTACAAAGCTCTACAGAATATGGCCCTACCTAACCTTTCTGGTCACATTTTTCCACTCACTCCCTTTTCTTTAAGTTCCATGATAAGACAAAATTCCCTTGTTGCAGAACCTATATATATGCTCATCAATTTTAAAAGCTTTTTGCATTCCTTTACACACATACACAAGTACACAGTAAGTCAATCTCATTTTTGGATCTTGCCTCAAATGTATGTTCCACAAACATTGATCTCTGGTTTCCTACTTTCACTGAACTTCTTTTTTATTTTGCTTTATGTCTGAGTAATATATAAAAGGGTTACAATTACATTTGTCAGGTATCATGTATATTACTTCTTGAACATCAATACCCCTTCTCATGGTCATCTCTCATTATCCCTGCCTCCTCCCCCTCCTAATCATCTTCTTATTCCCTTCCCTTCCTTATTTCAAATAAAGAAATAAATGTACAAAGCATATACCATGTAACAAAATCATAAGATGAGATAAACCATAAGGAAAAAAAAAGAGAAAAATCTTTCATCCAGTGTAGGGAACCGATTGCCAGGCTATGCCGACACTGGTCAAATTCCTTTGCCCTTTTGAAAAATGGCACTCCAGACACAGCTTCTAAGTCTCGGTTATCGGCTAGCTGGTCTGGCAGGGTATCTTCCAGTAGCCAAGATGACGGCCGATGGGGGAGTGGCTACCTTCTCATTGCTGTTCTGTGAGGAGTGAGAATGTCTTTTGTGGGGTACTCACTCTTCCCCTTGGTTTTCAGAACCATGTAGTCTCCAGTTTTCATCTGTCTGCACCTGCAGGATTCAGCTTTCTGCTCATAGTCTCCCAGTCTCTGCTGCATGTAAGTGAAGCACTTAACGCTCTGACTTTTTCACCTTTGTCTTGATGCAGCTGCTCTGCGAGTGGCAGATGCTGCTGCAATGACTGGTGCCCCCACTAATGCCGTCGCTATTAACGTGGGCTCAAAACTGTCTTCTTAAGCAGTCTGCTTAACTTTTTTCTTTCTGACTGGCTTACTTGGTGTCACTCTTTAGATGCTAAAACGAATATCTTGAGAGCTCAGAGACTCAACCTGAACCTCTACCATCTTCCCAGAATATAGTGAGCTGCTTATGCTATATGTTTTCAGAGAATCATGTTTTTCCCCTCATAATACTGTGTCAATTTGTGGTTACACCATCATTAGTATTAGTGGAATTATTTGATGAAAGCTCATCTCTTATTCTACATGCAAACCTTCCAGAAACTCCCATCATAATGCTGTTTGATAATCACTCTATCCTCAGCATCTAGTGGTATAATTTGCATTTGTTTTAGAGACAAAGTCTTATTATATATAGTCTAGGCTGCCCTTAAGCCCTGCTTCAACCACGTGAGTGCTGAGGTTATAGGTATTATGTCACCATGACTGGTTAAATAAGCACTTAAGAAATACATTTTTAAGTAAATGAACAGGATTAATTTTTTCTGTTCTTTCCCAGAGAACACCACAATGATCCAACTTTTCCTCTACTTTTTTCCCAAATGACATTATCCTGATTCTGTGTGGGAGTGTATTTGCGCAGCATTTTCAGAATCTCAAGTAAAGGTATTGTCATTCAAAATTTACTCAAAGAATCTTTAAACTCCAAGTGATACCACTTCTAGAGGAAATAAATATGGCCCTGATAACCCAGTCCATTGGGCTCTTTACTAAGTGGATAGTTTGTTACTAGAAGTCAACTAGGCATCAAATAGTAATGAAGGTACCCGGTTTGAATCATTAACTTGCAATTAAACATTGCCAAATCTTGTTAGCCATCACCATGAAATACCTGTATGTTGGGCCTGGAGTTTGGCCTAGTGGTTAAAGTGCTTGCCTAGCATGCATGAAGACCCGGGTTGGATTCCTCGATACCACATACATAGAAAAAAGCCGGAAGTGGTGCTGAGGCTCAAGTGGTAGAGCTCTAGCCTTGAGAAAGTCCAAGGACAATGCTCAGGCCCTGAGCTCAAGCCCAGGACTGGCAAAAAAAAAGAAATACCTCTATGTTAAACCAAAACATTTATAGTTTTATGAATTTATCTATCAAACTCTTACATACATATAACTATAGTTCTTGAAATGAAATTAAAGTGGAGCTGTTACAAGAAATGACTGGGTATGAGGATAGGGAATGCTGAATTGTCATGTCACTTCTTGGTGTAAGATATTATTCTGAATTCCACGTTATTGTTGAGAAAGCAGAGGAGCATATTAACAGCCAAGAATCCCACAGTAAAATTATGGATGTAAAAAAAAAGATTCAGGACATTTGTCACAGCCGATAATTGAAGATTTGGAGTTTTTAAGTCACAAATGGAGTCAATAGGTTGATTTTCTTTTTTTTTTTACATTTATATATACTCCACATAAATCCTATGACTGCTTGGATGGAAACATATTATATGATTGCTATATCAGTGAAAACCATAACTACTGAGCAACTGGACAATTCAAATGAGATTCTAATTGAACATAATTCTCTAAACATCCTAATATCACATTTTCTTGCAATTTATCTGAGAAAAGGCATGTTGTAAGAAGACTATTAAAAGTGATTGGCCTCACAATTACTTTATTTGTTCAAATATCCTGGTATTTGTATTTCCTCCTCAGTTTTAGCTGTATTAATTCTTCTTTCAAATGATACAGTGAATGATATTGTTCAGAGATGCTGTTGCAGAATCTGTGGATCTGAGTAATTTGCCTAGCTTTTCACAGGACTGACAAAGCATTTGTAATATAATGATTCTTCAAATGAGTGTGCTGTGTGTGTGATGATGTTTTCTTTTCAGTTGTCACTAGCAAGTGGAATAGAATCTAACCAAAGTATGGTTAATCTTAAAATATAATAATGAAATAATTTCTCAAAGTGATATATTTTTCACATAATGTTGCTTCTAGCATCTTCAACTTGTACATATATCCACTGGTTTCTATAATTAGAAAGTGTATTGGGAAATTATTTTCCTTAGTGGCACTCAGGTTTTGTTCTATATATAATTTTAAGCTTCTCAATAAGTCACCTGTTATATAAAATAATCTTTCTTCGCTAAAAATTTATTTGAAAAACATTTGGAACATGTCTACCTATTTTTTGTCGACTCTTTTTTTCTAAATTCCATTGAAAATAGGAATAAAGGGGTTTCTGTAAAAGGAATTGATGAGATCAAATGGCATAAGAATTTTAGCCAATTAAATCCTCACTATAGGAAGTTTTTGAGACTCAAAAATTGTCCAATTGGTCAAAGTGGAAGAAGCAGGGAAGCACAGACAGAAAAGCTGAGCAAATCAAACAGTAGAGATGCAATGTAAAGAGAAGTAGCAACGTCCTACTGTGAGAGATTACCATTGCATGAAGAATAACAGTCAACTTGATTTTATAGTATTTTTAAACAATATATTTTAACTTACATATGATAAACATGCCACTCCATTCTTTGTAACTTGATTATACATAGTATATGGACCAACTTAATTTTTTTTCCTGGCCTACACTTCAATGTAGTTCAAATAGAAACAGAACTAAGAACACCAGTCTCTTTGTTCCAAAGTCTAATTATATTTGTAAGAGCAGCTTTACTTTCTGTCAGAACAGCTTTACCTCTCAACTGATTGAAAAGTTAATTCATCGTTGAGATGTTGTTATTTCTTCAGACTTGCTGCTATTGACTGTATCAACATGATGAAGCTGACATTAACAGGAAATGCTGGTAATAATTCTGTGAGATGACAGGTAAATTTGTAGGTGATATGTGTAATACATTTGACTGAAAAATAGCACTCCTGGAAATGAGTTAAAGTCTTCATGTGGTCACTCAAAGCTTTGGTAAGAAAAGCTTACTTCCATGATGACACTTAGCATTTCAATTGGGAAAAAGTCTTCAAATGTTTCAAAAACTGACTTTTTAAAATGCTTTGTATATTCAGGTTTTATTAATATTCTCCTTCTGAATGAATCTACTTCAACTCCACATCTGTCCCAACATCCAAGACACTGTCATAATTTACCTTAGTTTATGGACTAATAGAACCCAATTTCTCACAGTTATTATTGTCAGACAAGGAAACCACTTAAATTTTCTAACATAATCTCATGTTAGAGGCTGATTTTTCAAATTGTTAAGTCCTTTATTTCCTCAAACCTTTTTATATTCTATGAATTATTAGTACTAGTGAAATCCATTGTAAAACTTTTCAAGTAATAGTAGGTTATCTAGTCTACAGAATAAAACAAACCTTTAAAAGAAACTATGCACTTCCTTGAATCGCTGTCACAGCACTTGTGAGATAAGGATTATTAAAACCTTTCTTACTCTGCTAAATCTTAGAACATTAGAGCTGGAAGTGCCTCCCCCAAATTATCTTACCTACTCTCCACTTTTTACCTCATGGTATCATATGGTGTTCAAAGGGAATAAAGTAGCATTTAGTATTAACATCAACAGTCTTTGTTTTTATTTGAATGATGACATCACTAACATCCTGGCTGCTGTCTTACTGGTTATCATGACTAGAAAGATTTCTACTTAATACCTTCCCCTGACAGGCATTGTTTTCTAGGCTTTAGCTCTATACAAAATAACAGTTACTACTATTTTTTTCATGTATTTTCCTCCATTTTTAATGCCTACATCTAAATTTATCCCCAGAAAAACATATATCCCTAGCCAAGATGGTATTTCCTGATTTGTTCCATTCAGGTTTCACATCCTCCTTATAGAAAAGCAGAATGTCTTATCTGGAAAAGCTTTGAGATATAATCTTGTTCAAAGACCTTTAATGCCAGATGCAACCTAGCTACATTTGAATTGCCTAGGAGACATTTTTATAGAAAGATTTTATTTATTTATTTATTTATTTATTTATTTATTTATTTATTTATTTTGCCAGTCCTGGGCTTGAGCTCAGGGCCTGAGCACTGTCCTTGGACTTTCTCAAGGCTAGAGCTCTACCACTTGAGCCTCAGCACCACTTCTGGCTTTTTTCTATGAATGTGGTACCAAGGAATTGAACCCAGGTGCTGGTGCATGCTAGCCAAGCACTTTAACCACTAGGCCAAACTCCCGGCCTGAAAGATTTTATTAACACTGATTTTTACATCGTATTTCAAATGTCAAGTTTAACAAATAAGTATTCAAGAATGGGATCTCTATATGCAATCACTGGCACATAAATTTAAGAACAAAACTAAAATTAGCTGAGAGTTTGCATGTCATAGATACATATCCATGTATATAATATAACTTTATGTCTATAGAATATATATCCCATCATAGATATTTTTTCATATAAAAAGGTGAATTTATTGGGGAAGTAGACGGTGAACTGACCGGCCAGGGGAAATAGATGGTCAAATGACCAGCCAGGGACACAGTGCAGAGTCGGGAGCTGACACTGTGACCCCGAGCGGCTCTCATGCTGGGTTTTTAAGGGCAAAACCCACACGGTTGAACCTGGCCACACACATTTGCCCCCATCATAGATTTTAATGTCTATGTAGTTATATTAATATTTCCAAGATCATGTCAATGACCTTACTTGAGTATTGAGTCATTGCTCTTGTACTATCTGAATCTAATATCCACATATTAAGGATACCATGCGCCTTTTGTTCCTTTGGTCTTGACTTACCTCACTCAACATGATTTGCTCTAAATTCATCCACATCCCAGAGAATGCTATTATTTTATCTTGTCTTTTGGCTATGCAGAATTCCATTGTATATATGTACCACAATTTTTGTATCCATTGATCTGTATTGGGGTATCTGGATTGTGTCCATTGCTTGGCTATTTTGAATAGTGCAGAGATAAACATGGCTGAGCAGGTGTCCTTATTATATCCTGGGTTATGATGCTCAGGGTAGGTGCCTAGGAGTGGTATGGCTGGATTGCAGAGAAGGTCTATTTTTAGTTTTCTGAGGAGCTTCCAAATTGCCTTGCAGAGTGGTTGTACTAGTTTATATTCCCACCAGCAGTGCAATAGGGTTCCTCATTCTCCAGATCCTAACCAGCATTTGTCGCCTGAGTTCAGAATATTGGCCATTCTGATTGGGGTGAGTTTGTACCTTAGGGTTGTTTTTTTTTAATTTTAAATGTAATTAAAACATAAGAAAATGAGATTTTTTACAAATAAATCTAAAATATCTATCACCTAATTTTCTCAGTCAATCTTAGCTCATTTATATCTGAAACAAGTATCTCTCCTCTTAGAATATTTTGAAGCAAATTTTATGCATAAATATTTGGAATGCAGAAAACATATATTTTATCATTTTTACATAAAAATTTCTGCAACTGTGACTTAGTAAATTTGTAGAAAGGGCCAATAATTAGAATTTGTGATAGGTCAACTTCATAAGTAAATTTGGGAATCTCTTCATTTGATCTTCTTTCATACATACTATGGAGAAATAGAAGTTAAACAGAGGAATTCATGGATAAAGGTTACTTCACTGTTTCAATACACAGTTGGACTCAAACTCTGTGGATTCAAACTCTGTGTCTTGAGCTTGATAGTTAGGCATGGTACCACTTGAGCCACAGGCCCAGGCCTAGGCCACTCCTTTGTATGGACAAGTATTCAGAAAATAAAATGCTAAGCTTTGAAATTAATAGGCAAGCTACTAGGAAGCAAAGGAACAACTCTCTGAAGTGTCAAATAAGAAATGACTCCTTTCTAGTCCATACTGAAGTCTTATGCCTTTAAGCTCAACCTTCATAGTCTGGACTATTTATTTGGAAGTTAATCACAGCAGCCTTATGAAAGCTCCAGTATTACGTAACTGATTTTACTCTGAAATTATCTTAGCTCTTCGTGTAAAAGTTAAGCTCACAAAATGTAGGGACCTTGCCAGATTTTGCTTTGTTCTACTCTCTACCCTGTCCTATGATAGAAGCCAGTATGGTGTCCTACCACAGCTGATATTTCAGTACAGTACAATACTTTATACCTTATACCACTAATGAATTCATTCATTATGTATAGGTTTTCCTAATTTTTTTATCATTAGCTAGATGTACAAAAAGATTTCATTTTAACAAATAATTTTATAAGCAAAATGCACCTTGACCATTATTGTTCCTCCATCCTTCTCCCAATCCATCCTTCACCATATAATATATAAAAAGTGAATATATAATATGCAATATATAGTGTATATTTACTAATGTCATAATTGTAAATGGAGAGAGAAAAAATGCTTATATTCCTAAACATAAGAACATCCATGTGTTCTGACTTGAAACGTTCCATTGAAAAGTCCTAGAATAATTTTTAATGGATCCACAGATTCACCAGATTTTTAAAATATTTTTAATTGTAATTAATAGAAGGGATACATTATATTCACCAGATAGAACATGCATTAATTCACAAACATTGATACCCTTTCTTGTGTCTTGGTCATCATTTCCCTCCCCCACCCCGCCCCTCATCTTATTTTCCCCCCTTCACTATCTCATCCCTTCTCATGTTTTTGTCTCCCCACCCCTCCCCTCATCTTGTTTTTCCCCTACCCTATACTATTTCAAATAAACAAGTAAAAATATATACAATATACCAGATAACAAGGTAAGTTACTGTAACAATATGAGATAACCAAGGGACAACAAAAGTGATGAAAACTAACATAGTACATTAAGAAAAACAATCATACATTATATGACTATTGTTTCCATATCCTATTGATGCTTTCATTTAGCCTCATCCTATATGGCTGTATGTACCTAGGTTTTGAGCTATTGTAATCCTCTGCTAGAAGAATCCAAGGTTTATGCTAATTATGACAAATGAGGGGAACCATTGAGTCTGTGTTACTTTGTGTTTGGCTTACTTCACTTAATACGATTTTTTCCAAGTCTTTCCATTACCTTACAAATGAGGAAATGTCGTTCTTTCTGATGGCAGCATAGAATTCCACTGTGTATAAATACATCTTGTTGATCCAATATCAACTGAGGGGCATCTGCGTTGGTTCCATATCTTTGCTATGGTAAATAGTGCTTCAATGAACATCGTTGTGCTAGTGGATTTAATATGTCCTTGTTTCTGGACAATTGCATAAAGGCCAAGTAGTAGAATTGCTGGGTCATAGGGGAGCTCTATGTTTAGTCTTTTGAGGAACTGCCATACCGCTTTCCATAGTGGTTGAATGAGTTTGCACTCCCACCTACAGTGTAGTAGTGATTCCTCCTGGCCAAATCCCCAGCAGCATCTGTTGTTGTTAGATTTCTTGATAATGGCCATTCTAACTGGATTGAAGTGTAATCACAGATTTGTATTGATTTGTATTTATTTTATGGCCAGAGATGTCGAGCATTCTTCAAGTGTCTATAGGCCATTCTTATTTCTTTTTCAGAGAAGACTCTCTTTAAGTTGGCTCATCTTTTAATGGGATGATTGTTTCTTTGGACATCTAGACCAATATTTTTTTCAGTGGCTTGCTATATTGCTTGGGATTGCCATTCCTCATTTTCTCTTTTACTAGATAGGGGAAAGTTAATTTTGGAACTCTTTAGAATAAATAAGCTGAAAATGCTGATTATCTTCATGATTGCAGATCCTTTAAATGTCATAAGGGAGCATAGGCATTGATTTAGGTGGAGAGTTCAATTTAGAATTATTTAGTGACATTCAGAAGTCTATTGAGGAACCAAATGTGTGGGAATGCCCTGATCGCATAGTATACCTGAATGGCTAATAATGCTATTTAGTAGTGATTGTCATTTCACCACAGACTCTTCCATTCACTAATTGTACATTATTAGGCACATAGCTGAGATTCATATGCTTCACCTGTAAACCACTTGGTTAATACTAGAACTTAGTGTAGTCACTCAACATATTGGAGAGCCTCTCATATGCTCCAAAGTAGATAGAAATCAGACAAATTCAATGCAATACCATCAATATCCCAATGTCATTCTTTAAAGAAATAGAAGAGGCAATCCAAAATTTCATATGGAATAATAAAAGACCCCGTATAGCAAAAACACTTCTTAGCAGAAAGAACAGCTCAGGAGAAATTGCAATACCAAACTTTAGACTCTATTACAGAGCTATAATTATCAAAACAGCTTGGTACTGGCACAAGAACAGGCCTGAAGACCAATGGAATAGAACTGAAGACCCAGACATTAAACCACAGACCTATAGCCACCTAATCTTTGAAAAGGGAGCCAAAACATAGAATGGAAGAAAGATAGCCTCTTCAACAATTGGTGCTGGCAGAACTGGTTAAGCACCTGCAGAAAACTAAAGTTGGATCCTTCTTTGTCACCCTGTACTAGAATTAACTCCAAATGTATAAAAGACCTGGAGGTAAAAGCCAGCACTCTGAAAACTTTATAAGAAGGAATAGGAGATACACTAGACCTCCTTGGCACAGGTCGAAACTTTCTTAATAAGGACCAGGAATCACAACAAATCAGAGAAAGGCTGGCCAATTGGGACTGCATTAAACTGTGGAGCTTTTGTGTGGCAAAGGACATAGCTAGTAAACTAATTAGGAAGCCTACAGAGTGGGAGAAGATCTTCACCAACCATACAACAGACAAAGGCCTCATATCTAAAATATATCAACAACTCAAAAAATTGAATCACTCCAAAACTAATCCCCAAAGTAACAACCATCCCATTGAATAAAGGGCCAAAGACTTAGAGAGTATTCTCTGAAGAAGAAACAAAAATGGCCTATAGACACATGAAGAAATGCTCAACATCTCTGGTCATAAAAGAAATGCAAATCAAAACAACTCTAAGATTCCACCTCACTACAGTTAGAATGGCCAGGATCAAGAAACCTAATAACAGATGCTGGAGGGGATGTGGCCAGGAGGGATCACTACTACACTGTTGGTGGGAGTGCAAACTCGTTCAACCACTATGGAAAGCAATATGGCAGTTCCTCAAAAGACCAAACATAGAGCTCCCCTGTGACCCAGCAATTCCACTACTTGGAATATATATTTTTGATATACTATTCTATATTTTAATATGGTGCCGAGGTGCAAATGCTAAATATGCATGAAGAACTTAAGTGTGGTGACTGAATTTGGCAGACATTACAAACATTATTTATCTTTATGGCTATTATGACCCTGGAAGGAAGGTGGATGGCATGCCAGAAAGATATTTCATAATTTGTTCTTGATTCATGCTGTAATGTAAAGGTAAAGAAAAATGACAACTTAGTTCTCAAGCTTCTTAGGTTAGGAACAGCCTACCAAAGGACCTTTGAAGAATGGAAAAAAATCCCTCTTAGCAAAGAAGAAATTGTTTCTACCAAAAGTATAGCATGCAGCAATGGCCATATTAGGGTCTAATAAAGCCAGAATGTTTATATCCACAAAGTTATTTGGTGAGTGACCTTTCTGTAGTTGAGACACAGAGACTATGTACATGAAAGAGTAACATGTACACAATCACAAGGAGAAAAAGGAGTCTCTGAATGAGCTTGGATATGGCAAACGTGCGAAATGATGATCTAATGAGAATGATTATGTAACTGGATATGCAGTAAACAAACTAGCTACTAGATGATAAAGACATAAATGATCATGGAAAAGGAGAGCACGGGGTTTACTTTTAACGAAAATACTTCAAAATCTACTGTAAAATATCCCATGCTATGCTGTTCTTGGACTTCAGGTAAAAATTGATACCAGAGAGATACAATCTAGTAGGTGGAATAAGGCAGCAACACCTAGAATTCCAAGGATTATACCAAGCATGTGAGAAAATAGGTCCAAAGGCAACAATAACTTTGGTCTCCACATATTAGTGTGGTTGAAGCTCCTAATGTATTTTCTGCCCTGGTCAGGACTAGCTTAATAACTTAGCAGGGATGAGATTGCAAATACTTTGTATTAGTTACTCCTGCTGAGCAAGTCTGACATTCAGTGTCTGTATTTCATTTGTACCATGATAGATGAGAAGACATATAGCTCATGTGCTACAGGGCCATGTTTCCCTTGTATGTACAGAGACATCTCAATATACACAATAGAATTTTCACTCAAATGTCCAGGCACAAATTTCATGTTAATGTCCATATTCAGAGGCAAGGAAAGAGAAATAGATTCTCATTTACTCAGGGAGCATATAAGCAGGAGTGGGTTAGGCTAATAAGAAAGTTGAATATGATAAAACACATTATTTGTAACTATGAAAACAGCTGGAATTATTTAGGATGGTTCAGTGGGCAAGGAAAATAACAGAGGGGATGAGATTGATTTGGATGTATTGTAATTGTAGAAAAAAGCAGTAAAACATGAAATTATTTCTTTACTCATTTGGTGTATTTCCCCTATGGTTTCCTTATGTTGTTGTTGAATCTGACTTTGGCACCTGCCAAACAAGATGATGAGACTAAGGACAAGGGTAAACCAGTGTAACAGTGTAACAGTGATATTCACAAACAATATATTGGAAGTGAACTTTAAAACTTTGGAAGGGGTGGAGAGGGGAAAGAAAAATACGGGAAGGGGTAACAGTGTTCAAGAAGTAATGTACTCACTACCATATGGATACAACTGTAACCTCTCTATGCATCACCATGACAATGAAATAAAAATTTAAAAACTAAAAAAAAGAAAAAAGCAGTAAAATGCCCTCTTCCTTATAACTAAAGTTAGCTAAAAAAAACCCCAAAACAAAACAAAAAAACCCAAAACAACAACAAAAACAGTGTCTTATGCAAGTCATTCTCCTATCATTTTCAATGAATATTCTTACCTTTCCTTACTTCATTTAGAAGGCTAATACTTACATATGGCATATATTCACAGCTTAAAATAAAAAGCCATCGAATAAACCTAAAGATGAGTTTTGAATGGAGTTATTGCCTATGTTCTCTTTTCTTATCTTCAACTGACTAATGCTAGATTCCAAAGGTCACTTGTCTTTAGCAATTACTCTGAAGTACTGCATCCTACCTGCAGCCTTTAAAACATTCTAGCCTAAAGAGGATTCATTCTATTTTCTTGGAAATAAATGTGAACTGTCAAAACAATACCACTAATAAACATTTCTAATTGATGTTTGAGGAGAGAGAATTTTTTTCCCTTAGGCATGTTTCCTTTTATCTTTGTCAGTGGCCTTGATGTTTATAGAAAACATTATTTTGTGCATTCATAAAGCATAAGAAGAGAGTTAAAGGACAATACTTCACTTTCTCTTTTGTTAAACTGGATAAAGACATTGTTAGTAGAGAAATGGTTTATTTTCTCCTGATTTAAGGCAAGTACATTTTTTTGGCAGTGCTGAGGTTGAATTTGGGGCCTTGTGCTTTTTAGGCAAATGCACTACAATTTGATACATGAACTGAATCCTTTTAATTCTCATATTTTCACTTGTTTGAGTCGCTCATAGGTGGTATGGAAAGCATATATGAGTATACTCATCTTTTTCAAAATTGAAATGAGGGCTCATGAGCTTTTCTGCCCAAGTTGGCCTCCAACTGTGATCCTTTAGACCTAACTAGGACTAGTATGTTTTAATAGATAAGTCAAGTCAAATACAGATTGTGATGTCAGTTTCATTTTAATGAGGTGAAAAATGCACCCTAAACAATGACCAAAGGATAAATCATGTGTTGGGAATCTTGAACTTTATACTATCCATTTGCTATTCCATTGTCTCGTTTTTTTTTTCAGTTGTGAAATGACATCACATTACCTACCTCACAGACACACTGAAGGTTAAAGTATCATCATTGTGATTGTTGGGAGAGAAAATTATTACCTTATGACTGAAAATCCAGTTCATAAATAAGGTACAGGTTTAAAGACAAATAAAAACAGCTGAGCTTTATTACAAGTAAATAATGAACTCAAGATTATAACTAAATGCGCAACAAAAAGGGTTTTTATAGTTATTTTTTCTTTTTCTTTCTTTCTTTTTTTGCCTTGAAATCAGTGCCTGGGCACTGTTCTTGGGCTTTCTCAAGGCTAGCACTCTACCTCTACCAGTTCTGTTTTCTTTTTATGTGTATATGGTACTGAGGAATCAAACCTGGGTCTTCATTCATGCCAGACCAGCACTCTACCACTAGCTCCCAGATCTAGGTTTTTTCTTCTTCCTTTTAAGTCCTTGAGATGTCTCACCTAATAGAGTTTGGGACTACAGACTAGACAAATTACTCAAAATTGCCTCTACAATTTTAAGACATGAACCAAAATGTGTATTAAGATATTGACTCAGCCTTCCATGATAAAATTGCCAGATTTAAGACAGAAAAATACAGAATAAAATTAAATTGGAATTTCAGAAAACCAATTAATATTTAGTGTAAGGATATCCCAAGTAGTTTTAAGGATATGTTACTAATCTTATTCGTTAGTTTTATGAAATTTAAATAGAATGAAGTATCCAGCATTTTGTGTGGCAAGCCTATTCACAGGATGAAAGTTAGTGTGAGAAGAGCATTCTAGAGTGTTGTTATAGTGAATAATGCCATAGAAATGGAGAGTTTGCCTAACAACTGCACAAATATAGGAGTGTGGTGCTTATCAGAGCACATGCTAAATACTTTTATTGCTTTCTTTCATGTCTTTAAGAACCTCCATAATACATTCATTTATACCAAGACATTATTTTCTTACTATGAGACTATTCTCAGAGTATATTTATTTTAAATGAAGTCCACTAGGATATCAATGCTTAACTCACAGAAATCCTTCCCTAATGATAGATGTTAACTTTGAGCATCATCAATGCCCTGGGGAACTTGTTAGAAATACATATACCTACAATCCCCTCCCCAAATTTGATTCTTACGTAGAATCTAGGCATTTGTGTTTTAACAAGCTTCCCCAGGGATTCTGATGCATAACAAAGTTTAAGCTACATTATTCTAACCTATAAATGCAGTGTCAGGGAGCAAGAGTTGGTGTGTCTAGGGAAAGATATTCCTCTATCCAAATTACCTGAAAAATTAGTATACCTGGTCATGGACTATTGGTTTAGAACCACTCTTAAGATCATAGAAAGAAGCATGCCTTCCCTTTGATTTTAGCAGCCGTAGGCTTAAGATCCTAAAGTGAAGTCATGAATTTGAAGTAATCATGTAAAGGTTATTTATTTAAATCAAGGTTCCTTTCAGTACTGCATTAGATATTTTGTGTGGCTGGCTCTGACAGCAGGCATAGTGACTCACGCTGTCTCTTTTCATTGCACATTAAGCACTTTATGAAAGGTTATAAGAAAGGCAAGGTAAGGGAGTAGAAGACTGAGAAGGAGTAGGGAGGAAAGTCAAGACAAATGTTACAGAGAAGGTCAGTTATTTTTAGTCCTTGCATGGTGAAAAGAAATTTACCAATGAGAAAATTAGAAAACAGGTAGATGTATATATAGACACTAACAGACAAGAGACTACCAGAATCAAACCAAGACTTGATACAGCTATAGATTCTAAAACTAAAAGAGCTTCATAATACAACAGAAATAGAATGATATATGGAGGAACTGATAGAGAAAAGGGGAGATATATACATACACATGCACAGACACATACAGTTATATTGATAGAAATCATGGAAAGACAAATAAAGCAAAAAAGGGACAGAGATGGGAAGGCAAATCCAGGTTAAAAAATTGTTGCAATCCTTCTTACTATAGGGCATTCACTATTTAAACATTGAATGATGGTGAAACAAAGTACCAGATATCCATGCCATGTGCTTTCTCAGAAAATGTTTAGCTGTGAAGAATCAGAAGTGGGGGAGGAAATGAATACCGTATTTGCTCATTCCTGATGACATTTGCTACTTACAAATTGCTGTTTTCAAGGGAAATATTGATTATCATTCTAAAAGTAGGCAGACACATCATTAATATATTTAATATTTAAGGACAGAATTATAATGTAGTCTCAAGAAGGCAGCCTTTTTCCTCCTGAACTTGATCTAAAATAGAATTTCAAATAGCTGTCATCGCGAGTCATCAAGACTCTAATGTGTCCCACTATATATCCAGTATTATTATTATATGAATTCATTTTCCTTTTGCTAACAATCTTCTGGAGAACCCTTTGCAACTGAGGAACCCAACTGTTATGTGTGTGGGTGATTTGGTTTCTGCTCTGGGCAATGTTGTAGAGCACACCAGCTTCCTGGAAGAAGAAACTATAGAAAGAGGTAAATTTTGCTTCATGGTGCTCAATATTACCTCAAGGTCTCTTTCCTTCTGCTTCTTTTTCCTCTTCTTTTTGAATCATATATTCAAATAACCACATGCATGAACATTCAAAGGAACACGGCTCAGCATGTCTTTGTAAAGGTACAGAAGACAATATGGCATTACACATGCTCAATATACTATTCTGATTTCTCTAGGACTTTACTGTTCCAAAATCAAATATCTTCAGATAAAGAGAAAGTATTGTTGCTCAGTAAGAAGCACATAGGTGCCAAGTTTGATTTCCCTTCTGTGTCTTTACCATTTTCAGCATCTATTTTGAAACTTCAAAGTGATTTTTTTCCTCTTCTCTTTTCTTTTCCATTTGTAGTTTAGAAAGAAAACAGCAGGAGAATCGTTATATCTGGGGAAGGGTACTGGGCAATTTCTTTTTGAAAGGCTTGTATTACACTACAGATATAAACCTGGAATGGGAAAGGCACCACTGACAGCTGACATAAATGTGATAGCTCAAAGGACAAATGAGAATAGTCATACATGGAAGACCTGCCCATCTTCCTCCCTGGACTCAGGACAAAGTGCCACTCCCTTTGTATATGGGAGAGGGAACGAAACTGAAAACCTCAAGTTCAAAGAATTATTTAAAGTTTCTTTTCCACTGTCTTATTTTTTTACTCTAGAGGAATGAAAACACTTTCAAAAATCACCTGCACTTTTCCAAAGGCTGACTGTATTTCAATGACATTAGCACCTGTAGTGCTTGTTTTCAACTATGATCAAGCTCAGATTTGCTGCTGGCTTCACTGTGATACAGGACCAATCCTCGTGACTCCAATTCCCCCAGGAATTCTCTCTTTCACCCACTCAACTACTTGTCCTGTTTCTATTGATTCTAGAGAAGAGCTTTTCTACCTCATGGTCAGAGCATTTCAAAAGGCCCTGCAATAGCTCACATCATCAATTATTATGACTGGTTTTTGTTTCTAATTCAATATAGGCATAGTCCTCCTAGCTGATAACTAAGTATTAGAACAATTTCTTCTACAGAAGACTATGAAATATCTAAGTAAAGGTTGACATTTTCATAGATTACTAACTACTCTTCCAGGATAAAGAATACATAAGGATTTCGATATTACCTTTGTTTCCATAACATTTCCCTCATTACTAAATCAATCATTCACTAGCTAGCTATTTATTGCTCACTTGTGCTAAGTACATGGGGGAAAGTGATGAGTTAGACATACAAGGATCTCACCCTCAGAGAGGTTAAAATTTAGCAAAAGAATATCAAGTAATGACATATAAGTATAATAAGTGCTATGTGAAGAAAAGCATATATGCAGTTGACCCCAACAGCCTCTCTAAGAAAGTGACACTTAAGATGACATGTAAAAGCATTTGCCAAGAGGATAAAAGACAGTTCATAATTAAAGATAGTTCCCTGAAGATGACAGGTACAGAAGTCTAAGGAAGGGGCTAGGGATGTATCTCAGTGGTAAAGTGTCAGCCTAACCTGTTCAAGGGCCAGGGTTTCACCTCCAGCATTGTCAAACAAAACAAAACCCCAACTCAGATGAGTTTAGGGGAAAGAGAAAACCCGGAATATTTTGCAGAATTAAAAAGAATCCTTTAAGCACAGCTAGAATATTGAAAGTGTAATGACAGAGATTTAAATAGGAAATGAAAGTTGAAATGATGGAAAACTATAATTCAATGTAAAACTTAGAGACTTTACCACAAAATCATCATGGCCATGTGTAAGATGAAAAAAAATTGGTCTGATTTGATCAGAGTGGGAAATCTCAAAGTGACTGTAGTGCAGCTGAATTGTAGTATTACACTGGGTTACCAGTAATAGTGTCCTGAGCTAGGGTTGTGGTACCAGTTCAGAAAAAAAGAACTGGGCAGAAGAAACAGGTAGAAGTTATTCAAATTAGCTCTAGGATGACAAGGGCAAGAAAATTCTGACAACACTGCCCAGTTACTGGTTTAAACAAAGTAGTAAGTAGTAAGTAGGTAGTACTGGTTTCCTTGTAGGAAAGAAAAAGCAGCAGTTTTAGGGAGAATGTTTCAATATTGGTTTGGAGTTTGAAATATCATTAAGACCTCTAAGTGAAGATGCTAGTTAGGCAGTTAGATCTGAGATTGAGCCACAAGAAAAGAGGACAAAGCTATGAAGTTAGATAGAAAGCCCACAAAGAGGGAAAATATTTTCACTGGCCATACAAAAAAACCAAGGGCCTCATATCTAAAATATACATACAGCTCAAAAAATTGAATCTCTCAAATACAAATCCTCAAAGAAACAACCATCCCACTAAAAGGTGGGCTAAAGTCTTTTTTGATATTTTTATTGTAATTAATAAAAGGGTTATATGATATTTGCCAGATAGAAGGTGCATTAATTCACATACATTGATACCCTTTCACATGTCTTGGTCCCCATTACCCTCCCTCCCACCCCCCATCTTGTTTTCCCCCTTCCCTATCCAAATTCAAATAACCAAATACAAATATATCCAATATATCAGATAACAAAGTGAGATACTATAACAATATGAGATAACCAAGGGACAACAAAAGAGATGAGAGATAACATAGTAGCTTAAGGACAACAATCATTCATAATTTATGTCTTTTGTTTCAATATCCTAGAGGTCCTTTCAATTAGCTTCATACTATATGGCTTTATGTATCAAGGTTTTACTCTATTGCAAATCTCTGCTAGTAGAGCCCAAGGTTTCTACTGATTATGACAAATGAGGGAAACCATTGAGCCTTGTACACAATGGAATTCTATGCTGCTGTGAGAAAGAATGACATCACCCCATTTGTTAGGAAAGAGAAAGAATTAGAAAAAATCATATTAAGTGAAGTAAGCCAGACTCAAAGGAACTTAGGCTCAAAGGTGGGCTAAAGTCTTAAAGAGAGACTTCTCTGAAGACAAAATAAGAATGGCCCATAGAGATAGGCAAGGTGGCTTAAGCCTGTAATCCTAGCTACTCAGGAGGCTGAGATCTGAGGATCAACGTTCAAAGCCAGCCCAGGCACTAAAGTCTATGAGATTCGTGTCTCCTATTAACCTCTAGAAAATGGGAAGTGGGGCCTGGCTCAAGGGTAGGGAAGTTGTAGCCTTGAGCTGAAGAGCTCAGGGAAAAAGCCCAGGCCAACGGGTAGGGTGGTAGCGGCCTTGAACTGAAGAGAGGAGGGACAGTGCCCAGGCTGAGTTCAAGCCCCATGACCCACAAAAAAAGGCCATAGACACATAAAGAAATGATCAACATCGGTCACAGTATCAGCTCCTGAGTCTGCACTGTGTCCCTGGCCAGTCAGTTCACCATCTACTTCCCCAATAAATTCATCTTTTTATATGAAAAAAAAGAAATGATCAAACTCTCTGGCCATAAAAGAAATGTAAATCAAAAAACTTTGAGATGCAATCTCACTCCAGTTGGAATTGAAATTATCAATAAATCTAATAATAATAGACGCTGGTGGGGATATGGCCAGAAGGGATCACTACTATGCTGATGGTGGGAGTGGAAACTCATTCAACACTATGGAAAGTAGTATGGCGATTCCTCAAAAGATTAAGCATAAATTCCACCTCTTGGCATTTACCCAAATGTACAGAAAGAAGGGCATGCTAAAGACACTAGCACAACCATGTTCACTGCAGCATTAGTTACCATAGCTAAGATATGGAACTGACCCAGATGCCCCTCAGTAGATGATTGGATCAAGCAGATGTGGTACTTATACACAGTGGAATTCTATGATGAGTTCAGAAAGAATGACATTGCCCCATATTTAAGGAAATAGAAAGACTTGGAAAAAAATCACATTAAGTGAAGTAAGCCAGACCCAAAGGAACATAGGCTCAATAGTTTCCCTCATTTGTAATAATTAGTACACATCTAGGACTCTCCTAGGAGAGGATTACAATTGTGCAAAACCTAGATACATAAGGTCATATAGGATGAGACTAAATGAAAGGAGTTCCAGGGTATTGAAACAAGAGCTTTATCTTTTGTGATTGCCGTTCTTAATGTACTATGTTGTTTCTCTTCTATTTCTTTGCCCTTTGCTTAATATCATATATTTACTGTATCTGACTTTGTTACCTTGTATATTGTATATATGTTTATTTGAAATGGGAACGAAAAGGGGGGAATACAAGATGATTGGAAGGTCGTTGGTGGAGGGAAATGGGGACAAAAACATGAGAAGGGTTATCAATGTGCAAGAAATAATGCACCTACTACCTGATGAATATAACTGTAACCCCCTCTATTCATTATCCATACAATAACCAAAAAAGAAGGGGAAAAATAACTATTCATAGAGGTCCCCTATGACCAAGAAATCCCACTCCTTGGCATTTAGCCAAATATTCAGAAACAAGGACATATTAAAGGTACCAGCACAACAATGTCCATTGTAGCATAATTTACAATAGCTAAGATATGGAACCAACCTAGATGAATAACAATTAGTGTACATCTAGGATGCTGCTAGCAGAGGATTACAATAGCTGAAAACTTGTGTACATAAGGTCATATAGAATGAGACTAAATGAAATTAACTCTAGGATATTGAAATAAGAGCTTCATCTTGTGTGATTGTTGTTTTTAATGTACTGTGTTTTTCTCTTCCCCTTTTTTTGTCCTTATGGTTATTCTCAGGTTATTACTGTATCTGACTTTGTTACCAGTTATATATATATATATGTTTATTTGAATTAGTGAAGGCAAGGGGTGAAATAAGATGATTGGGGGGTGATGGAGGGAAAGACACAAAAAGATGAGAAGAGGTATCAATGTGCAAGATGTAATGCACCTACTACCTTATGAATATAACTGTAATCTCTCTATATATTATCCCTAACAAAAAAAAGAGATGAAGCTATGTGTTGATATGTATGGGTATATGTGAGCTAGTGTAAGAAGAGCATGCTGAACAGCAAAAGCCTGTAACCTAGGATCTACTTGTTAATAACATCTACCTGTAACAATGGATAAAGGCAAAGCCTAGCAAAAAGTCTAAGGAGTGTTAATAACTCAGAAGCAGAAGTAAAATTAGTCTATGGCTGTCAGTGTGACAAAGAGCAGCATAGAGAGAAGGAAATAAAAGAAGTTCAAATGTGTAGGTTGGATGGGCAACTCAAACAAGAGAGAACAAAACAAAATGAATGCTTTAGTTTTTTATCATTTGCAAGTCCCTGGGCCTCATTTTCAGGACACTTTCATTAGAACTGTGGTAAAATGTGGAGGGAGGACAGTTCCCAAGACTTCCAAGAGAAAAAAATAATGCAATGGATAGAGGAGTGACTGGGAGACAGGAAAACAAGAGAATAAAGCAAAACAAAAGCACTCTCAGGAATCTGAAAGTTTGGAGAGAACTAGAATGGAATGAAAGAGTGGTAAACTACAGGAAAAAGTTTTGTCTTTGATTTCTAATATATGACATGACATTTATTTCAACTGCAATGTTTTTCCTTTTGGGGAAATGAATCTAATGAAAATAAAGGAAAAGAGGAGGTGAGTATGCATTAAAATACAAGTATTTTTTTCTTAATTTTGGGAAGCAAGTCAATCCTACGAGGCCTTCTTCATTTCTCCTATGGGACCTCAGCACTTTTCACCTCAGAGTTCTTTGGTGACTATTTAAGACTTCCCACTACTCTGTCCCAGTAGGACTCTTGCTGCCTACTTCCTTTAGAGATTTTCTTCTCAGCAATTTTCTTTGTCCTTCTGGAAGGATAAACCATTCAAAAAGCACACTGTTCCTGTTTTCTGGTCATTCAAGTTTTCCACCAAGACGAAAAAAAAGTCTGCTTTTATTCCTATGTGGACATAGGTTTCATATCTTCAAGAGAAAGAATTTTTACTCAACATAGGATTACAGGTTGTAAGCTAAGATTAGAAATCAAAGGATCTATTTCTATTCCAGAGACATGTAGCGGTTAACTTTCTCTGTCAAGATTCCAATTAGAAACTATTTTTGAGTTAAGAAAATGTTTCTCATCAGAATATTATCTCTTCTCTGATCTCTGTCAATTTTAAAACATTTTTCTTCATCTATTGTCTTACTAGGCAGAGCAATTAGCCCCCAGTAAAGGATTTGAAATGTGCTAAATTTCAGATTTTTAAAGATTTAGTTTAATTCTCATAATCAAATGTAGAAAAAGAATCTTGTCTTCCTAGTGCTATAACCTTTTCTATATACTCAAATTGTCTTAGAAAATTGAATATGACAGAGAGGAGGGGAGAATGGATTTATCTTCTAAAATAATTCTTCACTAGATTTCTCTCTTCCATTAGGAAGTGGGATAATCTGTCATTTCTCTTGCTTTTTCAAATGCTCTGGACCCCTCATGGTAAAGAGAAGGAGCGACAAGACGGAGGGTGGTGGTGATGGTGTAGGCCCAAGGGCTTTCTCTCCCATAGCTTAGCATGTAGCTTAGCATGCCCCTTTCCCAGGTTCATTTGGTCAAAGCAGTAAATAATCAGTACTGGCCCAGGGACCCTTTCCCCCTTTCCCATAATTTAGTACTCCCTGCACAAGCAACACTAAGCCCTTTGATTAGGACAGGAAATAGCTAGTTCCCACCCCTTTACATTGAGATGACACTCCTCTGAGTAGCCATAAACTACAAAGGCAACAAGATCCCTCCCAGAGTGACCTTCAGGCATGGGCAGCTGCAGGCCCCCTTATCTATTGTTTGGACAGTATCCATACAACTTAGTCTGCCATGATGAAGCCCCTAGACCTCATATCCACCTTAGGGTCCCTACCCACTCTGCCCTGTAAGTCCTACAGGTTATATAGGTCACCCCAGACAATAATTGGCACTTCTCATGTGCACATATGTGAGAAGGAGGCTGCTTGTTCCTTTCCTCGGCATTAAACTTTCTTTGTTCCCTATACCTGAATGTCTGTATGGTTCTTGGCAAAGTCTGCATATTATCAAACAGAGGGAGACACTAATAACTCTTAAAGACAGTAATTGCTTTATTTGCTGTTTGGTTGTTTAAAAATCAAATTTCCTATTATCTTCTCAGTGTTTCCTACCCACAAATTTTACATGCACCCAACTCTAGTCTTTCCAAATACTCTGTGCTGGATTATAGAGGAGGACAGAGAAAAGCCTGGTTACCAAGGCTATTCAATAAGCAGGCTTTGAATAGAGTTATGATTAACTAGAAATGCCACCTGCCTGCCTCTCTCACTGATGCAATATGATGTGATTTGGACATTGTACTGCTGCTTTCAAACACACTTGACAGGCTCTGTGGGTTTAGGCCTGAGTATTGGCCATTTTTCTTGGAACAGCCTTAACCTCTCTAGAAGAAAGACCCGCTTCAGCCACATTTCTCACTGTGTGATTAACATGATGCCTGCATATGATCTATCACAGATGCAGACACTTTCACTTCCAAATATGAATTGGGCGTCATGCTGTGCAGAATGTAGAACTGTGGTGAAGAGACCGCATCTGCAGTCTGTGAGGCCTAGTTGATGTTGACTGTGGTAGTAAAAGCCACTTTCTTGGATTGGTAATAAGTCACCACCACAGGAGATGATAATATTTGTGAACCTTACTAACAAACTTGAATTCTAACATAAGGCAGTTCATTGTTATGCCCCAGAATGTGAAGTCTTAATGCTTTTGCTATTCAGATTCATTTCACAATGTGATTTACTGCAGCTTTAAGGAACCAGCAGAAGAGAAAAATAGGGAGATAGGAGGAAAAAAGATTTGGGAGTGGAAACATGGATAAGCAAGGGCTTATTAGCAAATTTCATTGCCACTGATTATGTAGAATTTTTCTTGGACTAATGTTCTATGTTGTTGCATGTATGTAATATTCTTTCTTTTATTGTAATTAGTAAAAGGGTTACATGATATTTGCCAGATAGAAGGTGCATTAATTCACATACATTGATACCCTTTCACATGTCTTGGTACCCATTTCCCTCCCCCCCCACACCTCCCACCCGTCTTGGTTTTCCCCCCTTCCCTATCAAATTTCAAATATCCAAATACAAATATATTCAATATATCAGATAACAAAGTGAGATACTATACCAATATGAGATAACCAAGGGACAGCAAAGGAGATGAGAGACAACAAAGTACATTAAGGACAACAATCATTCATTATATGGCTTTTGTTTCAATATCCTGGAGGTCCTTTCAATTAGCTTCACATTATATAGCCTTATGTATCCAGATTTTGCTCTATTGCAGATCTCTGCTATTAAAAAATTTTTATTGTCAGGGAAATGTATAGAGGGGTTACAGTTAGATTTGTCAGGTAGTGGATACATTATTTCTTGATCATTGATACCCTTTCTCATGTTTTTTTATCTGTTTTCCTCTCCCCACCCCCATGAATGTGTGTAATATTCTAATACATGCTTTTTTTGTCTAGTTGTTGATTTTTTTTTCTCCTCCTCTATAGAGATTTTGCCTTCAAAACAGCCATTGTAGGGGCCGGGAGTTTGGCCCACATAATTAGAAAAAGCTGGAAGTGGTGCTGAGGTTCAAATGGTAGAGCTCTAGCCTTGAGAAAAATCCAAGGACAGTGCTCAGGCCCTGAGCTTTAGCCCAGGACTGGCAAAAAAACCCAAACCCAAAAAACAAAAAACAAAAAAAAACCCCAGCCATTGTGTTGTATACAAACATGAGAAGCAAGAAGGAGAAAATCACTTCATAGGAGGTATGCTGTATTCAAAGATATGCTGGAATGTTTGCCTTGCCAGATTTTATTTGATCCTGTGCAAACTTTCCAAGCAGATGGTGAAGAAATTAGTGTTTGATCAAAATACTTGGGCAATCAATATCAAATAATTGTTATAGAATTCCACTAAATGGCATCTATCTTCATTAATATTCACTGACAAAACATATGGTTTTGGTACTAGTATCTGCTATTTCATTTTCAGGAAGAATTAGCATAAATTGCTAATTACAAAGGAGATATTTAGTAAATACTGACTCTCCTTAACAGGACCCTACTGTAAACAATATTCAATGTAGGTACAGATGATCCGCCCTCTACCCAGAGGCTGGCATGTATTCTGATAACACTGGTTAAAAGTAAAAAAGAAAATGGCCTTAAGAGGTATTCTGTGGTCATTTTTACCTCTGAATTCCTAGAATGATGCTGTAAAGAAAATAGTACAAGGAGCCAAAATAGGAATATTTCAAGTGAAATATTTTACTGAGAACAGCTGTCTTTCTTAATAGACTTTTCAGAATTTTGGATTTAGCCTAACGACATGTTTAGTGTTTTGAGTCCTTTCAAGCACCTTGTTGATATATAAATGAATTTTTTTTGGGGGGGGAACCATGACCACCCCCATTACCACCACAACAACAATATCAACAAAAGCCTCTGGTAGAGCTTTCACAAACTACCATGATCCCATCATAGAAGAATCTCAGTTAACTTTAAGGATGAATAAACATAGCTGGGTGTGGTAGCTCATGCTTGTAATCCTAAGCTACTCTGGAGGTTGAGATTTGAGGTTCGTGGTTCAAAGCCAGCGTGGGTACTAAAAAACGTGAGACTCTCATCTCCAATTAGCCACCAGATAACAGAAAGTAGGACTGTGGCTCCAGGGGTAAGGTAGTAGCCTTGAGTTGAATAGCTCAGGGACAGCGCCCAGGCCAAGTTCAAGCCCCAAGAACCACCCTCCCCCCAAATAAAAGGAAAAAAAAAAACATAGGTAAACATTTAGTTGAGAGAATTGTTTATTTATCTCAGGTTTTGGACCAAACACAAGACAGGGTGTCAAGGTGTTAATGTTCATAGGACTTGTCATTTAAAGCTTGATTTGCTTTGTAAAATAATTTCCATCTGTACACTGAGCTGGCAGGAAGAGTCCTGTGTCTCTTGAGAGGGGCAAGCACATCTGAAATCACATCTTTACTGGCTGCCTTTCTTTGAATAGAAACAAGGCAGAATGTATCCGCCTCTGCATCAAAGATGAATGATAATATGCCCTACCCACTTTTGTGTCTCCAGATGTGACAAAGAAAACTCACTTATGACTTTTTTGTCCGTTCGTACAGTCGATAGACAGTCTGGCAATATTTCAGTATCTCTTTACTTGTGCCAACCAGATAAAGAAGGCATTTCAGAAGGTGGCAAAGAGGGCTCTCCCATATTCACATGAAGCCTTTCTGTGGCTGAATGAGCAACCTACATCTTACATTGTGGTTTTACCCTTACATGAACATGTGAGCAGTGAGCCTCAATTTGATTTTTCAGATAATCATAAACGAGTAAATCCTTTTTATTGATTGGTGCTTCTTCAGAGTTGTATAATTTAAATTGAACTGTACTCTATGCAACATGAGAAAGGAAATCCCCAAGATGAATGCTGTTTTAAATATCATATAAAGGTTATTACTAAAATGCAGTTCTACATGAAAATTAAGAGCATTAGCAGGCATTTGGGAGAAGCATGCTGAGGAGTTGTAACAAAATAAATAATGTACTACATTTCAAAAGGATTTATTTTTACAATGGATAGCCTTTATGATAGCTCACCTCCTTCTGAACATCAGGATCCATTAGTGTGTTTATTTTTCCCTGATAAATATAGTAAAGATAAAACTTATGAAACAAATGCTAATAATGGAAAACGGTATGCCATCTGCTACAAAATCTTTTTCTTTCTTATCCATTTCTTAGAACTCTGCTATAGACTCGTCACCACGATTACAGTAGTTTAAGAGCTATAAACCTTTTAGTGTTTATTTCGTTCCTGTGGGCCTGAACAAAAGCATCTGGCTGTGCTAGGGAACAGAGAAATTCTGCTTGCAGAGGGGTAGGAGACTGCAGGAGTTTCAGTGGTCAGGAAAACAATGGCATCAAGGGACCTCTGCTGCTGCTAGCACATTCACCTGCAGTATTGGCAGTCTCAGGTCTGCCCTGTGGTTTGCACAGTAAGTAATGGCATCTCAGCAAAACAGAGTAAATAGCTGAGAGTTTCTTTAGAATTGCAATGCTGAAATAACCTAAAAACAGCCAGGGTTTATAAAACATTCTGGATTTTGCCTCAGGTTTGTTATTACAACTGTTTCCTGCCCCTTGCCCCCTGAGACTCACCTGTGAGAATGACTCTTTCTTTATGAGTGAGTAGTTGTTACCAGGACTTAATTCCTTCATTAACATTCTGGAGCTCACTATATATATTCTTTTTTTGTCACTTGTGGGGTTTGAACTCTGGGCCTGGGTGCTGTCCCTGAGTTCTTCAGCTCAAGGTTACTGCTCTAACACGTTGAGCCACAGCACCACTTTCGGTTTTCTGTGAGCCACCAGTGCCCGGTTTGGCCACATGTTTAACAGCAGATATTTTTATTAAGAGCAGGAATGTTTTTCACTAACAGGACCAGGACTGAAATGCTAACTTGGTCACTTCCTTTGTAATAAACTGGTTAGCCTCTGTGTTAATTTTCTCATCTAATTAATGTAAATAAACATAAATCTTCATGAGATTGTTAAGACTACATTAAAATATAAAACTACCATGTGCTTACAACAAATAATCTTGAATTAAGAAAATATTTTTTAACCCATGCCTCTATTTTCTGGATATTTTGGTATTAAAATTGTAGAGATATTCTTACTTCCCCCTTTTAATTGAAAGTGTCATCTATATTTCAAAATAACCAAATTATTGAGAAAATTTTGTTTTCTAATCATCCATTTCTAATTTTCTAACTAGAAAATTTTTCTAATTGGGGGTATGAAAAGAACTCAGTTAAGAGTCAGTTAAAATGTCAATACAAAAAAAACCCTAAATGAATTGACAAATTTACTTCTCATAGGAGCTAACACACACGAAGTGCTAGACAAATGGTACATGTCATGAGTAGAAAATCTTGTGCCCCAGTGACAACTGGCATCAGTACTATTACTCTAATTCAATGTCATGCTCTAGGAAACAGTCAATTCTTTCTTGAAATGAACATAAATGGTAACATGCCAACTTGTCTTTTATTTGTTGGGAATCTGAAAGCTTCAAAGGAAGAAAAGTCAACTAGTTTTCAGAGATTTTAACACACAGGTCATTCTTTTCAAAACACCTTGGAAAATTTCCATTTATGTTCCCATGACTCCCCTTCAGAAACTCTACAACAAAATCAGACCAAGGAGTCTCCATTTCTAAGCAATTCCACTAAGTGATTCTGACACACATACTTTAGGAGTGAGAACCACAGGTTGAGAGTGTTCTTCTCAGGATTCCAGAGATATGTCATCACAGACAATATGCCATGGTGAGAAACTTGATTCAAACCAGAAACAGGCAGTGGTAAAGATAGCAGACAATGAATAGGATGTTGACAAGATTCAGACAAGAATGGGGAAGGTAGGTAGGCAGGGAAGGGCTGATCTTTGAGGTTCGTAGGAACATCATCAGTTTAGATGATTCAAAGTGCCACATATTCTGAAGAATTGGCAGAGCCATATCAATCAGATCATTCAGGCTTGTGAAATAAATTGTACACATACCTCTTCAGAAAACAAAATATTGACAGGCAGAGATTTGGGGATTTTTTTTATTCAGCCTAGTATTAGAGGATTGCTACTTCACCATTAATAGTGGTCTTATTTATATAGGTCTTTAACAGAGAAAAGCCACCCTTGTAGAAGATGAATCATGAGAGAGATCAAGAGATCTGCTACTTTTTCGATTTAAGAGAAAGAATCATTAACCTTCCTTTATTTACACCTAAGAGGATTGACTTTCCCTACATTCCTATTCCAGTAGTTGAAAATTTCCCTATCAAACTCAAGACTCCTGAGACTGCCCATGCTGTGAATTGCCCTTGGCAATTTTGCAGAAACAAGTGTTAGGTTCAATAGGATCTATTTAACATTTAGAATTTATTCATTCAATGTAGATTGAGATGATGTTTATTTTTGTACACTAGACGCAATTTTTGTGGGATACTTGTGTTTTCTGCAGAGTGCACAGTCAATAACTTGTGCTGATTGATGGAAGCTAAGACTATATGTCATCTGATCAACCGTTTTCTACAGAATTAATCAGTGGCTATTATCCTGTATACACAGACTGAACATAGGTTTGTGCTCAGAGCTTGATTTGGCAATTTACTGTGTGACTTTCAGCATGTCCCAGAGCTTCTACCCTAGCTTGAACAGCTTGAAAGACCAGGAAACTGTTTTATTTAACATATAAATGGCAATGTTTGAAAGTACATGTGCAGTGAGGCTCAAACTTTCCATTGCAATGCATTGCTTCCAAATTGAAGCACAGTGTTCCTATAGAATAAAATTCTCTGCGTCTTTTTCATCACCATCCTAATATAAGCCATCAATTTACCTGAACTACTAACTAGTTGCTTCACATGTATTTGCCCAAATCTGATAAAGGTTAAACAGCTCTAATCCAAAATTCAAAATGGGAAGTGCTCCAAAATCAAAACCCTTTTGAGCATTATTATGATACTCAAAGTAGAAAATTTCCCTAACTGCATGTGTGTTAGAGGTTGCAGTCAAAATACTTATTTATTAAAAATATTTAAAATTTTCCTTTACAGAGGCCGGCAGTGTGGCCTTGTCTATCATGCATGAAGCCATGGGTTCAATTCCTCAGTACTACATACACAGAAAAAGACAGAAGTGGTGCTGTGGCTCATGTGGAAGAGTGCTAGCTTTGAGAAAGCTTATGGACAGTGCCCAGGCCTTGAGTTCAAGCCCCAGGACTGGAAAAAATTCTTTTCAGCATATATAATATATATATGCATAGAATTGAGTCTTAGCCCCAAAATATCTCATTAGGTATATGAACATATTCCAAAATTCAAAAACATATTTAATTCAAAGGATTTCTCATGCCTAGTATTTTGGATAAGGGATATTCAACCTTTATTCATATTCAAAACAAATTAATTTTTCCTTAATTGCAAATATGATGGTGTCAGCTTACTTGCCTTCCTTGTAGAACCTGTACTATAAATGCTATGGCTTTCATTGTCCATCAGGGTATATCTTCTGCTTACCATGATTATTATGCATTCACTATGATTTTCAACATGTTATGGGCATCAGCCACAATCAAAATTTTATTTTGTTAATAGTGGCCATGATTTAGCAAGTAGAGATACAATCCTATACTTGTTTCTAGCACTAGCATTTTAACACATTATTTATTTGTAGGTACCATAGTTTGTGTATACACAGTTATTATGGTAATATAGGTTACATCTATGATTTTGATTACAATATGTGTTACAAAAGCAGAGACTACTTTTATATTTCATGTGGCCTACTGTAGTACCTGATATATACTTGACAATCACCAATATGTGCAGAATGAAAAAATGAAGACTGAATATAATCAAATTTCTTCCAGTTTCCTGGTGTTGCAGTTGATAACTAAGCATGATGTCCTCTTAGACAGATCAAGTTGCATTCATATTGGCTATGAGCATCATTCTATGTTCTAATTATTCATGATTACAAATAAGAATGTAAATACATTCAGGGTCCTGTCTTTTTAATACTCAAATCTTGAAGGTTCCAAATTCTAGCCAGAAGCATTATGACTCATGAAGAGTCATGCTTGACTTGTGCGCATGCTTCCGGAGATCAACTGTGAAGTAATTGTGACCGGACGTTCTTTTGGGAGGGAAGTTGTATGCCAGAACTCATAAAAAGTTGTAAATCTATGTGTATCTACAAATACGCAGATACGCAGAAACACTATTTGGGTTTCTCTTTTTTTTTTTTGCCAGTCTTGGGGATTGAACTCAGAGCCCGGCAAATGTCGTTGTGCTTTCTCAAGGATAGAGCTCTACTACTTGAGTCACAGCGCCATATCTGGCCTTTTCAGTGTATGTGGTTTCATGGAATCAAACCTAGAGATTCATGAATGCTAGGTAAGCACTCTACCGCTGGGCCAAACTCCCAGCCCGTTTGGTTTTTCTTTTGAAGCGCTAGTGTTTGAATCCCGGGCTCTGTGTGTGTGTGTGTGTGTGTGTGTGTGTGTGTGTGTGTGTGTGTGTGTGTGTGTGTGTTTAATGGGAAAGTGCTCTACCTCTGACCAACAACTCCAGGTCCCATGAGTAATTTTACACATGCTCTAAGAGGTTCTTTGAAAAAAGCCTACCCATGGAGACTTAGACAATCTGGAGAATTTCAGGATACATTACATTGTTGTTAAACTGAAAACCTGATTTATATAAATAATCATTAATAATCATTACACTCATATTATACCATATTATACCAAGGGGTTCAGTATATTATTCTATTACTGAATATGTTTGAAATATTTTATCACAACAAATTAAAAAGTCATTTTATGGAGAAGAAAATAGAGATATGTTTGTGTGTATATACATGTGCATATGTACTAGGAAACAAATCTTGGGTACAGTGTGGTTTTATAAGGAAAAGTTTGATATATTAAATTTTATTAAGTGAGAAATTGTTTCTCCTACCCATTTACCTAGACATAAAGGTTTAGTCTCCCTTCTTGTCCCATCACTTAATCCTGCCAGTTCTGTCCTGTGTAGTTCTCTGTCTTTTTTGCCTCCCTCAATATTTCCTTTGTACTAGTTTTCTATACTTCTGATCACATTTACTGCATAAAAGTTTTCTAACTATGGGTACCAAACATCACGCAAATTGACCATTAATGTCTCTCAGTGAAAGTGACCTTTATGCCTTTCTTGATTATATAGTACGATCATAATCTCTCTCCAGGTACAGTCACATTGAGAAAAATGTGTGTGCATATATCTTTTCAACATGTCATGGGTTTTGAATCACAGACTTAAAAATATCTGAGGTTATTACAGATTAATTTTCCAGGTCTTGTCACCCACATTCAACACTGAATGTCTCTTTAGTATATTTGTACTGCTGTAGGAAAATACCTGAGACTGTGTAATTTATAAAGAGCAGAAGTTTTTGACATGTGGAATTAAAACTTCCTTGTTTAACTACTTAAAGATAATGAAAAATAAAAATTAATTTATATATGAAGAAAGACTATAAGTTATTACCCACAGTTTTGGAGGCTGAGTGAAAAATATATCCTTACTGAGAGTATTAACTTCTGAGAACAGGCATGGCTCTTCTTTCTGCTTCAGGTCCTGGTAGACGATTGTTATTCAGTGAATATTTACAGGATGAATGCTGTCTATATCGAGATATTTCTCATAGTAAAATAAGATCTTCTGTTTAAAGAGATATATATGAGTGAAAATTGAGCAAAACTATTTGACAATACTTGACCCTTTTGGAAGCACTTGGATTTAAAAAAAAATCTATTTACAAAGGTTTTATGAAAAGGCTGACAAAATATGCATCCATTCCTTTTAGATCATATAATGAAGACTTACCTGGAGAAAGGAAAATGAGGCTACACGCTGAGCAAATTACATGTTTACCATGGAAACAAACTAGAGTCTAGGAAGCAAACCCACCAGTAGTAACTTGTCTCCAGTCTCTTGGATAGAATTCTTCAATACAAGAATCTTCTAAAATGAATCCATAGCAACTACTAAAACAGTATACTGGCAGTGTTTCTACCTTGGAGGAAACCATCTACCAAATAGCTGCACTTCCAGGAAAACTGGTACCTTCTGTAACTTTGCATAAATCTGTCTTCATAAGTTCGACTTTTTGAGCCATACTTCCATTTTTGGCTTTTTCTTTGGTACATAACTGAAGATAAGCGTCTCATGGAAACTGGAGATTAGCGTCTCAGGACCTGGCTCTGAACTATAATCCTTACATAGATCCTAGCCTCCTGGATAGCTAGGAATACAAGTGTGAGCCATCAGCACCAGGCTTGTTTTATATTTTCACAAAGATGCTATACAATAAAAACAAGAAGGAAAAGAAGAAAGAATATATAACAGATATTTTAATGTGGCTTTTGAAATTTGAAATATTTATTATTTGAACATTTTACACAAAATCTTTGTCATCTTGTATCAGAGAACAGAATTCAGGGTTTCTATATAGTGAGTGAAATTTAAGGGGAGAAATTCTGGAAAAGAGGGAGCCATAGAGGTGATTTCTCAAAAAATCTGTTTACAGGCTGAGATTTTAGGATCCATAGTTCAAAGCCAGCCTGGGCAGGAAAGTCTGTGAGATTCTTGTCTCTAATAAAGTACTCAGCAAAGGCCAAAAGTGATGCAGTGGCTCAAAGGATAGAACACTAATCTTGACCACAGAAGGGCTCATGGACAGTTACCCAGGACTTGAATTCAAGTCCTAGGATTGTAAAAAAAATCTGCTTAAATTCTTCTCTATCCTCACATTATTCAAACTAGTGGTCAGTGTTACGGGAAATTTTATATGAACACACATGAAGATGATGCCCACGAAATTACGTCTGTGTTTAAAGATTGATCTCAGTTGTGAGATAAATTCCTCCATTGTAATCATTGTAGTAAGCAAGTATGAAGTGGATACTCAGGGAAGGCAACAGACCCATGCTTTTTTATCATTTACTGTTCTCCAGTTTGACAATGGGCTGGAGTATTTGGGATATGTGAAAATTAGAGATATCCACTTAGGAAAGCATTCTACAGCAAACACACTCATTTAGGTGTAGCAAATGTACTTCCCAAAGATGTTTTATGATGGCCCTGATCATTATTTTCAGTCAAATGGATTTTTTCAGCATATTAAAAAAGATTCGACCTAAAATAATATGATCAGAAAAAACTGATCTTTTTAGTGGAAATCTTTTAAGTGCTTGATAAAATTTGAGTTATGAATTACATTTCTTCTGAATTTCTAAATACTAAAGGTTTTTATTAGTAGAAAGATGGCAATTTACTAAAAACCTTTGGCCTTAATTACATGTGCAGGTTCACGCTGTTCTTTTGGTATTATAATTTTACAGATCAATAAAGCTTATATGTTAATATTGTTCTCTAATTTTATTATAACATATATGCAAATCATTAGTCATCTAAAGATTTACAACTTGAAAACATAGTTCCCAGCCAAGTAATTTATCACCCACAAGAATTCTAGGGACCAATACAAACAATTTTCATCTGTGTTAATTACTGTGACATCTAATCTTTCATTTTCATTCATGAAATAAAAAGAATTTTTTTTGCCCACTATCTCATTCTATTTTCTGTATCTTTGAATAATATATCTCAGGATACATGTGCCCTACATTCCTCAGGTAAGAACTCCACAGATAGGACAGAAAATTTAGTTAAAACAAAACATTTAATATATTTGCAAGATAGGTCAAAAATTCAATCATATTACTGTTTTTGTGGTTCATGGGGTTTGAAGGCTGGGCCTGCTCCTTGTCCCTGAGCTCTTCAGCTCAAGGCTACTGCCCTACCTCTGGGCCTGGGTGTTCTTCCAGAGCCTTTAGCTCAAGGCTACTGCCCTACTTGTGGAGCCACAGCCCCACTTCCTGTTTTCTTGCGGGCGTTAATTGGAGATAAGAGTCACATTTTGTACCCAGGCTGGCTTTGAATCCAGATTCTCAGATCTCAGCCTCCTAAGTAGCTAGGATTACAGGTGTGACCCACCATGCCCAGCTAAAAATGCAGTCATAGCTCTTAAATTTAGAGTATGCTAAAGCCATCTTATCCAGGTGATAAACTAAAGGAAAAATGTAAACTTTTTTTTCTTTACATTCTATACAGAGATAAAGACAGAGGCCAAGAACAAAGAAAGGTTTGGGTCATGGTGAATATCATATTTGTAGTATATAATAAGTCTTTTGAAAATATTTATTCTAAAATAGAAAGTAGGGGAAAATGATATTTCTTGAACCTACTGCCAAAGAAAGAGAAATCAGTTTAGAGAGAGAGTGAAAGAGAGAGAAACAGAGACAGACAGGCAGACAGAGAGAAAGAGAGACAGGCAGGCAAACTAATAGACAGACCGATGGAGACAGAGATAGAGACAAAGAGACAAGAGGAATATGTCAGGGCACTATTCATCAGTTCTGTGTACAGAAAACACACAGAACTCTCCAAAAGAGAAAAATGAGTGATGCACCTATTTCTGAGACCAAACCACTCTTCCTAGTTTATATTAAGAAGCTTTTGTTTACATTTCAAAGGGTGGGAGGATTGATGTGGAAAAGTGATTCTTGATCCCAGTAACTACTACCAATAAAAACAAAACTTCTTTTTCATACTAGAGTTATGTATTTTTTAAGGTCTGAAACTGGGTTTGAACTCAGTATCTGATGCTTTTCACATTCTACCAACTGATCTATGTCTTCAGCCCTTAAATTATATATTTTAATGTGTTGCATATAGTATCCACATACAAAATCTCTTAAGTGTTTTCTTCCAATGTAAAGATTTAAATAATTCAAAAATAAAGCTTGTTTCAATATTTGAAAAACATACAGTTTCACAAAACATGCATAGTCTGTCATGAAAACTACAAACAGTAATAAAACACAGCGGTAGTAGGTCTTGTAAAACTGGTTTTCATTGTTCGATTTTATACTGATTTAGCTCAACTGCTGAAAATTTTAAGAATGTTTTCCTACCATTTGCTTTGTGCATTAAGTTCGAGGAATAGCAGTAGAAACTGTTTTCTTGGGGGGTTCACTGGGACTCTTTCTGTTGTGATATTGGTGGAGATACTATAGTAGTTGCATATACCAAATTTTACTTAAACATACTACACACTTCAGAATTAGAATGGGAAACTTATGCTTAAGTATGGTGTAGAAACCTTCTAAGAATCTGGAGATTTACAGAAACATTTACTTCCTACATGCCTCTGTATGATTTGAAGCCCAGAGATTAGCCTAGAGGGTTAGTTACTGGTTGCTTATACACTGGCTTGAACTTCTGCTAACTCTAAGAGGAATATTTACAGAAAATTGCCAAGAACTGTCAAAACTCCATTAATGCATTATTGATGGTAACACATGCTTATGGGAGATGACCCAAAGTTATTAGTCACCCAGGAAGTCAGGGACTCTTGAACGTTATCCAAATGCCTTAGTTTTTACTCATCATGGTGGGTACAAGCTATGTACTCAAGTCTATGTAAAGAAATACTTCTTTTTTTTAACATTTATGGCCACATGTAAAATCTAGGTCATAAGAATAAGAAGAGAATAAGAGAATAAGAGAAAACAAGCAGCTATTTCTTGCTTTTTAAAAAAGAACAAGGAATTTCTTTGTTGGAAATTCAAAATATTTAGTTAGGATGAAGCTTAATAAAAAGTGCTGATTGATGCCATTTTAATAATGGTCTCTGTTGAATAATATTCTCATATATATCACTCAGACTAGCTGACATTTAAAATAGTTAAGATGAAAAATAAACAGACCCTAATGTTTTTCTTCCAGGGGGTGGTTAAAACTAAATATTGTGAAAGGATTTATGAACAGGAAACTTAGTGATTCTTATAGCATTATTAACATACAATGTTTTTAGGGCCTGCTTTCTTGTCGCTGAAATGTATGTCACATTATACCACAGGGACCGAAATTCATTGCATTTCATAGAGTGGGAAGATATTGAAATTACAATGAATAATTTTCCTATTTGTATATCATTAATCTATAATAAGGACCTACCCACTAACATATGCCTAACAAATGCCTTCCTTGGATTGCTTATCAAGTGGATTGATCAAATGAATTTTATGCTGAACAATGCTAGATTAATAAAAGTGGGCTGGCAGTATAGCCAAGTGGTAGAGTGCTTGCCTAGCATACACAAAGACCTGGGTTTGATTCCTCAGTACCACATACATAGAAAAAGGCAGAAGTGGTGCTGTGGCTCAAGTGGTAGATCTCTAGCCTTGAAAAAGCCCAAGGACAGTACTCAGGCCCTGAGTTTAAGCTACAGCAGTGGCAAAAAAAGCATAATGGTAATATAATGACAGAAATTACCAAGATCCAGAGGAACATAAGAGAATACTTTTCAAAACTTTATGCCAACAAATTTGAGAATCTAGAAGAGATGGATGAATTTCTAGCCAATATTAACATACCCATACTCAACAAAGAAGACCTAATCTATCTACACAGACCTATTTCAAACACTGAAATAGAATTAGCAATAAGAGACCTCCCATCCAAGAAAAGCCCAGGGACAGATGGATTCAGAGCTGAATTCTATAAGATCTTCAAAGCAGAGAACATACCAATACTTCTCAAGTTCTTCAACGAAATTGAAAACAAATGTTCTCTACCAAACTCATTCTACAAAGCCACTATAACTCTCATCCCAAAACCACACAGAGATTCATCTAAGAAATAGAACTATAGACCCATTTCTTTGATGAATATTGATGCAAAGCTTCTCAATAAAATACTGGCCAACCATCTTCAGCAACTCATCAAAATTTAGACAATATGATCAAACAGGATTCATCACAGGGATGCAAAGCTGGTTCAACATACGCAAGTTAATTAATATAATTGAACGCATCAGTGGGTTCAAGGACAAAAATCACATGATTGCCTCAAGATGCAGAAAAGGCATTTGACAAGATATATCACCCATTCATGCTAAAAGTTTTGGAGAAACTAGGAATCCATGGAACATTCCTCAGTATAATAAAGGCTGTGTATGACAAACACACAGCTAGCATTTTACTTAATGGGGAAAAGCTAAAGCCATTCCCTCTAAAATAAGGAATGAGACAAGGATGCCCACTCTCTCCACTCCTCTTTAACATAGTATTAGAATTCCTAGCCAGAGCAATAAGGCAAGAAGCAAGCATAAAGGGGATCCAAATAGGGAAAGAAACTTGCCCTCTTTCCAGATGACATGATTCTGTATTTAAAGAACCCTATATACTCCACTCCCAAGCTGCTTGAGCTGATTCAAAACTTTGGAAATATAGCAGGAAATAATATTAACCCTCAAAAACCAACTTCCTTCCTATATGCCAACAATGAGAGGAACAAAGCAACAATCAGGAAAGCAACTCCTTTTGCAAGAGCCTCAAAGAAAATAAAGTACTTAGGAATTAACTTAGCTAAGAATGTAAAGGACCTTGGGCCGGGAGTTTGGCCTAGTGAGTAGAGTGCTTGCCTAGCATGCACTAAGACCCAGGTTCGATTCCTTGATACCACATACATAGCAAAAAGCCGGAAGTGGTGCTGAGGCTCAAGTGGTAGAGTGCTAGCCTTGAGAAAGTCCAAGGACAGTGCTCAAGACTTGAGCCCAAGCCTAGGACTGGCAAAAAAAAGAATGTGAAGGACATTTTTGAGAAAACTTTAAACCCTGAAAAAGGAAATTAAAGCAGAACTGAGGAAACAGAAAAAAAAACTCCCATGCTCCTGGATTGGAAGAATCAACATCGTGAAAATGGCAATCTTGCCAAGGGCTATGTAGAGATTCAACACAATACCCATCAATATCCCTATGTCATTCTTTAAAGAAATAGAAGAGGCAATCCAAAATTTCATGCAGAATAATAAAAGACCCATATAGCAAAAACAATTCTTAGGAGAAAGAACAGTGCAGGAGGAATTTCAATACTAAACTTTACACTCTCTTAGAGAACCATAGTGACCAAAAGAGCCTAGTACTGGCACAAAAACAGGCCTGAAGGCGAGTGAAATAGAACTGAGGACCCGTATATTAACACACAGACCTATGGCCACATAATCTTTGATAAGGGTGCAAAAAATAGAATGGAAAACAAGTGGTATTGGCAAAACTGGCTAAGCACCTGCAGAAAACAGAGGTTGGTCCCTTCTTGGTCACCCTGGACCAGGATTAACTCCAAATGGATCAAAGACCTGGAGGTAAAAGCTGGCACTCTGAAAACTTTACAAGAAGGAATAGGAAATACACTAGGTTTCCTTGGAACAGGTTGAAACTTCTGTAATAAATATCCAGAAACAAAACAAATCAAACAAAGGCTGGATACGTGGGACTGCATTAAACTGCAGAGCTTCTATATGGTAAAGGACAAAGCTAGCAAATTAAATAGAAAGCCTACCGAGTAAGAGAAGATTTTCACAAACCATACAACGGACAAAGGCCTCATATCTAAAATATATCAATATCTAAAAAATTTCAATCACTGCAAAACTAATCTCCAAAAAACAACCATCTAATTATAAGACAGGCCAAAGATTTAAAGAGAGTCTTCTCTGAAGAAGAAATAAGAATGGCCTATGGACACATGAAGAAATCCTCCACATTTCTGGCCATAAAAGAAATGCAAATCAAAACAACTCTAAGATTTTACCTCACTCCAGTTAGAATGGCCAGGATTAAGAAATCTAATAACAACAGATGCTGGAGGGGATGTGGCCAGGAGGGATCACTACTACACTGTTGGTGGGAGTGCAAACTCGTTCAACCACTATGGAAAGCAGTATGGCAGTTCCTCAAAAGACTAAACATAGAGCTCCCATATAACCCAGCAATTCCACTATTTGGCATTTACCCAATCGTCCAGAAACAAGGACATACTAAATCCACTAGCACAATGATGTTCATTGCAGCACTATTTACCATAGCAAAGATATAGAACCAACCCCGATGCCCCTCAGTTGATGAGTGGATCAACAAGATGTGGTATTTATACACAATGGAATTCTATACTGCTGTCAGAATGAACGACATTGCCCCATTTGTAAAGAAATGTAAAAACTTAGAAAAAGTCATATTAAGGGAAGTATGTCAGACTCAAAGAAGCATACACTCAGTGGTTTCCCTCATTTGTCATAATCAGTAGAAACCTTGAGCTCTCCTAGCGGAGATTTACTATAGAACAAATCCTACATACATAAGGCCATACAGTATGATGCTAAATGAAAGGACCTCCAGGATATAGAAACAAAAGCCATATGAGTGATTTTTTTTCCCTAATGTACTATGTTATCTGTCATCTCTTTTGCTTGTTTATCTCATATTGTTATCATATTTCACCTTGTTTTCTGATAATTTTTATATATGTGTTTTTGGTTATTTGAAATCAAATCGGTTAGTAGGGAAAACAAGATGAGGGGTGGGGGTGGGGGGAGGGAAGTGGGGACCAACGCATGACAAAGGGTATCAATGTTTGTGAAGTAAGGCACCTTCTATATGGTGAATATAATGTAACCCTTCTATTAATTACAATTACAATAAAATATATGAAAAAAAGCGTAATGTGGTAAGTGGACGTAAAGGAAAAAATCAATCTCCACTCTTCATTTTATTTAAAATATTCTTTTTTTGCCAGTTGTAGGGATTGAACGCAGGGCCTGAGCACTGTCCTTGGACTTTTCTCAAGGCTACAGCTGTACCCTTAAGCCACAGCACCACTTGCAGCTTTTTTCTACGTATGTGGTGCTGAGGAATCAAACCCGAGTCTTTGTGCATGCGAGGCAGGCACTCTACCACTTTCCCTAATACCTGGCTTCACTCTCCATTTTAAAGAAGATTTTGTGGATGCTTTTAAGACATCTGAGTAATTTATTTTATGTAGTTTTCCCCAAAGAGCTCACATCTAAGAAATCCTTCTAAAATTTATGACTGTATGAAATATGTACCTCAAAGTGCTCAATAACACAATATTGGATGAGAGGGCTAAGGGTACAAATGGGGGCTTTCATATGTTTATACTCACATGATTATATACGCTAGCATATACTTATATGAACTTCCCATTAATATCTTCAATGTTGAAGAATTTTCAGTGATTTTTTTTCTTTCTGAAACAAATATTTAAGTACATATCTAGACAATTTTAACTGTGTTCAGCTTCTGTTGTCCATGTGGTATCTTCGTTGTGACTCTTTCATGCTACCTGTGATTTGCTGAGTTTTCTGGTGACTGGATAGCTGTTTGGTATGGTTAGGAATCTGGTGGCTAGATAGGTGTTTGGTATCCTTCAGTGGACAGCCTTTGATCCCAATCACATCACAGCACTGTTGTAGGCCTTGCAAGTTGGTGAGCCCCTATGTACAAGTGCCTTTCAAGCCACTCATTTTGTGTGTTTTTTTAAAAAATCTAGTTTTGCTAAAAACAAACATAACATATACCATCTTAACCAGTTTAATATAATTTAGTATATGAATATAATTATATTCATATACTTTTGTGCAACAAAATTCTAGGGCATTTTTATCTTGTAAAACAAACTCAGTGCTCATTGAATATCTTTTATTCTCCTTCCAACTTTTGGTAACTATTTTTTAAATTGATCTAGTTTAGATACTTTATATAATGGAATCATGTAGTACTTCCCTTAGTCACTGGTTTATTTCATTTTCTGCTTTTTGGATCAAAAGGTAGTTGTCCACTGTTAGCCATTCTAATTAACCATTAGCCATTCTAATAGTTATAAGGTAGTATCTCATTGATTGTTTGATTTGTATTTTTTTCTAATGATTAGTGATGTTAAGCATCCATGCTTGTTGGGCCATTTGTATACCCTTTATGGAGAAATAGCTATTGAAGTCTGTTTTCTTTCCTTCCTTCGTTCCTTCCTTCCTTCCTTTCTTCGTATACTTAATTTTCTATAATGAGTAATTACTAATTTAATAATGAAGATAGTATGAGAATAATAAGCTAACATACAAAGCAAGTTGTAATAGATAAATAGGCTACTTATTGAGTGGCTAGTTAGAGTAACCTGCAGGTGGGAATTCAGAATTTGTTTAGGATTAAACAATACAGGAACACTTAGGATAACACAGAGGAAATTCACTCAGAATCTGTTTGTTTTTAGGTCAATAAGCTTCTGTGACATAAGGCAGAGTAGCCAAAGGATTAAGTATGTGAGACTAAGCTGGCAAAGCAGCTGGGAAGTAGCATAACAGTCTGTGCCTTAAGCCTATGTGGGGTGATCTTATACACCAAATCTTGATCTAGATACTGCCAATGATTTTGCTCCTAGGAATTTTTATATTTAGAAGGAAACTTTATTATGTAATTAAGCTTTATGGCTTTTATCTGGCAAATTCAGAAGACATAACTTGCTAAATAGCCAATAATTCTACAGTGGTGGTTTCAAGAAATGCTCTGCAAGCATTTTAGGGTACAACGTTGTAAAATAAAGAGAAGTCAAGAAAAACTCTTAAGATTTTAACTTACAAAAATCCTGTCAAATCCCCCCATTGGTAAAGAAATTGAAAAACTGAGAAAAATTCATATATATATCATATATATCCTGTCAAAAATTGAAGTTCCACTAGGTAGAAGATGCAGTACTTGTGTTATAACCATTGTGTAAATGAAACTTCAGATTCAAACTCAAAACTGTAGTCAGATACCCCATTAAAACAGCTTCAAATTAAATATCCCATCCATAATTTCTGCCTGGATAATATATAGCACAATATGCTCATTAAAAACAGGGAAAAGAGAAATCAAAATTATTTTAAAATTGGGTATATTTCATTGAAGACTTGTGATAAAGCTGTTATTTTTCTGAAAATATTAAACTAATATAAAAGCAGCTTCTTAGTTTTGATAGTATGCTTTTTAATTGACAAATTTTTGTATATGTACAAATGCATATTTGTATTTGGAACATATGTATATATAATAGACACACCCAATCAAGGAAATTAGGGTATGCTTTACCACACACATAATTACATCAATTACAGAAAAATTATAATATGCTCATCATTTTTCAAAAATTTGTAACTAAATACAGTCACTATGCTCTAAGTCCTCTTGAGTCCATTCTTCCTATCTAATTCAGATTTTGTGTCTTTGACTAACATCTACTTAGTCAATCATAAATCCTTCATCCAGAAGTAACTACCATTCTGCTTTCTTTTTTCTGTAGTTAGAATTTTTAGGTTCTATATGCAATTGACATTATGCAATATTTGTCTTTTTTTGTCTGACCTATTTCACTTAATATGCTCTAGGTTCATCAAGGTTGTTTCAAATAGCTTTCTTCTCTTCTTTTTAAAGGATGAATAATATTCCATCTGTTATGTATCGAATTTTCTTTGTTCAATCATATTTTTCATAGACACTATAGATTGAGACCATCACCATGAAGATTATATGAAGGTGTATCTCTTGGACATATGATTTTGTTTCCACTGGGTAACAACCGGAAGGAGAATTGCTGGGTTATATGCCTGATTGCCTGATTTTCACTTTATTCCTTTCAAATGTTTTTTTTCTGTATGATATTTTCTTATCCTCTATAAATTTTATAGTAATTCATATTTGTTTACTTCTATTATTTTCCTCAAGATTTTATCACTTTTCATATTCATCTATCATGAGACTGTATTACACCTATTTTTACAGTTGAATTTTGTCTAGATTATTCAATAATGAATATTACAACAGGAATTTAATTGAGCCAAGTGTGATCTGGGAATCAGACCACAGCTGAAAAAGTTAAGTTGGATGTTCACATGCAGATGTTTTCCCATTCCTATATTTTCTCTAACAGGATTTAGAGGTATCTAAGATGAATCCCAAATGATTGGTTATGAGCTACATGAAGAAATTAATACTCAATGAAATATTTACAAACTTAAATGTAAATAGGCATCATCCAGCTCAAATTACAACAAAAGTTCCTTGTATGAAAATATAGTAAACAAATAAAAGCATATGACATTTTACTTATATCCTCTTTCATTATTATTGAATTTAGAAAAGCAAAATACTCTTCTATCTATTCCAAAAATGTAATAAAAATCAGGCTTGGATGTTATTAAACATAAAAAGGGAAAAATTGAAGTTCCAGACTTAAGTTGTTGACTCCTACGAAGTGCGTTCCCAAAAGGTCTGGACTGGTGACAGCACTAGTCATCTTACTGAATGGAATCAGTGTCCTGAAAGGAAATAGGGAATAATGAAATTCAAATTTCTTAACTGTGGGTGTGAGCTCTGATTGTGATTTTACTGGATGACAAGATAATATGATGACTGAGTGATTTAGGCAGGAATCCACTCATTCTGCAGAAGCAAAGGAAAATCGGACATGCACTATAACTATTAAGAAGAGGTCAGTGAGAAAACCATGTGAAATGATAGTACTATTCCTGCATTTGAAGTCTTACCTTTATGTTTTGTCTGGTGGCACACATTTGTGTTTTCTTTAATTATTTTTGTATTTGCCAGCATTTCTACACATGCAGTTGGAATTTTTTGTTTTGTTTTGTTTTTCATTTTTTTCATATATTTTTATTGTAATTAATAGAAGGGTTACATTATATTTGCCAGATAGGAGGTGCATTAATTCACATACATTGATACCCTTTCTCATGTCTTGGACCCATTTTCCTCCCCCACCCCCACCCCTCATATTGTTTTCTCCCCTTCCCTATCTAATTTCAAATAACCAAATACAAATATATCCAACGTTTAAGGTCTTGCTCCTAAACTTACTATTATCTCATTTTCTGTTCCTTTTTCAATCTCTGTGTAATGGTTTTATTTCTGTCTTCCTTCATATTCTAACATCTGACCCAAGTCACATTTTGTACTATATTAAGTTCTCCTATAAATTTTATTGTTTTCCTTTTTCTCAATTGAATAAATAGCACTACATAACTAGCTTATTATCTGGCCATTGTAAGTTTTCTATGTGATTTACAATCATTCCTTGCAATTTGGGTTACACCATGTTTCAGTACCTATGTTTTAATTCAATGACACTGGTTTAGTAGTACAGTATCTATCTACTTGCAACATTCTTGTTAGTCACCCCTTCTTCCTCCTGACTTATTTCCTCTGAGGTAACTTTATCTAATTATCCTTCTTGTGTCTTCAGTTTTTTGTATCAAAATGTCTCCTAAGATCACTCTCCTAATCAGTGTCATATTTCCTTCCTTGAAAGATCACATACTTTTTTTCTAGCTGTAATGCCTTGCCAAATCTTATTATTTATTTTTTCATATATTTTTATTGTAATTAATAGAAGGGTTACATTGTATTCACCAGATAGAAGGTGCATTACTTCACATACATTGATACCCTTCCTCATGTCATGGTCCCCATTTCCCTCGCCCCACCTCCACCCCTCATCTTGTTTTCCTCCCTTCCCTATCTGACTTCAAATAACCAAATACACATATATACAATATATCAGATAACAAGGTCAAATACTGTAACAATATGAGATAACCAAGGGATAGCAAAAGAGTTGAGAGGTAACATAGTACATTAGTACATCCTGGAGGTCCTTTCATTTAGCATCATACTATATGGCCTTATGTATCTGGGTTTTGTTTTATTGTAAATCTCTGCTAGGAGAGTCCAAGGTTTCTACTGGTGATGACAAATGAGGGAAACCATTGAGCCTATGTTCCTTTGAGTCTGGCTTACTTCGCTTAATATGATTTTTTCTAAGTTTTTACATTTGCTTACAAATGGGGCGATGCCTTTCTTTCTGACAGCAGTATAGAATTCCATTGTGTATAAATACCACATCTTGTTGATCCACTCATCAACTGAGGGACATTTGGGTTGGTTCCAAATCTTTGCTATGGCCAATAGTGCTGCAATGAACATTGTTGTGCTAGTGGATTTAGTATGTCCTTGTTTCTGGATGATTGGGTAAATGCCAAGTAGTGGAATTGCTGGGTGGTAGGGGATTCTATGTTTAGTCTTTTGAGGAACTTCCAAACTGCTTTCTATAGTTGTTGTATGAGTTTGCACTCCCACCAACAGTGTAGTAGTGATCCCTCCTGGCCACATCCCCTCCAGCATCTGTTGTTATTACATTTCTTGATCCTGGCCATTCTAACTGGTGTGAGGTGGAATCTTAGAGTAGTTTTGATTAGCATTTCTTTTATGGCCATAGATGTCGAGCATTTCTTCATGTGTCTTTAGGCCATTTTTATTTTTTCTCCAGAGAAAACTCTCTTTAAGTCTTTGTCCCATATTTAATGGGATGGTTGTTTCTTTGGAGCTTAGTTTTGGAGTGATTCAATTTTTACAGCTGTTGATATACAAAATCTTATTGTTTAATTCACCCCCATCTTCACTCAGCCACCCACTGCTAGTCACTGGTTATGGATCACAGTACTCTAATAACTTCTGATATTTGTTAACCTCCTTCTTCACCTCTTACCACTTATATAAAAACTTATATCCCTTTGGGATAGGATATTGTCTTTGCATTGTTCATAAGTAAGAATGCACAAACATAAAAATATCTGCCATTCTGTAGCCTTTCTCCATTCCCTCCATCTAAATGTTGATATGTTTTTCCTCTCATGAATTCAATTTGTCATGCTTATTTAGCACATTTTTCATATTCAAAGCATTTAAGAAGCTAATTAATCCTTAGAGTATCCTTCTGGAATGTACTGAGTCTACAGAGGTTGACATTAATGCTACAACTGAAGCCCAAGAATTGTTATTTTCCAAATCACTGTTAAGACTACATTTGCTTTCATTGTCTCTTTACAATGGAAGTCGATACCATCATGAATAAATTACTTGGATTTAGTTTACAAGAAAGTTGCCAGAAAATGTTTGACCTTTCTGATACCCCAGATTTCTTTACTAGACCCAATCAAGTCTTCTGTGAGTTCCTCTGGGGAAACTGGGAGTTAAATCCACAGAATGAGATTTATGCATATCATATGATTTTCTTTCTCTTTCACCCAGAGAGAGAGGATTATTTACCTACTCTGGCATTACAGCAAGTCGTTTCCAATAATATTGTAAGAAGATCATGTTCCTGAGTGTATGTATAGTTCTCAAAAGGAGGAACAAGGCACAGGGAAGAACAATGTTAGTTGAGGATAGTTTTGTGTTGGCCTGCTGGGTCGTACTATTACAAACCTAGGAGAAAAATCCCCATTATTTTAGACTTTGAGCAAAATCTAGTTGCTTATTTTTCCTTTAAGAATAGTTAAATATAGAAAATATACTCTTTTCAGCCTTATGGCTTCAGTGTCATATGAGGCCATTTGTGATTTACAGTTTGGCTATTAAGAAAGGAAACGAGTTATTGGGTGCCAAATCACTGTTTTATCTGGGTGTTATTATTATGTTACTAAGCAGTAAGGAATGGCTTTTGTATAATGAGGAAAAATTACTAGCAATTAAATGACTTTCTTTCTTCTGTTTTCAGTTCAAATGCAATAGGTAATTGTTTAGCTATTATATCCAAATTATGGAGGTGATTCCTGATCATTAATAAAGAAGACCGTAAATGCAATGCAACAGCATACTGACAAAACCAGCTCAATCAACACTTTTTCAGTCAAGTAAATAATATGATAAACAACTTGGAGCATATTGGAGTTTAAAACATTCCCATAGTCTTGCCTTGCTGTGGACACTGTTGTTCAACCTAAGGTGGAGCAAGGTCATAATTTTGAGAAAGGTTTATAAATGCTTTTGTACACAACCAGTGTTTCTAAAATACTGAAAACTTCCTTTTGAGAGAAGGATTTATTATGGTCTTTACGAATGAGGCAGAAAATTTGTCATGGACATTTTGGACAAGTATCTCTAATCTTTTTTTTATGTGAACTGGCTCTATATTTAATTTCTTCTCTAAATCCAACATGCTATTTCCTCTTTGTTGGGGGTAGGATCAATTATGCAACCTTGCCCCATCACCCCACCTTCCCCAACCTCTTTCTTTTTTTTTAAAGAATTTATTAACATTGATTTTTCAAATGACATGTTTAACAAACAATGTACAAGAAGGGAATCTCTGTATACAATCACTGGCACTTAGTTTTTAGACAATAATCAAAATTAGGCTAAGGGTTTGTGTATCATAGATACATATTAATTTATGAAATAAAACCTTATGTCTTTGGAGTCATAGGTTTTTATGTCTATGTAGTTATGCTTATATTTTCAATACCATGTCCATAGCATTTGGTATGCAAATATTGAGTCCTCGCTCTTGTACTGTTGGGATCTAATAGCCACATATTAAGAATACCATGAGCCTTTTGTCCCTTTGGTCTTGACTTGTCTCAATCAACATGATTTGCTCTAGATTCATCCACTTCACTGCAAATGCCATTATTTTATCTTGTCTGTTGGCTATGTAGAATTCCATTGTATATATATATATATATATATATATATATATATATATATATATATATATATACCATATTTTCTGTATCCATTCATCTGCAGTAGGGCATCTGGATTATTTCCATCGCCTGGCTATTGTGAATAGTGTGGAGATAAACATAGCTGAGCAGGTGTCCTTATCATATCTTGGGTTATGATGTTCAGGGTAGATGCTCAGAAGTAGTATGGCGGGATCGTAGGGAAGGTCAATTTTCAGTTCTTTAAGAAACCTCCACACTGCTTTCCAGAGTGGCTGAACTTCCTTACAATCCCACTAATCTTTTGTATTATTGTTGAGGCTCATTTTACAATATTGATTATAATAACAGCAACAGTGCCTGTAACTAACATTCATATGTTTAAATACCAGCACAGGCTGAATTCTACATGGCATGAATTATCTCATTAATTACTCATATAACTGTTTGCTCATACAACAACTAAAATCAATGTATCAAGTTAGGATACAAATTATATATCAGGAAATGATTACGATAGATAGCAACTTTATAAAGCTTATTTCTGATTACTATATTGCATCACCTCATTCCACACTCAGACATGAATGAACAAATCCTAATTTTTCCAACATTAACAAAGCAAATACCAAACCAAATTAAATGAACACATTTGAAAAGTAAAGACTTGTAGACAATCTCCACCGAAGTCCATAGTCCTGGAACAGGGGATTACCATGGTGTTGTTCTCTAATGTCCTCTATCATTTTCCTAACACTGCCATTCATTAATTGTGATCTTTTTCAACAATTCTATTATGTGTGTGTGTGTGTGTGAGAGAGAGAGAGAGAGAGAGAGAGAGAGAGAGAGAGAGAGAGAGAGAAAGAGAGAGAGAGATTGAGAGAGAGAGAGAGAGGGAGAGAGAGGGGGAGAGGGAGAGGGAGAGGGAGAGGGAGAGGGAGAGGGAGGGAGAGAGAGAGGTTAAATGAGTTAACAAGAAAGTAAGGAGGAAGTAAGAAACAAAATGAAAGCAGGAACCTGGTGAAGTGAGCTTGCTTTTGCCTTGAGGGCTTTGCCAAACAGTTTACTTGAGAGAATTCTCTTTTGAAAATAATCTTGTAAGTGTGGATAACAGGAGATAGACATCAAGGCTAATTAGATGAGAAATATACTATAAACTCTCCATGCTCATGTAAAACTAAGTTTCCTAAAAGCTATTTCCCCAATGTAAAGATGAGCTGTAAATAAAATATTCCTCCATTACACACTAAAGAATTCTGAAAAAGATGGCTTTTCTTGGTGAGAATAGTAGTGCACACATATAATCCTAGCTACCTGGGGAGTGGAGATTAGGAAGATGATAGTTCAAAACCAGTCCAAGGAAAAAGTTAGCAAGATTCTATCTCAACAATTAAACTTTGGAACTTAGTATATGTTTCTGATTCCAAATACTAGAAGACATATGCAGCACGATTACGGTCAAAATCCAGAGGTAGAGTGCTTGCCTTGCATGCAGGAAGCCCTGGGTTTGTTTCCTCAGTATCATATACACAAGCAAAATCTGGAAGTGGTGCTGTGGCTAAAGTGGTAGAGCACTGGCCTTGAGAATGACCAACAACAGTGCCCAGGCCCTGAGTTCAAGACCCAGGCCTGGTAAAAAAAAAAGCCAAAATCTAATCTGAAAAAATAATTTCAGCCGAGTAGGGCTGGTAGTGTGGCTTAAGTGGTAGAGCACTTGCCTAGCTACCATGTGACACCAAGTTCAAACATCAGGATTAAAATATAAAGATATACAAAATTATATGTGTTGAAACTTAGTATTGAGAGGACTGCAAGTAATCTTTCCTGAAAAAAACTTTGAAGTGGTTAAAAGTGATTGATGCTGATTTTAGTGGCCAATTTGTTACACATAGAGACATGATAAATTTGGATTTGATTGTCAAATACTGTAATTTCAAGTTTTTTGATATAGTAATAGGACTATTTCCATTCCCACTGAAAAAGATATGGTCTGTGACTTTTTTCGGGGGAAAAAAGAATGACAAAAGAGTAACATATGTTCCAGCATCTGACTTCGGTCCTTTTAAAACTGGTAGGCTATATTTCCTAACTCTTGAAAAGGTTCCATAGTTCTTATATAACAAGTTTAAGTCCATGAGGTTCTGTAAAGAAACTGAAGCTAGTTACATGAGCAGGCTACGTAGAGTGAGGAATATTAGGCTATCCAGGTATTAACTATATGATTGAGGAAGCATTCAGATGATTTCAAATTAAACTACCATCTGACAGTACTTAAAAGTGGATTCTTCACAGGAGAACATAGGTCATAGACTGCCAACCTCTAGACTAAGCTTTGTGTTGGTTCCTTATACCATATTAGATAACCAAAATAAATTTCTTCTTTCATAAATTCAAAATTCTTATTAGTGGACTAAAGACTAAAATGTAAATGGTAAAAAATTATTTTAAAATCAATTGAATAATAATGGTTTTATTATTCTAAGGGGTAAAAATACTTTAAAAATATAGAAAGCAGGGCCAGGAGTTTGGCCTAGTCATAGGATGCTTGCCTAGCATGCACGAAGGCCTGAGATTGATGCTAATCTATTACTTCATTTTGGAGTATTTTATTATCCTAAAATGTAATCAACCTTTCAGGATATTCACACATAAGGAATACATTATTCCTCAGTTGGATCTAAACAATGGAAAAAGCAGAGAGATCAGTTATGTTTAGTGTATAGTTAGCAAAACCTTAGATAAGCATGAATAGGTAAAAGACTGTGATTCATAACAGGACAATTTATTCAGAATTAGGATTTCTCATTATGGGCCTTCTAACTTGAATTCTGGATTGAATTTACAGCATTCATTCCATTATTGACTTTGCCCTAACCTTTTCTTGGGCCCCCTTTGTTTTGTCAAAGAACCATTATATTTACCAGTACCTTTCAAAAAATTGCAGGGGATAAATAAATATAAAACCAACACACAGGCACCATTCTCAACAGTCAATGATAAATTGAGCAGGAAGACATTTAAAAATGCAAAGAATTATTTCTGAATTAAAAATTTACCATGAAAGCTGAAAAATAAGACTGGCTTCCTCTGACGTACTTGCTTTTTGAGAAATGATAAGTGGAAGGTAGATTCCATTATTCATTGCTTTAGGTAAATTTATCTACACTGATACTACTTAGCATTTCTTTAACCCCTTTAGAATGAGCCAATTTAATAGCCCTAAGAACTGGAGACACTTCAACTTCTGTAGGTGAACTTCCTCATTCTCACTGGGTGATGACACCACCATGGTAGATAAGTGAGGATGTCACTGTTTATGTCTGTACAAGGACTTGGTCATTTTCTAAAACAATCATTTCCTTTTTGTTTCCCCAAAATTTCTTTACCTCTGCATAACTGTCGTTGCCAGGAAAATGTGAAATAAACTACACATCTCAAGGAGGAGCTATACCCATTGCAAAAATACATGTTTCCAACACAGAAAAGAACTTTCTAAATGGCATTTAAAATACTGTAATAAATAAATACTACAAATAAAGCTCAGACATAGGGTTCTTTAAATGTGAAGGAGATCAAGTTAGCAATGGGAGTGAGGGTGAGAAAGCACAACAAAATGAGGAAGCCTCAGAAAGGCAATACCTGGGCAGCATGTACCATTCACAGAAGTTGATTGCTGACAAGTTTTCTGTTCACTTAGTTTCTTAAAAAATTCTATTGTAGGGGGCCAGGAGTTTGGTCTAGTGGTAGAATGTTTGCCTAGCATGCACGAAGACCCGGGTTCAATTCCTCGGTACCACATACATAGGAAAAAAGCCGGAAATGGTGCTGAGCCTCAAGTGGTAGAGCTTCTAGCCTTGAGAAAGTCCAAGGATAATGCTCAGGCCCTGAGCTCAAGTCCAGGACTGGCAAAAAAAAAATTCTATTGTAGGCCGGGAGTTTGGCCTAGTGGTAGAGTGCTTGCCTCGCATGCACGAAGACCCTGGTTCTATTCCTTGGTACCACATACTTAGAAAAAGCCGGAAGTGGTGCTGAGGCTCTAGTGTAGAGCTCTAGCCTTGAGAAAAATCTGGGGACAGTGCTCAGGCCCTGAGCTTATGCCCAGGACTGGCAAAAAAAAAAAAAAAAAAAAAAAAAAAAAAAACAAGACTCAAAGGAACTTAGGCTCAATGGTTTCCCTCATTTGTTATAATCAGTAGAAACCTTGGGCTCTCCTAGCAGAGATTTGCAATAGAGCAAAACCTTGATACAAAAGGCCATATAGTAGGATGCTAAATGAAAGGATCTCTAGGATATAGAAACATAAGCCATATAATGAATGATTGTTGTTCTTAAGGTACTATGTTATCTCTCATCTCTTTTGCTGTCCCTTGGTTATCTCATATTGTTACAGTATCTCACTTTGTTACCTGATATATTGGATATATTTGTATTTGGTTATTTGAAATTGGATAGGGAAGGGGGGAAAACAAGATGAGGGCTGAGGGTGGGGGGGAGGGAAATGGGGACCAAGACATGTGAAAGGGTATCAATGTATGTGAAGTAATGCAACTTCTATCTTACTAATATAATGTAACCCTTCTATTAATTACAATAAAAATATATGAAAAAAACCCAAAAATTCTATTGTAAAGGTTATTTTTACAGGGATGACAGTTACGTAAGTCCAATACTGAGTACATTTCTTTTTGAACAGTGTTACTCTCTACATTATTTTATTCCAGTGTTTTCTCTCCCAATCCCTCCCTAACTGTACAGTTCATTTCTAACATACGACTAATTTTCTTTATCCATTTGTACCATATAAGACAGGAGATGCTGATTTCTAGTCATACACCTTTGAATATGTCAGAGTTATGAAAAATACCTTGCTTTCTGTGTGTATCTCTTCCTTTTATTATTATTAATTATTGTAATGTATACAGGGGTTACAGTTACATTTGCCAGATAGTAGGTGCATTACTTCTCTTGTTTTTGTTCCCATTTCCCTCCCCCATCCATCTCAATCATCTTGTTTACCCTCCTTCCCTTTCCTATTTCAAATAATCAAATAAACGTATATATAATATACCAGGTAACCAAGTCCCATACAGTAACAATATGAAATTAACCATAGGGCATACAGAAACAATATGAGATTAACCAAAGGAAGAGAAATAACATAGTACATTAAGAATAACAATATCACCAGATAAAGCTCTTTTTCCATATCCTCTAGATCCTTTCATTTAGTCTCCTCCTATATATCTAGGTTTTGCACTATTGTAATCCTCTGCTAGGAGAGTCCTAGATGTGTACTAAGTATTAAAAATGAGGGAAAGCATTGAACCCAAGTTCCTTTGTATCTGACTTACTTCACTTAATATGATTTTTTCCAAGTCTTTCCATTTCTTTAAAAATGGGGCAATGTCATTCTTTATGATGGCAGCATAGAATTCCATTATGGATATATACCACATCTTCTTGATCCAGTCATCTACTGAGAGGCACCTAGGTTGGTTCCATATCTTTGCTATGGTAAATAGTGCTGCAATGAACATCATTGTGCTAGTGGTTTTAGTATATCCTTGTTTCTGTTTGGGTAAATGCCAAGGAGTGGAATTTCTGGGTCATAGGGGAGTTCTATGTTTAGTCTTTTGAGGAATCTCCATACTGCTTTCCATAGTAACTCTTCCTCTTAATGAAGTGTAGGTTAATGAAGGTGATATCCCAGAAGAATATCTGATTTCACTTTCTATTTAAAAAAAATTAAGTTATATACCTGGCACAATGGCTCACCTCTATGATCCTAGCTACTCAGGAGGCTGAGATCTGAGGATCCAGGCTCATAGCCAGCCCTGGAACTAAAGATCATGAGACTCTTACCTCAAAATAACTACTAGAAAACCGGAAGTAGGGCTGTGGCTCAAAGGGTAGAGTGGTAGCCTTGAGCTGAAGAGCTCAGAGACAATGCCCATTCCCAGAGTCCAAGCCCCACAACTGACCAAAAAGAAAAAAATACAGTTATACTTCAATATTCATGCTTTATTGTTTTCATAGAATTTTTTGTAATAGTCCTAACATTTTATTTTTTATTTTGTAATTACTGGGGATTGAAATCGGGGTCTGATGTTAGCCAGGTAAGCACTCTGTCACTTGATCTATGCCCCCAGCCTGTTTTGCTTTAGTTGTTTCTCGAATAGGGTCTTGTATTTATTTATGCCTAGGATGGCTTGAATATTGTTCTCCTATTTATGTTTTTCATACAGATGCATGATAGGTATGTGTCATCAAGACCGACTTTTTGTTGTTTTAGATGGTATCTTATGAACATTTTGCCTGAGGTGGCCTTAAATTGTCATGTTCTTGATATGCATGTCCAAAGCAGTTAGGAATACAGGCATGAGTCACCAGGCCCAGCTATCATGTTACAGATATACATACCAATCAATGTTGACACATAATTTCTTTCTCATCCGGAAAGTGCTATCTCTAATTTATTTGACTAGAATTTTGTGGAAGAACCAATATTCTTTAAATTCTTGTTGTAAGCCTGTGTCTGAAAGCCATAATAAATATTTTTGAAGATAGATTTATGAATTGCGGATTCAATATTCTTAGATTAAGATGCCAACAAAGAATGAAAAGGTATTCTTTTTAAAGTTTTGCAATTATTAGAGATTGAAAATAATGCACGTTGCTGGCTGAGCCTAAACAACTTTTTAAATCATTTTTTACATTTTGTATTATACTCTAGATATGTGTTAAGCAGTTTTTTGTTGAGCAATTGCGATCTATCAATGTATCTTTAGAACTATTGAACTGTCTTGAACCAGGGACTTTCTTATGTATGAACAATATGTTGTAGCATATGGCGAGTAGGTGGCTAGCAATTTGGATAGTAGCCATACTCACTAATGAGAGGACAGTCTTCACATGTGCTTGGTTTGGAAGGTACTATTAGTCCCACAGTGACTTTTCAGTTACATTCACACAGAGTTCATGATGGGTTTTCAAGTAGTGTCAATATATAAAAAGGTTAACTGAGGTTTCAAAACTGTAGTAAGTGGCTAAAAGCCAAGCAATGGGAACCTCATTTGCCAAGCTTGTTGCAAGTCCTCAATGATGAGACCATCTGCCTCTTCCAAGGCTTTGTTTTTAGCAATATTTCCTTGGTATATCAATTCACAAATAACAACAGCACCAATGGCAAGAATCATGAATATAATATTTGGTAAATACTGAGGATTGAGGAAGATAATATGCTCTCCATTTTATGGAGAGGTGAAGAGGCTGAGGAGACTGAATGAGGGTGAAGAGACAGAATGAGGATGAGGAGACAGAATGTTCCAGGTAAAATTACAAAAACTTGGATTTGAATTCTGTTGTCTTGTGCTTATATAACCAAAATGAAATATTACTTTCCCCGGGAGCCTATTTGGTAAACCAGTGAACTAAATCTTGAGTCTTATATATAATAGAGCAATTAATTGAGTTATGTAATTGTTTCTAGCAAAAGGCCATTGGTATTTAAGGTATTATAAATGCTAATTTTTTTTCTAGTTGTTTTAAACATATCTATGCATTCCAGTATGTAACAGTATTGCTCTGATATACAAAAAAAGAGTGTCTATTATATTTTTTAGAACATTGGCTGTGACAGGGTGTAATTGGAGTTAGAATGCTTGACTAGTATCTTCACTACACACAAGCTCATTCAGAGCTTATATGTCTGATTGTTTTACATTATTTTGAATGTGTTTCCATATGTAGGCAGAGCTACTTGGCCGACTTGCTGAGAACCCACTATAATACAAGTGGATTCATTTCAGTTTGTGTATAGCAACAAAGATCTTTAGGTACATGGGAAAAGTTCAGTGACATGAATCACATAAGAGCAACAGATGAAGAGTCTAATTTGCAAGTTTTTAAAAGTTAGACATTATTTTTAATAATATATAGTAACAAATTGGTAATACTTCCAAATGAAGTTCTGGCAGAAGAGCTTAAATTACTAGATATGACTTATGAATAATGAGCAGCACTCATTTGCATGCAAATAATTACTGTGTTAAAGCCTTTATAAAGAGATCGAATCGTCCAGTGTTAAACATGCTATGCCCCCTTTGCAATCTTGTTTACACTATTTCTTTGCTCAACTAGCCATTCATTCAGAGATAGTGTAATGGTAATTTGAACAGGAATTGGGCAGAAATTTAATCACAAATTCTGAAGTACTGGGTGCCAAAATAATGAGGCTTTACTGTATATTTATTTCCTGATTATCCACATCAATGAATGTGACGCTGATGATTTCAAAATCTCTTCTATTTTCCCTTGTATATTATTTGGGAGAAAGTTACCTTCTCAATTATATTTTTCTTGGACTCATGTTAAATTTAAATTTGCATTCCCTCAGTAAACGTAGATTGGCAGTTAAAGAGATAGACAAGAAGCATAAAATAGAGAGTTGTGCAAAGCAGATCTGGGATGAACCATACAGCATAGCTAATCCTCAGCTTGTGAATCATCCTTATTAGAGAGTTCTTCATTTCTAAATATGTGTTCAACAAAATTTACCATACAAATGAGAGTTCTCTGGGAAATAATATCTGTATGAATGAGTCCTAAAAGGTTCTAAGTAAAATACTCTGATCTCAGGGGAAGGCAATGAACCCTAAACAGGGCATTGGACCCTAAATACATATTTAAGGACATATTGGGGCATCAAATTTCTATGTGACTCCTCATGGAGATGACAGACCATTTAGATAGGTAGGTGCTTATTAACTATTCAAATCACAAGTAAGTTATGGTTATTTAAGAAACATTAGCAGCTCAGTCAGCATGCTTTAATGCAAGATGCAAATGAACAAAACTAATTCACTTTCTTAGTTAACCACTAATGATAAAAGAGCTTATGCCCACAGTGTACCAATGAAAAGTAAGCTATTGCAAAGACATGTTTGGAAACCACTCAGGAAAGAAACACTAGTGTTATTACCTATGCTTCTTCCCTTCCTCTTGTTCTTACTGAATGATTTCCTTGCTTAAATGATCAAAAATACCTTAGATAGCTTTAGATACGGGTAACATACAATTTGTTGGTATATGATGAAAGACCAAAAAATAAAATTTTGACTAAGTATTTTTTTCTTTCTTTCCAACATAGCACTTTGGACAGAGACAGCCAGATAGCCCTTAGTAATTATTCCTCCACTGTCTTATCAAACTGCATGCTTAATATATTTCTCAGGCTCCCTAGTTCCTTAATATACTCATATGACAATGTCTTGCTGCTGATATATAAATGAGGTTCACGTGTGACATCAGCACTGTTGTTAAAGGAAAATGATTGCAATATTGAAGTAATCCTCTTGAATTTTAAGCAACAGACACACTTCAGAGATGATGGAGCCAATGTCTTTGTCATTTACCCAGAGCTGCCTAGCCATCTCTAGTTTGTCAACTTCTAGATTTCTCATAAGACAAAATTAAATCACATGCCTGTTTTTTTTCTTTTGAGTTTTTATTTTTATTTTTTTTAATTAAAGCACACGCCTAGAGAAGTATATTATTTTTTCTTGCAATTTGGGAATTTAAGAGCCTTGCACATGCTAGGCAAACACTCTCCCACAGAGTCACATCCTTAGCCCTAAATTGCACAGCTAAATTAGAGAATTCAAACACTGCATTAGAAACACCAACAAACTCACAAAAGCCAAAGGCAAAGGCCAGGAAGTCCCTCCCAACACACCAGCCAGTAGCCCTTCTGCCAAGGCTGTGAAATGAACAGAAATTCCTATTCCTCTTTTTTTAAAAAAAAAATCCAATGGAAAACCACATATGTTTAAGCCACTAGTAATTAGGACTTTCTGTTACCTCTGGCTATTCCTAATCTAAATGAATACAGAATTCAATCAAGATTTTTCCTTATAGAGGAAATCTATTACATAGACAAAGAACAGGGAAATCTTTTGGAAAGGGGGTTATTTTTTTTTCAATTTAGTTACTATCAGGTCAAGGTAGCCCCTTATCCATGAAGTGTCCGTGCCACAGAAATAACGGAAATAGCTTGAGGACTATTGGTGTGAACTCTGCTTTGAAGACCTTATAGAATTCACCTGTGAATCCATCTGGCCCTGGGCTTTTCTTAGGTGGAAGTTCTCTAATTGCCATTTCTATTTCAGAGCTTGAAATAGGCCAGTTGAGTTGGGTTAGATCTTCTTGGTTCAGTGTGGGTAGGTTAATATTGGCTAGGAATTCATCCATTTCTTCTAGATTCTCAAATTCGTTGGCGTAAGGTTTGAAAAGTATTCCTTCATGATAGTCTGGATCTTGGTAATTTCTGTCATGATATTACCATTTTCGTCTGCGATTTTGTTTATTTCGATATGCTTTCTTCTTTTTCTGGTAAGATTTGCTAAGGGTTTGTCAATTTTGTTAATTCTTTCAAAGAACCAACTCCTGGTTTTGTTTATTCTTCCTATAGTTTTTTTGTATTCCAAATCATTTAATTCTGCTTTGATTTTAATAATTTGCTTTCTTCTACTGGGATTAGGGTTAGTTTGTTGCTCTTTTTCCAGGAGCTTAAGGTGAGACATTAGCTTGTTGGTTTGTGATTTTTCCAACTTGTTGTTGTAGGCACTCAGCGCTATAAATTTTCCTCTGAGTACTGCCTTTGCTGTGTCCCAAAGGAGTTCGTATTTTGTGTGCTCCTTATTGTTAAATTTCATAAACTGTTGGATTTCTGTTCTGATCTTTTCGATGACCCATTGGTGATTCAACAATGTGTTGTTCAGTCTCCATGAGTTACAGGGTTTTCGTTGGTGGAGATGTGTGTTCAGTTCCAGTTTGATGCCTTTGTGGTCTGAGAGTGTGCATGGAATAATTTCAGTGTTTCTGAATCTGTCCAGGTTTGTTGTATGGCCTAAGATGTGGTCTATTTTGGAAAATGTTCCATGTGCTGCTGAGAAGAACATATATTGTGTTGTTGCTGGGTGGAATATTCTGCAGATGTCTGTTAGATCTAGTTGGTCTATATAGTTGTTCAGTTCTAAGGTTTCTCTGTTGAGTTTTTGCCTTGTTGATCTGTCCATAGGTGAGAGTGGTGTGTTAAAGTCACCAACAATCACTGTGTTTCGATCTATGTATGGTTTCAGTGTAAGTAAAGTTTGCTTGATGAAGTTCGGAGCTCTGGGATTGGGTGTGTAGATATTTAGGATCATTATGTCTTCCTAGAGGAAAGATCCCTTTAGTAGTATGTAGTAACCTTCTTTGTCTTTTCTTACTAATTTTAGTTTGAAGTCTATTTTATATGATATGAGGATGGCAACTCCAGCCTGTTTATGGGGGCCGTTAGCTTGATACAGTTTATTCCAACCTCTCACTTTTAAAAGATGTTTGTTTTTTGGGGTAAGATGTGTCTCTTGAAGACAGCAGAATGATGGCTCTTGCTTTTTGATCCAACTAGACAGCCTATGCCGTTTAATTGGAGAGTTAAGTCCATTGATATTGAGAGTTAGGATTGACCTATGGCCACCTAATCTTTGACAAGGGAGTCAAAAATAGAATGGAAGAAGACAACCTCTTCAACAAGTTGTGCTGGCAGAACTGGTTAAGCACCTGCAGAAAAATAAAGTTGGATCCTTCTTTGTCACCTTGCACTAGAATTAACTCCAAATGAATCAAAGACCTGGAGGTAAAAGCTGACACACTGAAAACTTTACAAAAAGGAATAGGAGATACACTAGGCCTCCTTGGCACAGGTCGAAACTTTCTTAATAAGGATCAAGAATCACAACTAATCAGAGAAAGGCTGGATAAGTGGGACTGCATTAAACTGCAGAGCTTTTGTATGGCAAAGCACATAGCTAGTAAATTAAATAGGAAGCCTACAGAGTGGGAGAAGATCTTCACCAACCAAACAACGGATATATCTAAAATATATCAACAGCCTATAGACACATGAAGAAATGCTCAACATCTCTGGTAATAAAAGAAATGCAAATCAAAACAACTCTAAGATTCCACCTCACTCCAGTTAGAATGGCCAGGATCAGGAAAACGAATGACAACAGATGCTGGAGGGGATGTGGCCAGGAGGGATCACTACTACACTGTTGGTGGGAGTGCAAACTTGTTCAACCACTATGGAAAGCAGTATAGCAGTGCCTCAAAAGGCTAAACATATAGCTCCCCTATGACTCAGCAATTCCACTACTTGGCATTTACCCAACCATCCAGAATCTAGGGCATACTAAATCCACTAGCACAACAATGTTCATTGCAGCATTATTCTCCATATCAAAGATATGGAACCATCCTAGATGTCCCTCAGTTGATGAGTGTATCAACAAGTTGTGGTATTTGTACACAATGGAATTCTATGCTGCTGTCAGAAAAAACGACATCGCCCCATTTGTTAGCAAATGGAAAGGCTTAGAAAAAATCATATTAAGTTAAGTAAGCCAGACTCAAAGGAACGTAGGCTCAATGGTTTCCCTCATTTGTCATAATCAGTAGAAACCTTGGGCTCTACTAGCAGAGATCTGCAATAGAGCAAAATCTTGATACATAAGGCCATATAGTATGAAGCTAATTGAAAGGACCTCCAGGATATTGAAACAAAAGCCATATAACTAATGATTGTTGTCCTTAATGTACTATGTTATCCCTCATCTCCTTTGCTGTCCCTTGGGTATCTCATATTGTTACAGTATCTCACTTTGTTATCTGATATACTGAATTTATTTGTATTTGGTTATTTGAAATTTGATAGGGAAGGGGGGAAAACCAAGAGGGGGGGTGGGTGGTGGGGGGAAGGGTAATGGGTACTAAGGCATGTGAAAGGGTATCAATGTATGTGAATTAATGCACCTTCTATCTGGCAAATATCATGTAGCCCTTTTATTAATTACAATAAAAAATATAAGAAAAGAGACCAGTGACCTGCAAACAAGGTCATCTGTTACTAAAATTGAAAGGTGCACTGGGAGAAATAGTCTAATTCCAGAGCAGTGATCTGGAGCCTGACAACAAATGCTCTGTGGCTTATATCGCTCCCTGATAAAAATGGTATTTGATGTTAAAAAAAAGAAATAATGTAAATAATCCTGGTACTTAGCTTCTTTATGTCAGTAGCATCATACTGATAATGTTTGGCCTTTGTATGTACTTCATGATGATTTGCAACAGCAGATGGTACCACTAAGCTTCCCTGCCTGTATACTAGCTTCCTGAATGTTAATTTAATAAAAACTTGGTTATTCTCCAAGATCTACACTCAAGATGAAATAAGGAGGAAAGAATGAATTCTGAGCAATGTTATCTATAACTAAGTCAAAGTCACCATGACTGCCTGTTTCTGTAGCACAAGGTGGAATCAATTTTTAAGAGGAACACAGATCTACTTGCCTCACCTCTCCTCATGTCACCATTCTGGAAATGTGGAATTGCATCCAAATTCACACTTAACACTATGGGTTAATGGGGTTGACAATTGACTGTGCTTAAATGGTATTAAGGTAATGCATTTAAACATCAAAAGTTTACAACCCAAAATTGATCACCTTGGCCAATTTATACAAGAAAGATCAATATAATCAACTCCCCCTCTTTAAATGTTAACAAATGCTTTAACACAACATGTTTGAGTATGGGATACAGATTAAAATTAGATACAGAATTAAGTTCCTTCAATTTGAAAATCCTGATAATCAGCCAGAGCAGCCTATAAGGCTTGGCTTTATAGTATTTAACACGAAAGAAAGCTTGCTCCCCACAAACCTAATGATTTTTTTGTTTAATTCAGCAATAAGGAAGACAGGAGAAAAAACATGGTTGGAGACTTTTCAAGTAATGGCTACCTTTTCTGTCCAAGGAACGCATGCCTTTGAGTTTGGTGTCACAGGTCCTTGGTATCTCCCCATGGAAATGCCAACAAAGTATTGTTCCCATTCTTTCTTCTGCTTATAGAAGGGCTGCATTGCTGTTCAAGAACTCATGAGACCAGCTCTTCTTAGAAATGACCTTTATAATGTATACAGCAAAGTTTCCTTACCATACTCAGCAGTGTGACTCCTGGTCATGCAGCCATAACTCAAGTCAAGTGCAACTTCTGATAAAAAAGGGTATACCCAAGAACTTCAACATGACTTATAGATACTTTCTGCATGCAGACTTGTGGGAAAATTGTAAAACAGGGAAGTCTAAACCCTTGTGATATTACTATAAGAGGCAAGTGCCTTCCTGATCCCATCAACTTTTTTCCATTCCGCATATACCTTCTGAGAGTGGTGGTGTGTTGTAAGTGGCTAAAAAAGAGCTAGCAAAGGGCTGGGGATGTGATTGGGGTTCCAGTGGTAGATCAATTGAGTTCATATCCAAGTTCTATCAAGCAAAACAATCAAACAAAACATCAATGGATATACCACTCATCATTCCCATATCTTAATGCATTCACTTTTCTAGAAATTCTTACGTCATTAAAAGGACCAAAGTCTGGAACCAAAGACTCTTCAATGGTAGTGCTCAAGCTTAGAAAGTTTCATGATCTCCAATAAAAGCTCACCATTATTGTAGATTCCTGGGCCTCTACAACAAAGACTAAGAGTCAGTAAATCAGGATGAAATGCAGAACTCTACCTTATTTTTTTTGACACAGTGACTTTTTTTAATCTTTAGTCTGTCAGGTTAATTTTCCACTGTCTTTGAGGCTGGTGTTCTCTATTTAATTCATCTTTGTTTGCTTATGGTTCATGCACATTCAGAGCATGTTTTTAATCTGCCCTACCTATACATGACATAAATGCATAAAACCTTACAGCATTGTTATCCAACAGAAATGTGATGGGAAACACATGTGTTAGTTAAAAATTTCAAACAGAATATGAAAAAAAAACAAAGAAGAAAAAATCCAAGTGAGGTTTTTTGAAGCAGGATCTTGTTATGTAGTCCATACTAGCCTCAAACTCACTCTATTTTCCGGGATGGTCTCAAACACGTGATCCTTATATCTCAGCCTCCCAAGTGCTTGGATTATAGCTCTGTACAAATATGTCATGATGAAATTAATTTTAATCTTTGTTTAACTCAATATGTCTAACACAGAAATATAAAATTATTGAGATACATTACTTTTTCCACGCTAAGTTTTTGAAATCGACAGTGACTTTTTTTTCATATATTTTTGATTGTAATTAATAGAAGGGTTACATTATATTTGCCAGATAGAAGACGCATTAATTCAAATACATTGATACCCTTTCTCATGTCTTGGTCCCCATTTCCCTCCCCCACCCCCAGACACAGTGACTTTTTATGTTGCCCTTACTTACCTTGATTTTCAGAGCTCAATAGTTCCTCCTGCCTGGTAGGTCTTCCCAGGAAAAGTGCCACTTCCTCCACTCCAGTATGCATGTAAAATCCCCCTCTCCATTTGTTTTCCTTGAAGAACTGCACATATCCTCACTCAGAGGTGTCTATCAAGCACTCAGATAACCGGCACACCTAGGGGCATACTTCCCTTTTCTTTACCTCACATTCTGGACCTTCAGGCATCCTTCCATGGGAGGTTCTTATATGCTGTGGCAACTCCTCCTTCCTGCCCTCTCCCTACATTAACCCCAATCCTGCTAGAAGTTGCCCATCCCCAGTCCTCCCCTCCTCTTTCCTTCCCTTCCTGCACACCTTCCTTCTCACCTTCCATCTTGTTTAGGCTAGCAACATGTTTCCCCCCACCCACGCACTCTTCTCTGCCTGAACCCTGTGCTGGTTTCATTTTGGCTAAACCTTACACTGCCTTAGTCTGCCTGGTAGCTGAGAGTGCAGACATGTAGCACAGAGTTTGGCTCAGGTAATTCCAACTACTGGTCCACAAGCCATTTCCATTGGCAATGGGACCAGGTTCCCTTCCCTGACCTTATTTGAAGTGGATCAGAGGGTAAAGGTGGGATCAGTCACTTGATTTATTCTTTTTTATCATAATTAATAGAAGGGTTACACTTACATTCACCAGAAAGGAAGGTACATTACTTCACACACATTGATACCCCTTCTCATGTTTTTGTTCCCTTTTCCCTACCCCCACCCCCTCCCCTTATCTTGATTTTCCGCTTCCCTTTCCTATTTCAAATTAACAAATAATTGTATATATACAACATACCAGATAACAAGGTAAGATAATGTAACAATATGAGAATGACCAAGGGACAACAAAAGAGATGAGAAATAGTACATTAAGAACAACAATTACATATTATATGGCCCACTTGATTTATTCTATTCAACCAATGGATAGGTCAGATTCTCTAAAGAGACAAGGTGTATGGGTTTGACATCTTTAAGCTAGGTGGATAGCCAAATCTCCAGACTGACATTCTTTTCATTTATTTTATTGTAATTAATAGAGGGATTACAGGTATATTCGCCCGACAGAAGATGCATTACTTCACACACATTGATACCCCTTCTCATGTTTTTGTTCCCATTTCCCTCTCTCCATCCCCTCCAGACTGATATTAAAAATGACATACTACATGCTAAGTGCTTCTAGGACAGAGATCTGTATTTTCTTTGTAAAGTGCCAGATGGTAAATATCTTAGGTATAGCAGGAAAGATAGTCTGGGTACTTAACTCTGATTGTAGTACAAAAGCATCTACTGAGAATAAGTAAAATGTAATGCCACAATAAAATTATAAAACAGACAGATGGCTGGATTTGGCTGAAGGCTATAATTTGAAAATCTTCCCTTTAGAGCAAAGACCTCTTCAGGAACTAGGACACTTGTCTAAACCTGATGGAACTAATGATGCTTTCTCCTCTCCTTCTTTCCTTCACTCCTCTTTCTTCATTCTTCCCTGCCTTCTGTCCTTCCTCTCTTCCTCTTTCTTTTTTTAAAAAATTTTAATATTATAGTCAGGGTGATGTATGGAGTGGTTACAGTTACATTTATTGTTGTTGTTGGTCATGGGGCTTAAACTCTAGGCCTGGGCGCTGTCCCTGAACTATTTAGCTCAAGGCCTGCACTCTACCATTTGAGCCATAGTTCCACTTTCTACAGTTACATTTGTAGTGTAGTGAGCACATTACTTCTTGAACACTTTTAGTCCTTCCCATGTTCTGGTCCCACTTTCCCTCCCCCTTCCTCAAGCTGTAAAGTTCATTTCCAACATATTGTCTTTGACTATATCTCTGTTACATTGGTTCACCCTTTGCCCTTTGTCTTATCATCTTGATTTCACCCTTCCCTTCCCTAATTTGAATAAACAAATACATGTATATGCAATGCAGGAGGAACCAAAGTCAGATACAGTAATAATGGGATAAACCATAAGAGGAAAAAATAAAACAAAATAGAAAAGGAATAACTTCACACAGAGAATTAAAAACAACAACCAAAAAGTTAAAACTCTTATTCCCATATCCTGGATTTCATTTTACTTAGTACCATCCTATATGGTCATATGTACATAGCTATTGAGCTATTGTGATCCTCTGCTAGGAAAATCGTAGCCATACGCCAGTTATTTCAAATGTTGTCTCCGACTTTCACTCTTCCTTTCTTCCCATCCCTTCCCTCCCTTCCCTTCCCTTCCCTTTCCCTCCCCTCCCTTCCCTCCCTTCCCTTCCCCTTCTCCCATCCCTTCCCTTCCCTTCCTTTCCCCTCCTTCTCTTACCTCCTATTACAGCCTTTCAGTGTGTGGCTCAGGCTGGACTTGAACTTGTGGTACTGATGCCTCATCCTTCTAAGTGCTGAGTTGCAATCATGTGGCACCATGCCCAACTGTTTTTAGTGAAATCATCACAAAATTGCAATGATCTTCTTGATCACTGCAGAATGTCCAGTTGAAAAAGGAATGCAAGTAACCAGGTATGTTATAATGCACATTCTTTACTCTCAAGTTCAATTTATTTCAACAGATTAAATGACAATTAGTGATTACATATTTCTAGGGTGGTATAGCTAAGTTATAGGAGCATTTTTCTACAACAAACTTATATACAGCCATGCCAACTCTGCACCAGTGTCTTCAATAGCACATATTTGAGGATGAGGTGGTGGTAGGATTATGTTATTTCTCTCACTTCACAGGGTACTTGCCTCCAAAATTTCTTATAGTATGAAAAATCAAATCAGGATACAGAAAAAGATAGAAACTAGAACCAATGTCACTATTGACTGTATGAGTCGTTTGTCAAATCAAAAGGCAGAGAGTTTTAAATATAGTTTTATTTTAAAGAGTTGGTGTTTGTAGATGCAGCCCATGTGGTTAGGGCTAAGCTTGTAATAACTTCACAAGTGCTGTGAAGAAGCCCCAATTTCTCTCTGAAAGCGGTTTTGTCATTCTGTAATATAAAAGGATAAGGAAGTAATCTTACTGTGTGTTGCTGGGTGGATGCTGTTGCCTGCAGTTTATTATATTTATGTAATGCTCAACTGCACAGTTGATAGACATTACTTTTATGTTGTGCCTCCTGGACTGTTTTATGCTCCCTGGTCATTATGCTAAGAAATGAGGTTCTTTTACCTTTCTAAGTTAAAGTCACCTGCTTTTATACCCTGTCCTAATAAAAGAGTCTAAGCTCTCATTTTCTCAATTAAAAAGAGAACAAGTCTGCTCTGAACAGGCTTGGGGCTTTCAAAATGGATGTATTTGCCCGTAAAATAGCAAGGTACCGGACTGGCAGTTTGGCCTAGTGGTAGAGTACTTGCCTAGCATGCACGAAGATCCGGGTTCGATTCCTCAGTACCACATGCATAGAAAAAAAAGGCAGAAGTGGTACTGAGGCTCAAGTGGTAGAGCTCTAGCCTTGAGAAAGTCCAGGGACAGGGCTCAGGCCCTGAGCTCAAGCCCAGGACTGGCAAAAAATATTAGCAAGGTACCAGTTGAGTCAACACATTAAGTAAATACTGTTGTGCAGAGCTGCTGTCAAAATGTGGAGCAATTGTCTAGCCATTGGGAGGAGGAGAAGGCAGCAATTAAGGCAACTGTGGTAAGCATTAGTTTCTAATAACATCTCTCTTCAAAGTCAAGTTTGAGGGACTGTGGTTCTCCTTTATGTGTAGCTCATTCCTTGGGCAACCTTTTGCTTTCTTGATTCTCTCTTCAATTCCAACCCATTGATAATAAGTTCTGTCATGGGTAGCTTCCTCAGAAAAGGAAGATCATTAGGATAAATGATGAAATTGGTCTTTTCAAATCACAATCACAATAGTCACTGCTATCTGAGTCTTCTAAGTTACGTGTTGCAGAATTACTTTTCATATACTTGAAGAATATTGCTATTTATAAGTTGCCTTTAGGTTTCTCATTGTTTTGTTTAGAATAACCTCAAGCTAATAGAAAAGTTGCAAATCCAATACAAATGTCTTGAATCACTTAAAGCAAGTTGATGGTCTGTTCCTGCATCATAACAGATTAGTGCATACTTTCTACAAGCAAAACAGTCACCTACATATCCATAATACATCCACTCAAATCAGGACATTACAAACCATTCATGTTTTATCAATGTCCTGTAGTGTGTTTGATAGAAAAAACAAAAGCCTAACTTCCAAAAAATCAGATGTTCTACTTAGATATCATCCATCTTCTCTGCCTGATATATTTCTTTTCTTTTACTTTGAGTTTTCTAATATTGACCTTTTGGAGAAGGCAGGGTAGTTTTTCTGTAGACTGGTGCTATTTTAGGATTATCATAGTGTTTCATCCTAATTGATCCATGTTACAGATTTTGGTAGGGCACCTCTGAATTGAGTCCTTCTCTCTTTTCTATTTGATCAAATTTGATTAAAAATACAATATTTTATGTAATCCAAAGTACATAAAATTGTTTGGAATCCATTGAGCCTACATTCCTTTGGGTCTGGTTACTTCACTTAATATGTTTTTTTCCAAGTCTTTCCATTTCCTAACAGGTGGGGCGATGTTATTCTTTCTGATGGCAGCATAGAATTCCATGGTGTATATATACCACATCTACTTGATCCATTCATCTACTGAGAGACATCTGGGTTGGTCCCATATCTTAGGCTCAATGGTTTCCCTCATTTGCAATAATTAGTACAAACCTTGGACTGCCCTAGCGAGGATTACAATAGCTCAAATCCTAGATACGTAAGGCCATATAGGATGAGGGTAAATGAAAAAGACCTCCAGGATATGGAAACAAGAGCTTCATAATGTATGATTGTTGTTCTTAATGTACTATGCTATTTCTCATCTATTTTGTTCCCCCTTGGTTAATATAATATTGTTAAAGTATCTGACCTTGTTATCTGGTATATTGTATATATGTTTATTTGTTTATTTGAAGTAGGAAAGAGAAGGAGGAAAAAGATGAGGGGAGGGGTGGGGGGAAGGAAAGAGGGACAAAAACATGAGAAGTGGTATCAATGTGTGAGAAGTAATGCACCTTCTACCTGGCAAATATAGCTGTAACCCCTCTGTTAATTACAATAAAAAAAGAAAAAAATAAAATTGTTTGGATCAATAATATTTCATATGCTATGGCAGTTGTAACACCAACCTAGTAGATAGCGCTCTAATCTAAGATGTACTTGCTCTCAGACTGCTTTGGTACAAAGAGAAGAGCTCAGTCAGTAAGAGGAAAATAAGTATCTATACTATCGCCGATAAATATTTTAGATTGTGATTGGCAGCAGATATTTACATAAATACTAGATTTCTACTTTACAAAGAAAAATTAGAATTAGGAATACTTTTGTGAACAAATTGCAGCGTTAAATAAACTTGTATGAGAAAAATAGGAAGGACCAAAAATATGTTAAAAATAGCTACCCAAACATAAATGTGTCTCACCATAATGTTTTTGAAAAGGTTAAAAGGGGAGGTTTGAATATTGATGATCTTTGTATAAAAGGAAGTTGAGTACTATACTTATTTCTTATTTTATCCAACTCTTACTGTTCACAGAAATAGTTATAATCAAACCCATAAGAGTGTACTCCATGGTGTTTGAAAGTGAATATTCTGTAATTATTTAAAATTAACCTTTTCAAAATTATAATACAAACGTCTGTGCTCTATAAGTGGTCTTCCCTATGCATTATAATGATAAGGCTTACTTTTAATACAAAGATTATGTATGAATCCAAGGCGTTCTGAGCCCTTGGGTTTAACAAACACCATTTCATAATTATATTTGGTATCTTTTTCTTTCTTTTCAGCTCCTTTATTCTCCATGGTGCTCAGATGATTGGAATCCTTTAGCAAATTCCTTTTTGTCTGACTCTTAATTATTCTCCCATTTTTCTGAATTTTCACAACTAGGTTCACTTCCTAATCTTCTATCTCATAAAAAACAATCTATGAATTTGTTCATGGATTATTTGTTCCTGATTATTTACTCTCTATATTGGATGATATTCAGACTCTAGCTCTTCACTATTTCCTATCTTTTATCCCTGTTCTTAAGTGAGATGCTTATTTGTGTTTGCCTACAACCAGATGATCAGTTTGATTTTTCTTTTTCTCTCACTGCCTAAGTTTGCTGCCTGAAAAGATTGACAACTTTACCCCAGACACTCTCTGGCATTACTCTTGTTGTAGGGGTACTGATAGAAAATGCTGCTCATGCTTGCCTTTTTCTTCCCTCTGGTATCACCAGCGATTCTCACAGTGCCATGCTAGAAAGATAGACCATTCCTGGATACTTAAAACTTTATCACATTTGGTCATTGGACAGCTCATTCACATTGTCCTCTATCTCCTTCGTATATGTCCTATTACTTTTACTATTTTCCTGCTTTTTAAACCAGTAAGCTATCCTACTTTTCCTTCCCTAGATCTAGAATCAGCCATTTCTCTAAAAAGTCATGGTTCTTTTGAATGGAGAAATATATTGAGGAGATAAGGCTTAAGTGGTAGATTAGTTTCTAGGTATAGAGATATTGTTCCCATGGCTTCCCCATGAACAAAACTGGGAACCAAAGATATGGTATATGCTTACAAATTAACATCTATGTTCACATTATTTATTTTTATAGACCGATATCCTTATAGTCACATCATTAACTGTAATTTTATTCCAGCACCATAGAGTTCATTCTTTTCCATATCTGAATTTTTCTCAGCCATTGCGAAATTCTAGAGTGAGAAGTATGGCTCAAGGGATAGGGAATCTGCTTTCCAATTATGTCTCTTGATTTCAAAATCTATCACAAAAATACTGAAATCTTGTTCACATTATTTTTATTTTTTAATCAATAAATCTTTTAGTATACAATAATTCTCATTGTTACTGTAACCTCCTTCCTTCAGGAAAAATATCCTTCATACCCCATATGGACAAAGAATAGCCGGTGAGGCTCTTGTCATTTTTCCTATGTGGATTTCTTATAATCTTGCCCATGTTCCCACAGTCCTTATCCACTTACTCCACTATATGGCTTAGATTCTGACACTCTGCTATGTTACTTTTGGCTGGGCTGCTTTTCCACAGATCACCCTCTTTCAAAATTTCTGCTCTGGTACTACTTACTTGGCTGCCCATATGTGTGGCTGTCATCCTTATCCCGTTTCAAGCCAACCCTTTTTTTTTTTCAATTTCTAGGCGAGTTAACGAGTCACACTACAAGAAATTTTAACACAGGAAAATTTAACAGTAAAAATTATAAAACTGAGGGGCAAGAAATGAGAGGAAAGCATGAGATGAGTGAATGGAAAGGACAAGGAGAAGGAACAGGAGGAGGAAAAGGAGAATGAGGAGAAGAAAGTGAAGGGGAAGAGAGAGAGAGGAGGATAAAATTAAGATGTGAGAAGAGAAAGGAGAGGGAGAAGGAGAGAGAGGAAGAGAGGTTTAAGGCAGGGCTCAATGGTAGCATGCCTGCCTAGGAAATTCTAGGCTCAACATTAAAATCTGAGTACCATCAAAACAAAAATAAATGTAAAATGGAAACTTCCTGAAAAGTCAAACAACTGGCAACCAAGTACATGAAAATGTTCTTAACATTATTATTCACTAGAAAAATGCAAATCAAAAACACACTATTACAAGTCCATCAGGTTTGTTAGAATTAAAAAAATATATAAAATGAAAAGTATTGGTGATAATATGGAAAAATCATGTCATATTCCTTCATACTTTGCCAGAAGAAATACAAAATCTTATAGCTACTAAGGCAAATAATTTACTGTTGCTCTAAAAGTTCTCTGTCATATGATCTAGCAAATCTACTTGTAGGAGTACAATATAGCCAAAAGAATCAAAGATAAATTTTCAAGCACTTATACAAATGTTCTCAGCAACACTGTTCTCAATACCTAACAAGCTGTAATAATTCAGTCATATGGTCAAGAATATAACTAAATAGATAAGTAATGATATATAATAATAATATAACTGTTATGCACTATAGTATGGATGGTCCTTTTGCTAACTAAAAGAAGACAAACAGAAAAAGCTACAAGTTGTATGCTTCCATTTATATGAAATATTCTGACTAGGCATATTTCTGTGTGAGTATTTGTTTGCTATGACAAAATACCTTACATGACAGCATGAGGGAGAAAAGATTAATTCTGTCAAAAGTTTCCAGGCGTTTCAGTCCATCATGATGGCAAGAGAGAAGAGAGAAATAATGACTACACGGTGGGATTTCACCTTTTCCGTCAATTATTTAATACAAGGCACTAATCTATGGTGCCTCCAAGATTAAAGTAGGTCATCCTGCCTTAGTTAATCCTCTCTGGGAACACCTTCACAGACACACCCAGAGATTTGCTTTGCTAATCTCATCGATATCTCTTAGTACAATTTTTTGACAATCAAGATTAATCGGCTAACTGTATTTTTAGGTATAGACAGCAGTTTATTCAAACTGCTTCTGGGCTGCAGGGGGGGGAGGAATGAGCAATAACGGCTCAGTGGTTACACATCATTCTGAATGTACTAAATGAAACTTAATTTTATGTTTTTAGGGGATCAGTTTTATGTTCTGTGAGTTTTACATAAATGAATATAATTAGCTGTAGCTCTGTGGTTGGTAGGAGGACAAATCCAGTGGTTTCTTCTATTCTGTCACTCAAAGTTGTTGCTTGTTTTGAAAGAGTCCAAAGAAATAAAGCTGAGGGGGCCCGGGAGTTTGGCCTAGTGGTAACGTGCTTGCATAGCATGCACGAAGACCTGGGATCGATTCCTCGGTACCACATACATAGAAAAAAAGCCGGAAATGGTGCTGAGGCTCAAGTGGTAGAGCTCGAGCCTTGAGAAAATCCAAGGACAGTGCTCAGGCCCTGAGTCAAGGCCAAGACTGGCAAAAAAAAAATAACAAAAAAAAAAGAAATAAAGCTGAGGGGAACAGAAGATGGCGTCTAGACAATAGGGACGCTGCCTAGCTCTCTCTCATAAAAAGAGAGAACCAGGGATTCCCATGAGCCAACTACCTTAAGAAATCCACAACAACAAGCTCAAAAAGCAATGGAGAAGGACTCAAACATGAAAAGAAATTCAGAAAAAGCTCACGTCCAACTTTCTCAAAGAGTTTGGAATGCGAGGACCCCTCCCCCACCCCTTGCCGAGGGGAGTGAAAGACTCCCCACCACTGTGGAACACCCACAGATGGAACACAGAGGCATGAGTAATACAGTGAGTCCCCAAACCCATCGGGAAAGCAGAGCTGGTGCCAAGCTATAGAACTTAACTCAGACCCCTGCACCCCACCCGAGAAAGACTGGCAGGAGCAGGGGGGCAAGGAATTTAGAATCCTGTCCTTTCCCTCAACAGCCCCCTCCCCAGACCATTGACTGGAGACTGACAGGAGGGCAGTGCTAAGACCCAGCACCCCACCAAGGGAGGCAGAGCCGTCCCAACTCCACCCGCCCAATGGCTAAACTCCCAGCCGTCTGACTGGAGACTGACAGATGGGCTACACTAAGACTCAGCACCCCACCAGGGGAGGCAGAGCTGTCCCAGCTCCCACCCACCCAACAGGTTGCTCTCCCAGGCCACTGGATCTGGAGAGTGGACGGCGCTGAGTCCCTGCCTTACAATAGCGGGTGGGGTGTGCGGGAAAATGGGAGCCAGCATCTGTCCCACTCAAATCTTGAGCGGGGCATCCTCCAGCTGGGAATCCTGAGGAAGACAGCACCGAGGGGACCCCCACAGTCACAGACTCTCTGACAAAGCAGTGGAAACAAAGCAGGGATCTGAAGGGCCAACCAGCAGCCAAGCTTGCCTTCTGAGAATCAGAAAGGCGCGGCTCAGCCCTTGGAGCCCACTTCCTCAGCTGGGCCCCGCCCCTGGGAACAGAGCGATCTCCTGCTGGTCCTGCTGGGAGCCCCTGGAAACTCTCAAACCCCAGACCCTTGGCTGGGGGCTGCCTCTGGAAGCAGCCAAGCATGCTCAGACTGAAGCTCGCAGATCCATCCCACGGCCCACTGTGAGCCACTGGTTGGGCTGAGAGCTAGTCATGTAGCAACACATAAGTTTTATCTAATACCTTCCAAACTTTGTACTCAAATATGCTACCTACTTACCAGCTTAGGACAGTTACCCTTACGCTATATATTTTCTTCATTACTATAATAATCTTACACTCCTATGTTAATCCTCTTGTACCTCCCCTGATCTCTCTCATTCTGTTTTTCTATCTCTGGTCCTCTGTTCATCTTTCAACCCTTATAATGCATGGATCTACACTTGATGGCTGTTGAGCAATACTGTATATCTAGGTGTTCAATTATACTCTAGGTTCAGAGGGACTTAAATACAATAGAGTTTGGATTGAGAGGCTTATTGTTTTGGTCATAAATCGCTTATCAGTGGTTGTGTTAGACTTGTCTGTAAGTGCACAAAAAGAAAGAGTGATAAAACCAACCAAAAATTGTGAACATCTAGTGTATGCCAGCTACAGAGGTCTAGGTTGGTTATATTTGAAAAACTATAATTGTGTTTAGTATTAATCTTGCTCCCATCTTCAAATGGATAGAACAAGAACCTCAAGAAAAATGTCAAATCAAGGAATAACGTCGCCCACCCAATATAAACAGACAATGGAACAGTCACTGGCAAACCTACAGGAGAGTCTTCCAAGTGCTATACAAATGCAATTGATACACATCATTAATGAAAAATGTGAAAATATAAAGAAAGAGATAAGGGAGGAAGCCATAGCTAAACAAGAGGAAACCATAAACAAGGTGATAAGTGAAAAAGAAGAAGCCATAAAGGAGGCCATAATAAAGGTTTTTCAAAGAAAAATGGATGAATTCATAGAATCCACAAATAAAAAGGTGACTGAACTCCAACAAATGTCCAAAGACAATAAAGCTACTAAGCTAACCAGTCAAGTGGAAATCAAGGAACTAAAGAAATCCATATATGATCTAAAAGAAGAGATGCAAGGCATCAAAAATGAGCAATTAGAAGCAAGGGAGATGAAAACTAAAGTAGATAGCTTTGATAGTAGGCTAGACAATGCAGAAGAGAGAATTTCTGGGGCTGAAGATAATTTAATTGTTATAGAGAAAAAACAGAAAATGAGTCAATCCAAATCTAGGAAATATGAGAGAGCACTTCAGGAGGTCCAAGATACAATTAGGAAGCCTAATTTAAGGCTAATTGGTATTGAGGAGGGTCTGGAGAAAGAGGTCAATGGTATTGGAAATATACTTCAGGAATCATCTCAGAGAATTTCCCAAATATCCAGAAGGGCAGACCCATCCAGATACAAGAAGCTTTTAGAACTCCAAACAGACCTGACCAGAAAAGAACATCCCACCACCACATTGTAATCCGAACTGGGTCAATAGAGACCAAAGAAAGGATCTTAAAGGCAGCTAGGGAAAAGGGATCAATAACCTATAAAGGCAAACCAATAAGAATAACCACAGATTTCTCAGCAGAGACCATGCAAGCAAGAAGTTGTGGGGGGTGGCGCGCGGTGGCGGGACCTGGAGGCGCGTGTCCCCCTTTCACTGTGGGGCCGCCTGCGGTGCTGGTGGCTGCATGACTCAGGGATATCCACCGCATGACCGGATGACGGCCGGCATCCATTTTGGGGAGTGCTGCCATTGTTAGCGGAAACTTGGTCTCTGCATGCCCGGATGCATGAAGGGTACATGACTGGAGCGTGTGAAGCTGTGATTGGAGGGCCTGAGTGAGCTGGCATGAATTGATTGGCCCACTGCCTGTATATAGCAGCCTGGAGAGAGGAAGGGGGAGAGGAGAAGAAGAAGAATAAAGGATCCTGCTTAAGCTAGCATTGTGTCGCGTGTCTTCCTTGGGGGACAGGGATAGCGCGTTATAAGAAGTGACTGGAAGCATATATGTCATGCCCGTAAGTCAAATAACTACCTACCAAGAATACTGTACCCAGATAAGCTCTCATTCATAACTGAGGGAAAAATAAAAACATTCCATTCCAGAGAAAAGCTGCAACAATATGTAGCAACAAAACCAAAAATACACAAAATTCTCAGAGATGTTCTACACATAGAAAACCAAAATAAATGCAATATAGGGAAGGAAATGGCACCCGAACATAATACCATCTAAGGACCACAAGAACTGTCAAGACACAAGCTTTTAAAAATGGTAGGAACTAATAAATATCTCTCAATCCTAATCTCAATATCAATGGAAATAACTCTCCAATTAAACGGCATAGGCTGTCTAGTTGAATCAAAAAGCAAGATCCATTGTTCTGCTGCCTTCAAGAGACACATCTTACCCCCCCCAAAAAAAACATCTTTTGAAAGTAAGAGGCTAGAATAAACTCTATCAAGCTAATGGCCACCACAAACAGGCTGGAGTTGCCATCCTCATATCAGATAAAATAGACTTCAAACTAAAATTAGTAAGAAAAGACAAGGAAGGTTACTACATACTACTAAATGGATCTTTCCTCCAGGAAGTCATAATGATCCTAAATATCTACACACCCAATCCCGGAGCTCCGAACTTCATCAAGCAAACTTTACTTTCACTGAAACCACACATAGATCGAAACACAGTGATTGTTGGTGACTTTAACACACCACTCTCACCTATGGACAGATCAACAAGGCAAAAACTCAACAGAGAATCCTTAGAACTGAACAACTATATAGACCAACTACATCTAACAGACATCTGCAGAATATTCCACCCAACAACAACACAATACACGTTTTTCTCAGCAGTACATGGAACATTTTCCAAAACAGACCATATCTTAGGCCATAAAACAAGCCTGGACAGATTCAGAAACACTGAAGTGATTCCCTGCACCCTCTCAGACCACAAAGGCATCAAATTGGAACTGAACACACAACTCCACCAACGAAAACCCTGTAACTCACCCTGTAACAACACATTGTTGAATCACCAATGGGTCATCGAAGAGATCAGAACAGAAATCCAACAGTTTATGAAATTTAACAATAAGGAGCACACAAAATACCAACTCTTTTGGGACACAGCAAAGGCAGTACTCAGAGGAAAATTTATAGCACTCAGTGCCAACAACAAGAAGTTGGAAAAATCGCAAACCAAGAAGTTAATGTCTCACCTTAAACTCCTGGAAAAAGAGCAACAAATGAACCTTAACCCCAGTAGAAGGAAGCAAATTATTAAAATCAAAGCAGAATTAAATGATTTGGAATCCAAAAAAACTATAGAAAGAATCAACAAAACAAGGAGTTTGTTCTTTGAAAGAATTAACAAAATTGACAAACCCTTAGCAAATCACACCAAAAAAAGAAGAGAACATACCGAAATAAACAAAATCGCAGATGAAAATGATAATATCATGACAGAAATTACCAAGATCCAGAATATCATGAAAGAATACTTCTCAAACCTTACGCCAACAAATTTGAGTTTCTAGAAGAAATGGATGAATTCCTAGTCAGTATTAACATACCCACACTGAACCAAGAAGAACTACCCCAACTAAACAGGCCTATTTCAACCTCTGAAATAGAAATGGCAATAAGAGACTTTCCACCTAAGAAAAGCCCAGGGCCAGATGGATTCATAGCTGAATTCTATAAGGTCTTCAAAGCAGAGCTCATACCAATACTCCTCAAGCTCTTCAAGGAAATTGAAAATGAAGGTTCTTTACCAAACTCATTCTACGAAGACAGTATAACCGCCACCCCCAAACCAGGCAGAGATTCATCAAAGAAAGAGAACTATGGACCTATTTCTTTGATGAACATTGATGCAAAACATCTCAACAAAATACTGGCCAACCGTCTACAACAAATTATCAAAAAAATTATACACTATGATCAACCAGGATTCATCACAGGGAGGCAAAGCTGGTTCAACATATGCAAATCAATTAACATAATTCAACACATCAACAGGAGGAAGGACAAAAATCACATGACTGTCTCAATAGATGCGAAAAAGGCATTTGACAAGATCCAACATCCCTTATGTTAAAAGCTCTGGAGAAACTAGGAATCCATGGAACATTCCTCAATATAATAAAGGCTGTGTATGACAAACCCACAGCTAGTATCATACTTAATGGGGAAAAGCTAAAGCCATTCCCTCTAAAATCAGGAAAGATACAAGGATGCCCACTCTCTCTACTTCTCCTTAACATAGTATTACAATTCCTAGCCAGTGCAATAAGGCAAGAAGCTAGCATAAAGGGGATCCAAATAGGGAAACAGGAAGTAAAACTATCCCTATTTGCAGATGACATGATTCTGTATTTAAAGAATCCTATAGAGTCTACTCCGAAGCTTCTTGAGCTGATTCAAACCTTTGGAAAGGTATCAGGCTATAAAATTAACCCTCAAAAATCAACTGCCTTCCTCTATGCCAACAGTGAGAGGAACGAGGCAATAATCAGGAAAGCAACTCCTTTCACAATAGCCTCAAAGAAAATAAAGTACCTAGGAATTAGCTTAACTAAGAATATAAAGGACCTTTTTGATGAAAACAAAAGAAAATTAAAGCAGAACTAAGGAAATGGAAAAACCTCCCATGCTCCTGGATTGTAAGAATCAACATCGTGAAAATGACAATCTTGCCAAGGGCTATCTACAAATTCAACGCAATACCCATCAACATCCCAATGGCATTCTTTAAAGAAATAGAAGAGGCAATCCAAAATTTCATATGGAATAATAAAAGACCCCGTATACCAAAACACTTCGTAGCAGAAAGAAAAGCACCAGGGAATTTCAATTCCATACTTTAGATTCTATTACAGAGCTATAATTATCAAAACAGCTTGGTACTGGCCCAAGAACAGGCCTGAAGACCAATGGAATAGAACTGAGGACCCCGATATTAAACCACAGACCTATGGCCACCTAATCTTTGACAAGCAAGCCAAATAAGACTGGAAGAAAGACAGCCTCTTCAACAAGTTGTGCTGGCAGAACTGGTTAAGCATCTGCAGAAAACTAAAGTTGGATCTTTCTTTGTCAATCTGCATTAGAAGTAACTCCAAATGGATCAAAGACCTGGAGGTAAAAGCTGACACACTTTACAGGACGGAATAGGAGAAACACTAGGCCTCCTTGGCTCAGGTCGAAACTTTCTTAATAAGGACCAAGAATCACAACAAATCAGAGAAAGGCTGGATAAGTGGGACTGCATTAAACTGCAGAGCTTTTGTATGGCAAAGGACATAGCTAGTAAATTAATTAGGAAGCCTACAGAATGGGACAAAGGCCTCATATCTAAAATATATCAACAGCTCTAAAAATTGAATCACTACAAAACTAATCCCCAAAGTAACAACCATCCCATTAAATAAAGGGCCAAAGACTTAAAGAGAGTCTTCTCTGAAGAAGAAACAAAAATGGCCTATAGACACATGAAGAAATGCTCAACATCTCTGGTCATAAAAGAAATGCAAATCAAAGCAACTCTAAGATTCCACCTCACTCCAGCTAGAATGGCCAGGATCAGGAAAACGAATGACAACAGGTGCTGGAGGGGATGTGGCCAGGAGGGATCACTACTACACTGTTGGTGGGAGTGCAAACCCGTTCAACCACTATGGAAAGCAGTGTGGCAGTGCCTCAAAAGGATAAACATAGAACTCCCCTATGACTCAGCAATTCCACTACTTGGCATTTACTCAACCATCCAGAAACAAGGACATACTAAATCCACTACCACAACAATGTTCATTGGAGCATTATTCACCATAGTAAAGATATGGAACCAACCTAGATGTCCCTCAGTTGATGAGTGGATCAACAATTGTGGTATTTGTACACAATGGAAGTCTATGCTGCTGTCAGAAAAAAATGACATGAACCCATTTGTTAGGAAATGGAAAGTCTTAGAAAAAATAATATTCATTGAAGTAAGCCAGACTCAAAGGAATTTAGGCTCAATGGTTCCCCCTATTTGTCATAATCGGTAGAAACCTTGGGCTCTACTAGCAGAGATCTGCAATAGAGCAAAATCTTGATACATAAGGCCATATAGTATGAAGCTAATTGAAAGGACCTCCAGGATATTGAAACAAAAGCCATATAACTAATGATTGTTGTCCTTAATGTACTATGTTATCCCTCATCTCCTTTGCTGTCCCTTGGGTATCTCATATTGTTACAGTATCTCACTTTGTTATCTGATATATTGGATTTATTTGTATTTGGCTATTTGAAATTTGATAGGGAAGGGGGGAACACCAAGATGGGGGAGGGGTGAAGGAGAGGGTAATGGGTACCAAGACATGTGAAAGTGTATCAATATATGTGAATTAATGCACCTTCTATCTTGCAAATATCATGTAACACTTTTATTAATTACAATAAAAATAAATAAATATTATAAAAAGAAATAAAGCTGATGTTGGAAAAAAATCATGTTAGTTTGGGAATATTGTAATTGTACATTATCTGAGCCAAGGCACATGTTTTCAAGACAGATGGTACTAAGCTACGGTAATTAAGTTAAATAATGGCAATTATAATGAAATGTCAACTAACATGAAGCTTCATAGATAAATATATTGATCACTTAAATATGTAGTTGTTAAATCAGACCATTCTCTTCATTATTTACTATTCTTGATGGAACCAATTTTTATATTCTGGAAGAAATCAATTATAGCTAAAATCATCGCATTTTCAATTTCCACGCAGTGCAGGAGTTACTTAGTATTCATTAGTATTTTCCATATATACTTGCACATACAAGGTGTATTCTTCCCAGATCCAATTGTCTATCAGAGAGCTGTACAAAAAGAACATCAAATGGATGAAACACAAACCACCTCCAAATCAAGTAGATTTCATGTCTGATACACAATTCTTGAGTAATCTTCACATATATTCCATGGTTAATATGCCAAATTCTGTGAGGGCTTTGACTTACATCCAGGTTTCCCTGGAGGGAGAGGTAGACACTGGAAAACTGGGTTCATGTAGACACTATGAGGGTGCCATTTAGTAAATTCCAGCTTGCATGTTTCAGGACCTCTCAGGAAATTAGCACTGGTTAAGTTCTTATTATATGTAGGTGGGAAAAATCAATTGAATGATTGAGTAAAATCTGCATAGATTATTTTAGATATGCTGAGTCAAGCAGCTAAAAGTGGATTCCTGTCTGGGTAATTAGTGGATAGGACGACTTTATCTGAATTAGATAACTGTTTCTATTTCTAAAGACCCAGTAAGAAACATTTTTTCCCACTTTGTGAACTTGGAAGATTGCATGAAAATTCTTTCAAGCTTTGTTCAGGATCATCTGTAGCAATGATGCCTTCTATTCCCAAACCCCATTGTGGTTGTTTCTTCAGCCCTTCACCGTCCTCTGGTTATACAGAGCCCATTACATGGTATCTCAGAAAGAATCATGAAAATTAACTGCATCAGCAATTTGCTATCTAAGTCAATCATTTTGTAAGGGCTATATGACATGTATAAGCATGTTCTTGTGATTATACATCACTACACACTATCATTGACTAAACTAAACAGTTCACCACCAAATCCTTCAGCTGCCTCATTATCTCCCACAATTCACATATGGAAAAAATGAAGAAAGAAAACAGTTAATCAAAGGGTGTGGATCTAAATAAAAACATTTTAAAACAAAAGGCCTGATTTATATTTAAGAAAAAAGTAAAGCAAAGCGTAATGTGTTTTTCTTTAACTTTCTAGTTTTTTATAATAATTTAATTTATTGTCAGAGTAATACATACAGGGGTTACAGTTACATTTGTAAGATAGTGAGTACATTACTCCTCCAACATTGTTATCCCTTACCATGTTTTTCTCCCTTTTTCCCTGTTCACCAAGCTGTAAAGTTTATTTTCAACATATTGATTTGTGACTATTACATTGATTCTTCCTTTGTTCTTTGTCTCATCATCTTGTTTTTCCCCTTCCTTTCCCCAATTCAAATAAGCAAATAAATGTATCTAAAATACACCAGGTACCGACGTCAGATACAGTAACAACAGGGGATAACATATAAGAGGAAAAAATAAAAGAGAAAAGAAAAAACTTCACATAGTATATTAAAAATAACAACTACAGGAGTCCAGGAATTTGGCCTAACATGCATGATGATGTGGGTTCGATTCCTTGGTACCACATACATAGAAAAAAATGCCTAAAGTGATGCTGAGGCTCAAATGGTAGAGCTCTAGTCTTGAGAAAGTCCAAGGACAGTGTCAGGCCCTAAGCTAAAGCCAAGGACTGGCTTTTCTGTGGATATTTTGGAAAAACATTTTAAAACAAAAGCTAGATTTATATTTAAGAAAAATGTATAGCAAATAGCAATATGTTTTTCTTCAACTTACTAGCTTTTAAAAAGATTCTTAAAATTTTTAATTTATTTTTAAGTAGCTGTACAAAGGAAATGTCATGTACCAAAGAAATTTATGAATACAGTACATCTTCATTAGCAATCATCCCCTTCAACATTCTCAGTCTCTTCAATCACCCCTTTTTTCTTAATTTTGTGATATGTACAATGAATTATTGACTGCGTTCTCCCCTATCTCTGGTTCATTCACCCACTCCCTCTCCCCTTGCCCCATTTCATCTCTTGGATATACCCTTTTCCTGGTGTTGATTTTGTTGGGCTTTGGCCTAGTCTTTTAGAAATATTATACTATTTGATCTTCCATAGCTTCTATCATACTTTAGTTTGTTCATTTGTAACCACTTGCATACTGCCCAGCATATTTACTTATAGAGTTATAGGTAATTCTATCTACCACAAAGGAAGAAATCTATGCAAACATTTTTCTGTGTTTTGTTTACCTTACTTAATATAATTTTCCAAATATTTCCATTTCCTTACAAATAGTATAACATCTATTAGAAAAAATGTATTAGAATATTAGATTAGTCTACTACTTGATTCAATTTTCCACCCACTTCAGTTTTAGGTATTTTTTTCAAACTGTGTCTTCTTCCTACCTAAACTGGTTTCCTTATACCTAAACCACTTGTATAGCTTGAATTATAGACAGGTAGTATTGCGCCCAAATTATTGTTTGAGATAGGGTTTTGCTAACATTTTGCCTGGAATAGCTTTAAAGCACCTCTTTCTAACTCCACCTCCAAAGTGCCTAAGGTTAAAGGTGTGAACCACTGTAGGTGTCTTGAAAGCACATCTTTATAGACTTGCAACTTTCTAGAGAATGTGAGGGATAAAAGATACCATTGTTTCCATCTTTGGAAAAATATAATCTGCCATAATGTCTTTGATCATAGCTTTTCTTTTTCTTTGTTATTCTCTAAGTTCCTGGTGAATTGAGTTTTTTTTTTCTTTTTGGCAATCAAATGTGACATTTTGAAGTTTTTATTATGCTCTTTCATGTATATAATGTTCTAGACACTTCAGACTTGGTACAAAAACATAGTTTCTCTCCTTTGAGTGATGAAAAGAGTGTAAACAGATAAGTGATATATATTTTATACCCCTCTTTTTGGAAAAGAGCAATAAAGTAAAATTATTGCATTCTTAAAATCACTCCCCCAAAGACTCTTCCATTTAAGAAAGAGACTATATATGTTTTATATTATGAGATATTTCACTTAGGACATCTCTGAAGATAATGGAATACTAACTTAATGCATTAAAAATGAAAAAGAAGAATAAAAAAGAAAGGGAGCACAAGAATGGTAGGAATGTCTTAGATGGCTCCTCCTACAAAAATATCCCCAGTGTCTACTCCAGAACGAACTGAAATTTTCAAACTCAAATTTCCACATTGCCTTCTATAGTATACATTATGAAAAAAGGCCACCCACTCTTGAGCAGCCACCTAGAAAGAAACTTGTTTCATCTTCATGTCCATATTCAAATGGGATCATTGCTCGGTGGGTCAAGTAGAGATAGGGGTTGAAATCAGTGGGCAACTATGACAGCTTCAGTTGTGATCATGTAGATCATAAGGAGGTCAACTCTTAGAAAAATCATTTAATCCAACAGATTAAGTAGTCTAGTAGATTTTGGAAATGTGTGAGGAATTGACCTCAGCCATATGTTGAATAAGAAACTGTTACTTAATAGCATGAGGCAGGAAGGTGATGCATTTGAAGCCAGCCTGGGCTATGACAGAATACCTGTGATGACCAATATATGGTGAGGAAAATGTTTTTTCTCATTACTTAGAGATTATAATTTATTGTCACTTGGTCCGACTACTCTGGGCCTATGATGGTATAGTACTTCCTAACAGAATCATTCAACAGACTTGACCCTCAGCCCTGCTCAGATTCACAGAAAACTAGCTAAAATATAACCATCAATTGTCTGCTTTTGGGTTTCTTTCTCCATAGCTCTGTTTCCCTTCTCTGTGTACTAGGAAACTGTCCTGTTCATAAGGAACTTTCACCATAGGGGCTATGCAAGAGAAAAATCAAATTCTAAACCAAAATAAAGCAGGAGATAAAGGAGTTAGAGTCCTTGTCTAGCATGTACATGTCCCTTAATTCAATCCCCAGTACTGAAGGAAACAAAAGAAAAAGAAAAAAAATGGCCTATTGATAGAGTGCTTGCCTAGTATGCATGGAGCCCTGGGTGTGATTCCTCAGTAGCATATACACAGAAATGTCTGGAAGCGGTGCTGTAACTTAAGTGATAGAGTGCTAGCCTTGAGAAAATTCATGGACAGTGACTAAGCCCTAAGTTCAAAACGCAGGACTGAAAAAAAATTTGACTATATACTCTCACATTACTTAAAACTAAAAAAAAATAAAGACCTGTTCTATCAAAATGTTGATCTCTTTCTTCTTTTGCTCTTCAAGTAATTCTGGAACACAAAAGGAAGTCACCTTAATTGTCTTTAGCAAATATCTGAACCTCAGATGAAGTATCTCACATTTCATATTAGGTGATAGCCAGAATAGTACACTCAAATATTCTGACATCTTGGTATGCTGTAGTCAGTTGTGACATGTACAAAGTAACATACATGGCCGATTCAAAGATTCTAAAGTTTAACAGAAAATATAAGAGCAGATTCAAGGACAGCTCTTTATACTCAGAGGCACTATCTTCAGTGGACACATATTACAGAGTGTGAACAAACAATTGCACAAGCTCTTGTCTATTATTGGAGCAATAAAAAAAACCCTAAGGAGCTTTAGAGGAGCTGCAGAACGGGTCAATTTCAATTTGTGGACCTTTGGGAAATGTGGCAAGAGAAGGCCTGGACATACACTGCGGAAAGTGTGAGTAAGAAGGCAGGCACTGGACAGACAAAAAAAAAGAGAAATATGAATTGGAGTTGAAAAAAACTATAGAAAGAATAAATGAAACAAGGAGTTGGTTCTTTGAAAAACTTAACAAAATAGACAAACCCTTAGCAAATCTTACCAAAAAATGAAGGGAACACACCCAAATAAACAAAATCACAGACGAGAATGGTACTATCATGACAGAAATTACCAAGATACAGAGCATCATGAGGGATAGTTTTCAAACCTTTATGCCAACAAATATGAGGATCTAGAAGAAATGGATGAGTTTCTAGACAATATTAACTTACACACATTGAATCAAGAAGAACTGATCGAACTAAACAGACCTATTTAAAACACTGAAATACAACTGGCGATAAGAGAACTCGTATCCAAGAAAAGCTCAGGGCCAGATGGATTCACCGCTGAATTCTACAAGGTCTTCAAAGCAGTGCTCACACTAATATTCCTCAAGCTCTTCAATGAAATTGAAAACAAAGGCTCTTTGCCGAAATCATTCTATGAAGCCAGTATAACACTCATCCTAAAACCAGACAGAGATTCATCAAAGAAAGAGAACTTTAGACCCATTTCTTGATGAATATTGATTTAAAAACTTCTTAACAAAATAATGGTCAACCATCTTCAAAAACTCATCAAAAAACATATATATTATGATCAAACAGAATTCATCACAGGGATGAAAACTGGTTCAACATACACAAATCAATTAATATAATTCAACACATAAACAGGAACAAGGACAAAAATCACATGATTGTCTCAATAGGTGTAGAAAAGGCATTTGACAAGGTTCAACACCCCTTTATGCTGAAAGCACTGGAGAAACTAGGAATCTTTGGAACATTCCTCAGTATAAAAAGGCTGTGTATGACAAACCCACAGCTAGCATTATACTTTTTTTTTAAGAGGGACATGAATAAATTTATTGGCTGAAATGCTCAATTGCTATACAAGCATTTTTCAAATGATCAGCAATAAACAGAACATAAGACACTTTAGCAACTATTTAGGTTTTACTTTTACAATTTTGCATTTTATTTTACATATTCCCACATATGCACATTATATGTCTGAAACAAAACAATTCAAATTAGTTTTTTTTAATTGCAGATAGTAGTGCATAAATAGCATTTCATTTCCTGGAATTTGTGTGACTGTGTGTGTGTGTGTGTGTGTGTGTGTGTGTGTGTGTGTGTGTGTGTGTGTGTATGGCACTTGGGCCTCTGCTTTACCACTTGAGCTACATGTTCATTTTATACTTGCTAGGCTGCTGCTTTACACGTGAGCCACACCTGTAATTCTTTCTGATTTTTGTCAATGTTAGAATAGGCTGTCCTTTGTGTCCAAGCTAGCCTAGACCATGAGCCTCCTATTTATACCTCCTGAGTAGCTGGGATGACAGGTACACACTGCATACCCAGCTTTTTATTTGCTCCCAAGTAGCTAAGATTATGGGTGTAAGTCAACATGTCTGGTTTCCTTTTGTTTTGAGATAGAATCCCACTAACTTTGTCCAGTCTAGCCTCAAATTCACAATATTCCTTTCCTCCCCAAACTCAGTAGGTGCTTCAATAGTAGTGCTTGGACTCAGGGCCTGGGTGCTGTCCTTGAACTGTTTTGCTCAAGGCTGACATTCTGCCATTAAAGCCACAGCTCCATTTGTTTTATCTATTTGGTGTTTTTTGCTATTTAATTGGAGAGAAGAGTCTAATGGACTTTCCTGCCTGGGCTGGCTTTGAACTGTAAACCTCAAATCTTAGCTTCCCTGGGGGGCTAAGACTATAGGTAGGAGCCACTGGTATGGGGCCCAAAATCTTTGTTTTAAAACATTTATACTGAATCTATATGGAATTCAAGAATTCATAAATATGAAGAGTTCTTGTACTGCTAAACCACACCTGAGAACCCAAAGAAAGAAATATTACAATAAACAGTTTCATATGCCTATAAAATAGTATACTAAAACTTGATTCATGTACATCTAAATAATTTCAATATTTTAATAGAATTCTAACAAGAGCTGGAATTTAAGCCTATGGTAGGCTTTTTTATTGCTATTATACTATATCATCAAATATATATATTTTTTGGTAGGTCAAGGAACTTGACCTTAGGGCCTTGGCACTGTCTTGAGCTTTTTTGTTCAAGGCTAGTGCTCAACCAGTCTGAGCCCTAGAGCCACTTCTGATTTTTGAGTGGTTAATCGGAAATAAGAGTCTTACTGGAAGTTTTCTGCCTGGCTGGCTTTGAACTGCAATCCTCAGATCCCAGGCTCCTGCGTAGCTAGGATTATAGGCATGAGCCACTGGAGCCTGACTAAATAAACATATTTGTCTCAGCTTATTTCTCAATGTCCAGCAAAAATTTTGTAAGAAAACAGAAGAGAAAATATATGGCTCAAAGTCTAGGCAATTACTTATCAAGGCTTTCATTTCCCAAATAAAGTCTTCGGTTTAACTAAAAATCTCTTATTTCTTACCTCAACACAGGTTCTCCTGCTGAGAGGCTCTGCAACTCACCCAAATACACCATGCCATAATACAACAAATGGAGGCATCACGGCTGTCATTTTAATGCCAATATTACTGCTCAGAAGTGGCTAGCAAGTTGTCAGGATGTACTGGCCTCTTGGGCCAGCTTGAAAGTCTAATAAATCTAATGAGCATTATTTCTACATCTGATAGTTCCACTCAAATACTAAAGTTAAATTTTGAAGAAATGTACCTTTGTTGCAATGGGTCAATTTACTCGGTTTGAAGTCTTATCAAAATGTTCAGGCGAGCGTGTAGCACATGATCTGCCTTGAGTTCATGGCTGTAGCTCTGTCATTTAGACCATTCTTCACTTCAGCTTTTTGCTGGAGATAGTGTCTGACTTTTCTACTGTATTGGCTTCAAACCCAAATCTTCAGATGTTAGTCTCCTGAGTAGCTAGGATTACAGGTGTGAACCATTCAGTGCCTGAGCTATGTTTAAACTTTGATCACAGTAGGAAAAAACAAAAACTTTGTGTGACAGCTTATGAAACCTTATTTATAAGTTATTACTTTTGTTCCTCATTTTTTCTGAGACAAAGACTATATAGACCAAGATAGCCTTGTAATTTTCCTGCCTCTTTTTTTTCTCTTATGTGCTAGGAGTGCCATCACCATAGCCAGCTCCTCTTCTAACGTGTATTTTACCTCTGGTTTGACCTCTATTACCTTCTCAGCTACTGAATGCTAGCATTATACTTAATGGCAAAAAGTTAAAGCCATTTTCCTCTGAAATCAGGAACAAGACAGGGATGCCCACTCTCTCCACTCCTCTTTAACATAATATTACAATTCCTAGCCAGAGCAATAAGACAAGAAGAAAGCATAAAGGCAATCCAAATAGGTAAAGAGGAAGTGAAACTTTCCCTCTTTGCAGATGACATGATTCTGTATTTAAAGAACTCTATAGACTTCACTCCCAAGCTCCTTGAGATGATACAAAACTTTGGCAAGTTAGCAGGGCATCAAATTAACCCTCAAAAATCAACTGCCTTCCTATATGCCTACAGTGAGAGGAATGAGGCAACAATCAGGAAAGCTACTCATTTTGCAACAGCCTCAAAGAAAACAAAATACTTGGAATTAACTTAACTAAGAATGTAAAGGACCTTTTTGATGAAAATGTTAAAACACTAAAAAAGGAAATTAAAGAAGAAATGAGGAAATGGAAAAGGCTCCAGTGCTCCTGGATTGGAAGAATCAACATCATGAAAATGGCATTCTTGCCAAGGGCTATCTACAAATTCAATGCAATACCCATCAATATCCAAATGTCATTCTTTAAAGGAATAGAAGAGGTAATCCAAAATTTCATATGGAATAATAAAAGAACCCATGTAGGAAAAAAAACTTCTTAGCTGAAAGAACAGCACAGGAGGAATTTCAATAACAAACATTAGATTTATTGCAGAGCTATAGTGCCCAAACAGCTTGGTAGTGGCACAAGAACAGGCCTGAAGACCAGTGGAATAGAACTGAGGACCCAGATATTAAACCACAGACCTATGGCCACCTAATCTTTGATAAGGTAGCAAAAAAAATAGAATGGAAGAAAGACATCCTCTTCAACAAATGGTGCGGGCAGAACTGGTTAAGCACCTGCAGAAAATTAAAGTTGGATCCTTCTTTGTCACCTAGCACTAGGATTAACTCCAAATGGATCAAAGACCTTGAGGTAAAAGCAGATACACTGAAAACTTTACAAGAAGGAATAGGAGATACACTAGGTCTCTTAGGCACACGTCGAAACTTCCTTAAAAAGACCAAGAAAAACATCAAATCAGAGAAAGTCAGGATAAGTGGGACTGTATTAAACTGCAGAGCTTCTGTGTGGCAAAGGACATAGCTAGTAAATTAAATAGGAAGCCTACAGAATGGGAGAAGATCTTCACCAACCAAACAATGGACAAAGGCCTCGTATCTAAAACATATCAGCAGCTAAAAAAATTCAATCATTCCAAAACTAATCCCGAAAGAAACAACCATCCCATTAAAAGATGGGCCAAAGACTTAAAGAGAGTCTTCTCTGAAGAAGAAACAAAAATGGCCTATAGACACATGAAATGCTGGACATTTCTGGTCATAGAGGAAATGAAAATCAAAAAAACTCTGATTCCACCTCACTGCAGTTAGAATGGCCAGGATCAAGAAATTGAATAACAACAGATGCTGGAGGGGATGTGGCCAGGAGGGATCACTACTACACTGTTGGTGGGAGAGCAAACTCGTTCAACCACTATGGAAAGCAGTATGGCAGTTCCTCAAAAGACTAAACATAGAGCTCCCCTATGACCCAGCAATTCCACTACTTGGCATTTACCGAAAAGTCCAGAAAGAAGGACATACAAAATCCACTAGCTCAGTGATGTTCATTGCAGCAGTATTTACCACAGCAAAGATATGGAAGCAACCCAGATGTCCCTCAGTTGATGAGTGGATCATCAAGATGTGGTATTTATACACAATGGAATTCTATGCTTCTGTCAGAAAGAACAACATCACCCCATTTGTAAGTAAGTGGAAAGGCTAAGAAAAAATCATACTAAGTGAAGTAAGCCAGACTCAAAGGAACATAGGCTCAATGTTTTCCCGCATTTGTCATAATCAGTAGAAACCTTGGGCTCTCCTAGCAGAGATTTACAACAGAAGTATATCTAGATCCATAAGGCCATATAGTATGATGCTGAATGTAAGGAGACTTCCAGGATATAGAAACAAAATCCATATAATGAGAGACTGTTGTCCTCAATGTACTATGCTATCTCTCATCTCTTTTGCTCTCCCTTGGTTATCTCATATTGTTACAATATTTCACCTTGTTATCTGATATATTTTATATATGCTTACTTGTTTTATGAAATTGGATAGGGAAGGTGGGAAATCAAGGTGGGGGAGGGTGGGAGGGAAATGGGGATCATGTCATGAGGGAGGGTATCAATGTTTGTTAAGTAATGCACCTTCTGTCTGGTGAATATAATGTAACCCTTCTATGAATTACAATTAAGAAAATATGGAAAAAATGAATCACTCCAAAAGTAATCTCCATATTACCAACCACCCCATTAAAAGGTGGGCCAAAGACTTAAAGTGAGTCTCCTTTGGAGAAGAAATAAGAATGGCCTATAGACACATGAAGAAATGCTCAACATTATCAATACTACACTATTGGTGGGAGTGCAAACTCATTCAACCACTATGGAAAGCAGTATAGCAGTTCCTCAAAGACTAAACATAGAACTCCCCTATGACCCAGCAATTCCACTACTTGGCATTTACCCAACAGTCCAGAAACAAGGGCATACTAAATCCACTAGCACAATGATGTTCATTGCTGCACTATTTACCATAGCAAAAATATTGAACCAACCCAGATGTCCCTCAGTTGATGAGTGGATCAACAAGGTATATTATTTATACACAATGGAATTCTATACTGTTGTCAAAAAGAATGACATCGCCCCATTTGTACAGAAATGGAAAGACAGAAAAAATCATATTAAGTGAAGTAAGCCAGACTCAAAGGAACATAGGTCCAATAGTCTCCCTCATTTGTGATAATCAGTAGAAACCTTGAGCTCTCCTAGCAGAGATTTACAATAGAACAAAGTCTAGAGACATTAGGTGAAATGTAAGGAACTCCAGGATAAGGAAACAAAATCCACATAATGAGTGACTGTTGTCCTTAATGTACTATGTTATCTCTCATCTCTTTGCCATCCCTTGGTTATCTCATATTGTTACAATATTTCACCTTGTTATCCGATATATTTTATATGTGCTTAGTTGGTTATTTAAAATTGGATAGGGAAGGGGGGAAATCAAGATAAGCTGGGGGAGAGTGGGAGGAAAATGGGGACCATGTCATGAGACAGGGTATCAATGTTTGTGAAGTTATGCACCTTCTATCTGGTGAATATAATGTAACCCTTCTATTAATCACAATAAAAATTATTTAAAAAAGATATGCTCAACATCTCTGGCCATCAAAGTAATGCAAATCAAAACAAATCTAAGCTTCCACTTCAATCCAGTTAGAATGGCCAAAATCAAGAAATGTAATAACAATAGAAGCTTGCACGGATGTGGCCAGGAGGGATCACTACTATACTGTCAGTGGGAATGAAAACTCATTCAACCACTATGGAAAGCAGTATGGTGGTACCTCAAAAGACTAAACATAAAGCTCCCGTATGACCTAGCAATTCCACTACTTGGCATTTACCCAATCCCACAGACAAGGACATACTAGCCCAATATTGTTCATTGTAGCACTATTTACCATAGCAAAGATGTGGAAGCAATTCAGATGCCCCTCAGCTGATGATTTGATCAACATGATGTGATATTTATACACAATGGAATTCTATGTTGCTGTCAGAAAGAATGACATCACCCCATTTGTAAGGAAATGGAAAGGCTTGGAAAAAATCACATTGTGTGAAGTAATCCAGACCCATGGGAACATAGGCTTAATGGTTTCTCCAGTTTATAATAAAATTCTCCTAGCAGAATTTTACAACATGGCAAAAACTAGATACAAAGACCATATAGGATAAGGTTAAATAAAAGGACGTCCAGGAGATGGAAACAGCCATATAATGTGTGATTGTCGTTCTTGATGTACTATGTTATTTCTCATCTCTTTATTTTCCCTTGGTTAGTCTCATATTGTTACAGTATCTTACCTTGTTATCTGGTTTATTGTATATATGTTTATTTGTTTATTTGAAATAGGAAAAGGAAGTGGTGAAAACAAGATGAGGGGAGGAGTTGGGGGAGGGAATTGAGGACAAAAACATGAGAAAGGGTATCAATGTGTGTGAAGTAATGCACCTACTATTTTGTGAATATAACTGTAACCCCTCTATTAATTTCAGTAAAACATTTAAAAAAAGAGAGATAAACATGTTTCTGTCTAGAAAGCTTCTGAGGATAACAGAAATAAGAGAGGAAAAGGAACTTCACATATGTCAGAATATTGCTCAAGACAACAACTGCTACATAACCTCATTATCACATATGTTTCTAAATTTTTAATCAGGACATACTTTTTTTAGTAAAGAATTTATTAACATTGATTTTTACATCATATTACAAATGATGAGTATAACAAACAATTATTCAAGAAGAGAATCTCTATATACAATCACTGGCACTTAGATTTTAGAACATAATCAAAATTAGGCAGATTGTTTGTATGTCATAGATATCTATTAATCTATGTAATAAAACATTATGTCTAAGGAGTCATAAATTTTTATGTGTATGTAGTTGTGTTTATATTTCCAGTACTATGTCCATAGCATTGGTTATGCGACTCTTGTGTCCTCGCTCTTCTACTGTTTGGATCTAATACCCACATATTAAGGACACCATGCGCCTTTTGTTCCTTTGATCTTGACTTGTGTCACGCAACATGATTTGCTCTAGATTCATCCACTTCCCTTCAAATGCCATATTTTTTCCTATTCATTGCATATATATACCACATTTTATGTATCCATTCATCTGCAGTAGGGCATCTGGATTGTTTACATCGCCTGGCTATTGTGAATAGTGCAGGGATAAATATAGCTGAGCTGGTGTCTTTATCATGTATTGGGTTATGATGTTCAGGGTAGATGCCCGGAAGTGGTATGGCGAGATCATAGGGAAGGTCAATTTTCAGTTCTTTAAGAAAGCACACTGCTTTCCAGAATGGCTGAGCTAGTTTATAAACCCATCAGCAATGCATTAGGGTTCCTTTTTCTGCACAGAACCACCAGCATCTGTCATTGTCTGAGTTCAAAATCTTGGCCATTCTTGTTGGGGTAAAGTGGTATCTTAGGGTTGTTTTTATTTGCATTTCCTTTATGACAATGGATGATGAACATTTTCTCATATGCTTTTCTGCCATTTTAATCTCTTATTTTCACAAGTATCTCTTTAGTTTCCTTGCCCATTTATTGAATGGTTTATTGGGTTTGGGGGGGGAATTGTTTCTTGAGTTCCCTGTAGATACTGGATGTTAAGCATTTGTCAGATGTATTATTGCTAAATATCATTTCTCACCTGGTTTGCTGTCTCTCAACTTTTGTGGCTATGCTTTTATCTGTGCAGAAACTTTTTACTTTTAGGTAGTCCGATTCATTGAGTCTGTCTGCAGTCTGTTGTGACCCTGGAATTCTGTTCAGGAATCTTTTGCCTGTGCCTATGAGTTCCAGTGTCTCTCCTACTCTATCATGTAGCAGCTACATGGTTTCCCGCCTGACATTGAGGTCTTTGATCCACTTTGAGTTAATATTTGTGCATGGCAAAAGGCTACGGTCAATTTTAAGTTTTCTGCATGTGGCTGTCCAGTTTTGCCAGCACCAGTAATTGAATAGACTGTTTGTTCCACTGTATATCTTTGGTTCCTTTGTCAAGTACAAGTTGCCTATATACATGTGGTTCTATTTCTGAATCTTCTATTCTGTTCCATTGATCTTCTGACCTATTTTTGTGCCAATACCATGCTTTTTTTGTTACTATGGCTCTGTAGTAGTTTGAAGTCTGGTACTGAAATACCACCTGCATTGCTCTTTCTGCCTAGAATTGTTTTGGCTATTCTAGGTCTTTTCTTGTTCCATATGAACCTTTGAATTGTATCTTCTATTTCAGTAAAAATGTCTTTTGGAGTTTTATGGGGATTGCATTGAATTTGTATATCAATTTTGGCAGTATAGCCATTTTTACTATGTTGGTTTTCCCTACCCATGAGCATGGTTTGTCTTTCCATTTCCTGGTGTCCTCTTTAATTTCTTTGTTAGGCATTTATAGTTTCATTAAATAATTCCTTTACATCTTTGGTTAAGTTAATTCCTAAGTATTTTATCCTTTTGGGGGCTATTGCGAATGGGATCATTTTCTTGATTTGGCCTTCTGTTTGTGTATTGTTGGTATACAAGAAGGCTACTGACTTTCACAGGTTAATTTTGTATCCTGCCACACTGTTAAGCGGTTTGTTAATTCTAGGAGTTTTGGAGTGGAGCATATTGGGTCACTCAAGTAGAGGATCATGTCATCTGTGAATAGGGATACTTTAATTTCTTCTTCCCCTATGTGGATCCCTTTGATGTCCTTCTCTTGCCTTATTGCTATGGCTAAGGGTTCCAGTACTATACTGAAGAGAAGTGGAGAGAGTGGGCATCCTTGTCTAATTCCTGATTTTCAAGAGTATAGGTGTTACTTCATCTTTAAACGTCTTGTAGAATTCCGCAGTGAAACCATCTAGACCTGGGCTCTTTTCGGTTGGCATTTCCCTGAGTGCTTCTGCAATTTCATTGTATGAAATTGGTCTGTTCAATTTGTTTACCTCTTCATTTTTCAATGTGGGTAATCTATCCATTTCTACTAGATTTTCTTGTTTCTTTGAATATAGGCCCTGGTAGTACTTATTCATAATGGACTGAATTTCTTGGATAGTGGTTGTGATTGTTACCGTAGGGTCTCTAATGTTGTTTATTTGAGTCTCCCCTCTCCTTTTTTTTGATTAATCTTGCCAGGGGTCTGTCTATTTTGTTGACTCAAAGAACCAACTTTTTGATTTATTAATTTTGTGTACAGTGGATCTTATTTCAGTCTCTGATATTTCTGATTTTTTTTATTTCTGTCGTTCTAGTTGTTTTAGAATTAACTTTTTATGCTCCTCTAGGTGTTTCAATTTCTTTATTTGTTTATTTACATGCTCTTATTCTGTCTTTTTAATATGTGCTCCTAGTGCTATAAATTTGCCCCTTATATCTGCCTTTGCTGTGTCCCATAACTTCCTCTATGATGTCTCTTGATTGTCATTACATTCAAGAAAGTTTTGAATTTCTTCTTTCATCTGATCTGTAACCCAGGAGTTATTCAGAAGTGTGTTGTTCAGCTTCCAAGTATTTGAATGTTTCTTGACTTTGACTGCATTGTTCAGAGCTAGTTTGACTCCGCTGTGATCAGATAGAATGCATGGGATTATATCAGTCCTCTTGTATCTGATTAAGTTTTCTATATGAACTATTATATGGTCTATTTTGCAGTGTGTTCTGTGTGCTGCTGAGAAAAATGTGTAACGTTTAGCCTCTGGAGGGAAGACTCTGTGTATATCGGTTAAGCCCAGTGGGGCTATGATGTTGTTTAAGTCAGTGGTGTTTTTGCTTATATTTTGTTGAGTTGACCTGTCATTTGATGTGAGTGGCGTATTGAAGTCTCCCACTATGATTGTGTTTGAGTCTATCTTGTTCTGTAATTCTAAGAGCGTTTGCTTGACGTATTTAGGTGCTCCCTTGTTGAGGGAGTAAATGTTTAGAACTAATATTTTGGGTATGGATTACTGATTTTACTGAGAAAGTAATTTTGTCATAGATTAAGATTGCTACTCCTTCTTTTTTGCCCGGTGTGTTGGAGTGGAAAATTCTTTTCCATCCTTTCACTTGGAGTTTGTTTCTGTCTTTGGCAGTGAGGTGGGTCTCTTGGACACAACATATGCTGTTCTATGTCTTTTGATTGTTCAGCCCATTCACATTTAGGGAAATTATGGAGAAGTGGTCAATGTCCTTTGTCATTATTTATTTTTACTTCTGAGTTTCTTTCTCTCTCTTTTTTCCCCTTTTGTGTTTAGTGATTTACAGGTAATTGCTTCTTGATGGCGGTTCTTGCTGTTCTGCCATTTGCTCTTGATTATTTAATATTTTTTAATGCTAGTTTAGTTTGCATGTGTTCATATTGCTTCCCTTTGGAGTGAAATAATCTTGTTTCTCCCTCAAATGTAAATGCTAGTTTCTCTGGATATATCATTCTGGGTTGGCAGTTGTTGGTCTTCTGGGCAAGAATGATGTTTTTTCAAGCTTTTCTTGTGTTTAGGGTTTGCGTGGAGAGGTCTGCAGGTATTTAAATTTTTTCCCATTATAGTATATCTCTTTCTTTGTTTTTGCAGCATTTAAGATCAGCTCTTGGTATTCGAATCTAGTATTTTTACTATGATGTGTCTAGATGAGTTCCTTCTAGGATCTTGCCTGCTTGGAGATCTAAAACCTTCAATGAGTATTTTCCCTTTAAAGGTTGGGGAAGTTTTCTGCTATGATTTTGGTGAATAACAGTTGCATGCCTTTTTCAGGGAACTCTGAACCTTCATCAATCCCTATTATATGAAGATTGGATTTCTTGGCTGCATTTGCCCGGTCCTGAGTTCTCTTTAGTGAATTATGACTGATTTCTCCAAACTGATGTTTCTCTGTTCGAGCTCTTGCGTTTTATCTTCTGTTCCTGATGTCCTATTCTCCATTTCAGTCAATCTGTTGCTTAATGCATCCGTTTTTTGCTTGAATTGTGGACACTTATCTGATCATGTGTGCTGAGAGGGTATTAATCTTTTCTTCATTTTCTCTTTAATTTCAAGGAGCTCCTTGATAATTTCCTGCTTATGTTCCTGGAATTGTTTTTGTAATTCTGCTTTAATCTCTTTAGTCATGTCCACAATCATCTCCTTGAATACAATCATGTTTCATGTCTCTTCAGGTGTCATTTCTTGGAATGGTGACATCTCTCTCATCCCTTCAGTATTGTTTCCTTTTGGGCTTTGTGTGGAACTTTGATTATTCATACAAGTCGTAATTCGTCATTGCGCTTTCCAAGGCATCGAGGACTGTTGTTGTAGGTTCTCTCTGTGATCGGTAGGTGGCAGTCTTTACTTGATTTGGTACTGGTGGTTCTGGGAATCTGTGTATATGTGTGATTATCAGCCAAATTCTGCTGCTGACTAGATCAGAGTGTGCAACTTTTACATGTGTTTGATCCTATTCAAAGAGGCTGTGTGCCTCTGCACAGCTAGCTCTCAGCCCAACCTGTATTCCCAAAGTGGGCTGTAGGATGGAGTTGTGCACTTTGGTCTCAGCTAGCCCTGGAGATTGCTAGTTTTCTTACCCTGTTCCCAGGGGCAGGGCCCAGTCTAGGGTCTGGGTTTTGGGAATTCCGGCAGTGCTCAGCTAAACCAGCTTGATTCAATTCCACCCTGTTCCCAGGGTAGGGGCACATCTGAGGACGTGGGCTCTGATGGCAGAGCCATGCCTTTCTTGCTCTCAGAGAGCAAGCTCGGCCCCTGCTGTTTGGCCTTCAATTTCCTGCTGTGTTTCACCCCCCTTTGGCTGAGCGTCTCTCTGTGACTCATTAGGGGGCCCCTTGGTGTTGTCTAGCTGGAGCCTCCCAACAGGCAGGTGCCCCACTTAGGTTTTGGTTCACTCTGATGCCTCCTCACAGACTCCTGCACACCCCGACCCATTGTTGGAAGGCAGGGTTTTAGTGCTTCTCAGTCTCCAGTTTCAGTGGCCTGAGAGAGGAGGCTGTTGGGCAGTTGGGAGCAGCGACACCTCCACCCCATTTGGTGATGTGCTGGGTCTTAGCACCCATCTGCCTGATATTCTCTAGCCTGGGGGAGGGAGCTATTGGGGGAAGGGACAGGATACTGAATTCCTTGCCCCCTTCACTTTCCAGTCATTGTTGTGTTGGGTGGGAGGGGTCTGGGTCATGTTCTATAGTTCACCACCAGCTCTGCTTTCCCCATGGGTTTGGGGGAACCCGCTGGACTACTTACTCCTTCAGGTTTGGCTGTGAACTGCTCCGCAGTGTTGGAAGGTCGTTCACCTCCCCTCTGGTCTCTGCCACCGTCTGTGCTGCCTGTGTCTAGCCTGTGTGGTCTCCTGCATCTGGATTCTGCCATTTGGTGGAGTTGCTGGAGTTTGGGCCTTCCTGGGCAGGGCACACTCCACTGCGGCTTGGAGTATGTGGTGAGGGGTGGGGGAGGAGTCCTCACGTTTCGGATTCTTTGAGAATGTTGGATAAAAGCTTTACCTGGATTTCTTTTCCTGTTTGTGTACTTCTTTGTTGCTTCTTGCATTTGTAGTTGTGGGTTTCTTAAGATAGTTGGCTCGTGGGATGCCCTGATTCTCTCTTTTTGTGGGAGAGAACTAGGCTGGGTCCCTATTGTCTTCCGACTGCCAGGACACACTTTTGTATAATGAGATTCTGCCTGTCACATTGACAAGTTAATCAAATCATTCATGAGCCATATGTACTAACCCACAAGCCTATTTCGGGCACTTTGCAATCTGTACTGCACTTAAAAAACAAGAACAAAAAATGGTTCAATACACATGCCAAGGCTAACATCTCAAATTAACAGCCAGTAAATAAATAAATAAATAAATAAATAAATAATTTAACAGTAAATGGCAGAAATGAATCATGATAGTCTACTCTTATAAGAAGATGAACTAATAAGTGTCCAAATAAATAACTAAATAAATATCCTGTGTAATTCTTATGGTGTTTTTCTATTAATATTTCTAGTTTAGTATTTTTCACTTCAGGGATTATTCATAAAAATCCTTGTACATGCTGGGAGTTTGGCTTAGTGGTTAAAGTGCTTGCCTAGCATGCATGAAGACCCGGGTTCAATTCCTCGGTACCACATACATAGAAAAAAGCTGGAAGTGGTGCTCAGGCTCAAGTAGTAGAGCTCTAGCCTTGAGAAAGCCCAAAGACAGTGCTCAGGCCCTGAGCTCAAGCCCAGGACTGGCAAAAAAAAATCCTTGTACATTTTTGAATTAAGTAGTGGCACCAGGTAGTGGTTGTATGATATAGTCATGGAGACGAAACATACACTACAAACAATATGTGTGTTAGGTGGAAAATAGCATTTTGAAAAGTTATTAAGGCAAATAATTTACACTAGTTTTTGTTTAGATGTGTATGTGTATGCCTATACTAGAGCTTGGTCTTAGGGCCTGGGTGCTGTCCCTTAACATTTTTCTCAAGACTAACACCCTATTACTTAAGCTACTTCTGGATTGTTGCTGGTTAATTGTATTTAAGTACTTCATAGACTTTTTTGCCTGGGCTATGTTTGAACCACAATCCTGAAATCCTGGCCTCCTGAGTAGCTAGGATAATAGGCATTGTGTTTCAGGTTTAAGATTTTGTTTTGTTTCCATTTTATCATTATAAACAAATGTTTGCGTGTGGAAAATTTGCTATCAGTTCTACTCATCTTTAATTTTGTGGTAACATTTTGAAACACAGCTTGTAGCCAAAACACATCCTTTAGGTTTGACCTCAACATGCCTGTACTTACATTGAAGTTAAAAAATTACCTGGGTTCAGTGAGCTTGTAACTCTTTGTGTTTGTGTAGACAGTCTGTTCACCTTGCTAGTCAAAGATAAGTCCTTTGTGGCTTTCTGACTTGTAGAGTTTTGCTTCTTAAAAAAAAACAGTAAGTTGAATTTTAAAAAAACCTTGCTGTTTAGAACATAATCTGTGTTGTTCATAATTCTATTTGTTATATTTTTCTTATTAATTTTTATTGAAGGACTTACCATAGGTTTACTAATACATTCTTCTTGGTATTAATCCCATTGGAGTTGTCCTAAAATACAAAAAACTTATATTAGAAAACTTTCAAAATAAAGTAATATTTCCATCTCTTAAAGATAGTTTAGCTGCTTTCATGAAAATTATAGGTCCCACCTGGGTGGCTCACACTTGTAATCCTAGCTATTCAGGAGGCAAGATCTGAGGGTCACATTCAAAGCCAGCCTGGGTACAAAAGGACTTGAGACTCTAATCTCCAATTAATTTCTAAAAAATGGGAAGTGGGGCTTGGATGAAGGGTAGAGTGGTAGCCTTGAGCTGATGAGCTCAGAGACAGTAAGCGGCCTGGCTGATTTCAAGCTCTTATACCTACTCAAAACAAAAACAAAAACAAAAGAACAACAAAATCTATAGATCCCTTGATTTATATAAAATGCTCCCAATTTACCAAGTATATTATTTTTATACATATTTGGGTACTAGAAAGACATTTCAAAAGCTGAATTTTAAAGGTTTATGTTTCATGCATAAATGAGAGCATTCTACATTAAAAATTGCTAGAAAAATGTATTTCATCATATTATGATATAATCATATAACACCATATTGCAATGTATTTAGTTATAATGGATTGCATGACGTAAACATATTGAATTCTTTTGCATGCTGGGGCCCTGGTATAGTCCTTGAGCATTTTTACTCAAGGCTACTGCTCTACCACTTGAACCACAAATGCACTTCTGGCAAATAACCAATTAAGCATATATGAAATATATCAGATAACAAGGTGAAATATTATAACAATATGAGATAACCAAGGGACAGCAAAAGAGATGAGAGATAACATAGTATTTGTTATATCACAATCACTCATTATATGGCTTTTGTTTCTTACATTTAGCCTCATACTATATGGCCTTATGGATCCTGATTTTCTTCTGTTGTAAATCTCTGCTAGGAGAGCCCAAGGTTTCTACTGATTATGACAAATGAGGGAAACCATTGAGCCTATGTTCCTTTCAGTCCGGCTTACTTCACTTAATATGATTTTTTCTAAGCCTTTCCATTTACTTACAAATGGGGCGATATTTTTCTTTCTGACAGCAGCATAGAATTCCATTGTGTATAAATACCACATCTTGTTGATCCACTCATCAACTGAGGGACATCTGGGTTGGTTCAATATCTTTGCAATGGTAAATAGTGCATCAGTGAACATCATTGTGCTAGTTGATTTAGTATGTCCTTGTTTCTAGATGAGTGGCTAAATGCCAAGTAGTGGAATTTCTGGGTCATAGGGGAGCTCTATTTTTGGTCTATTGAGGAACCACCATACTGCTTTCCATAGTGGTTGAACGCTTCTGCACTCCCACCAACAATGTAGTAGTGATCCCTCCTGGCCACATCCCCTCCAGCATCTGTTGTTATTAGATTTCTTGATCATGGCCATTCTAACTGGAGTGAGGTGGAATCATAAAGTTGTTTTGATTTGCATTTCTTTTGTGACCAGAGATGTCGACCATCTCTTTATGTGTCTATAGGCCGTTTTAATTTCTTTTTCAGAGAAGACTCTCTTTAAGTCTTTGGCTCATCTTTTAATGAGATGGTTGTTTCTTTGGAGATTAGTTTTGGAGGGTTTCAAGTTTTTGAGCTATTGATATATTTTAGATATGAGGCCTTTGTCTGTTGTATGGTTCGTGAAGATCTTATCCCACTCTTTAGGCTTTCTAGTTAATTTGCTAGCTACATCCTTTGCCATACAGAAGCTCTGCAATTTAATGTAGTCCCACTTGACCAGCCTTTTTCTGATTTGTTGTGTTTTTGGTCCTTATTAAGAAAGTTTGGATGTGTGCCAAGGAGTCCTAGTGTATCTGCTAGCTTTTCAAAATTAAGTATAATGCTAGCTGTGGGTTTGTCATACACAGCCTTTATTATACTGAGGAATGTTCCATGGATTCCTAATTTCTCCAGAGCTCTTAGCATAAAGGGGTGTTGAATTTTGTCAAATGCCTTTTCTGCATCTATTGAGACAATCATATGATTTTTGTCCTTACTCCTGTTGATGTGTTGAATTACATTAATTGATTTGTGTATGTTGAACCAGCTTTGCACCCCTGTGATGAATCCTGTTTGATTATAGTGTTTAATTTTTTTTTTGATGAGTTGTTGAAGACGGTTGGCCAGTATTTTAAGAAGATTTTTTAAAAATCAATATTCATCAAAATAATGGGTCTATAGTTCTCTTTCTTTGATGAATCTCTCTCTGGATTGGGAATGCTTGTTATACTGGCCTCGTAGAATGAATTTGGCAAAGAGCCTTTGTTTTCAATTTCATTGAGGAGCTTGAGGAGTATTGGTGTGAACTCGAAAGCAGTTCTTTACATAAGGATTACAGCTCATTTCAAAATGACACTTAATTCTCTGCAGTATAATTTATAGTCCTAATCATTAAATCCTTTCCAGAATCCTTTTGGAGAGACTACAGGATAATATTATGAAGTATTATTTCCTCATTACAATAAATTTTGTAGCAAACAGTACTGTATTGAGCACAGACAATCTTCATCAATGTTCCAATCTCTGCTTGGGATTTACAAAAACTTTTACAAAGATAAAAATGAGTTAAAGTGAGTTCGGGATTCAGAACAGGCCTTTTTCACACAATAATTTTATACCCAACCAAACAATCTAGGAACTGTAAAGGTAGAATAAATGTAGTTTCCTCTCTGTAAGCACCCCTTTTCCATCTTCCACAAAAATGGAGTAGAACAATAAAAGTCACAAGGATCCAACGAGGAATCCCTAGAGTGACAGTAAAAAGCAGTGTTAGACCACTCTACTCTGAAGTGTTTCAGGAAGGATTTCATGTGGTTATTTTTTTTTCAAGAAAATGAAAATTGATTGAAGTGATATTTCATTCAGCCATAAAGTTGAATGAAGTTATTTCAATTACATTATAAAACATGAATGAAATTGGAAATCACCATGTTCTCTCATATATGTGGATTCTAATCCTTCAACCTGAATGACAAAATACAATACTGTGAGGGTGAGGATCAGCAGGAGGGAGAAAAGTCAAGGATAAAGGTGGGGTAAATATAGTCAAAGAATTTATATGCCTATATGCAAATAGACTAATGAAATCCATTAAAGTCATTTTAAAAGTGGCATAGGAAGATTAAGAAAGATTGATTGGGGAGTGAATTTGGTCAAAGTACTTTGTATACACATGAAAAGCCCAGTGAAATCCTTTTACAAATAGCATATGTTAATAAAATTGCAAGGAAAACAAGAAAAGAGATTTTACATGGGAAACTAAGTATAGAGAAAGGTAAGAGAGAAAGTAAAGACAAATATTATCTATGTATAACGGGATGCTTCTAAGGGAAGAATAGTAAAATAGAAAATACCTGTATAAACTCAAAAACAACAGTGTGATGTTGACTGATTAACAACATAAAATGTAGTCATCTTATTTAGAGCTACACTATACACAGTATTTCTCATTATGCAGTTTTACCGAGCTCAATCTGTTCACCTCTTCAGTTATTGTTGGGTTTTTTTGGAAGAAATGTAACATCAGAAATAATGATTTGAGGAAAGCTAATATGCTAAAATGATATACCCAGAATCAATAAACTGCAGATCCAGTCTGTCATCTCATTGTACTCATTAGCTAGCAAATTGTGTTATTTACAGTATTTTTCATCCCTATAAGATGGGGTTAAGGCTTACAGACACTAAAGGTATAAATATTTTTAAAAAGTCAATTTTATGAAGCATTTTTAATGGCTTAAATTGAAATAAGAAACCTCCTATTATCTTCTCCAATTTGTTCACAATCCATAATCCTGTTCAGGAAAACCATGTAATATTTTTAAAATTCAAATATTATTTCTAATCAAGAAAGCCGGTAGAAACTTTGAGGCTCTGCCATTCCAATAAGAAAGAAGGCTGAATGTGTGATGTATCCGGTCAGCAGCAGAACTATAGTGATTAGAAATGATTTCCTTCAGTCTTACAAGGCAGGAGTACTTTCTCAAGAGAGAGGTGACAGTTTGCAGTTCAGTTAATAGACACAACAATGCATTTGAAATTATAGTCTCCTAGAGAATTGTCAGGCATAGACTGTAAGGGGGATTGAAAAAACTTCTTATGAGAAAAGAGGAAAACATTTATTAAAAAGATGACTTTCCTCTTTCCCACTACTTGCCAAATCTAGCTTCCTCTTCAAAAGCAATGAAGAGAAAAGGCTTATCCTTATCACTTTTGTGTGTATTTGCATTTGAAATAGATTTTATCTACATTTTTCATCATTTTCATATTTGACCTCTATACTTTTCAGACTAATTTTAATAGTAGAGAAAGTTGGAGGTTCCAAAGAAGGAAAAGGAGAAGACTAAAAATGTCAAAATAGTGAAGCCTACTCCGACTAGTGAAAAAGATGATAGAGACAAAGGAATATTAGCGTTCAAAAACACCATCTGCTTGGGAAGAGTGAAAATGAAAGCTAGTAGATCTATCAAAAGAAGAATGCTGACAAGCACAAGTCATTAGAGCTTGGAATACTTTACTACAGAGATGAAATTTCCTTCTTTGATAGCCTTCAGCCAAAGGTTAAATGTGTATTTTGTAAATGATTTAATATGACTTTGAAAAAGTTAGAGAAATCGATTATATGACCTTTCTTAAGATATTTGTTCTGCCATAGGCGTCCCTAATGATTTACCCATTTGAAATTACTTATTGAATACTTACCATAGGACAAATGTATGAGGCTCTAAAGAAGGAACAATGACCAAAGAAGATATTCCCTTGAATCTTATTCAATGGTTCTGCCAACATTCAACATGAACTCTAATGTCCAGTCTCATCAAGTAGACTAAGTTATTGGTACTACTCTATTCATTTGAAAATTCGAGAATAAATTAGTAAGGTTATTTTATGGTCATTGGCAAGGGGAGAAGCATAATCTTGGAAAAGTCAGTTGTTAACTTAAACAATAGGCTACATTTTATTACTTCTTTGTCCCAAAACACCAATACTGAGGAATTTTGTCATTAAAAAAAACTTGTTAAGTGTTTTATTTAGAAACCTAAAATGACATTATCATTTAAATCATTTAATGATCCTGATTGTATTCAAGAATCTGGAAGTTTGTGGTTTGGGGGAATTTCCAAAATCCCTTGTCCCATTCATAGACATTTCCTTAAAGCAGCACTCTTAAGTCACATGCAAATTTTATTGTGGGCTCTATTTTGTTCTTCTGCTTTGAAAATGAAAAATTAGATTATGATAGAAATGGTTCTACAAAAAAACACAGACAGTGAACACTGATTGACAGCTTAAGTGACTGAATGCATAAGGCAGGATGGGATATATGGAGAAGTTACATATATCTAAATAATGTGGCTGATGAAAATAGTTTCTTCCCCCCCAGATATGTGCCCAAATCCTCTGCTCTGGTAAAGCTGACATTTACCCAGCCCCTGAGAAGTATTTAGGAGACTGGACATTGAAGGATCCCTGATTTTATCCTTCACAGAATTTGTTACATCCCAGGCACAACAACCGTAATACAAGAAAAATAAGTCTCTTCCTTGAATGCAGCCTATTGCAGGAAAATCTCACTGAGTACAAGCTGCTATATGGGTAAGCCATTGGTATCCTTTCCTCCTCATTCTCCATATTCAAATCAAGAATGTCATTTAATCATTAATAACTATCATATATTTGCCTCCTTTCCACATGGAATGAGTTATGCAGATCTGATTGGTTCTAATAACTCCATGTTGCTCCCCTTTCAGATCCCATGAAAGGCTTTCCCGTCCCCTCTCAGCCCAAATTTTTATGTATCTAAAGATGAACTATGAAGGATTGACTCCTGCATTATTCTCCCCGTCAAGCACAACACCAGGTGCATGCTCACGTGCTTGTCCACAGGCAGGTCATTTATCCTTGGCTTAGGTGAAAACCCCTCACCCCAGCAGAGCATTCCACTCTGGGCCTGGCCAAGGATGCCTCCCTTAGAAACCAGGAGATCACAGTTCATTCTTATTTTCTGCTTTCTTGTTAAGACCCAATATAAACCCAGTCCCAAGTCCAGTCCTTTGCCCAGCCTCCAAACCTTCAGTAAGTTCTGTACCTCTAGCTGGCAATAAACATTCAAGTATATTGATCATCCCGTCTGGTCTAGTCCTTCACCATTCTCCTCGATTTTCAAAACAATGACAAACCACACAGAGGTATCCAGTATACTAAAGGGATATTAAAGGCCAGGGTGAAAAATTACTATTTCCAGACATAAAGTTATTATAGTGTAGTGGGTAAAAGTGTGCTAGTTCCTGATCTACATTGATCGCCTTTAATTTTCTGTTCTGCCACTTACTAATGTGTTGCCTGGAAGAAGTTCTCTATTCTCTGTATCAATTTGTATATTTCTAAAGCATGCGTCATCATCATCATCATCATCATCATCATCATCATCATCATCATCATCATCATCTTGTGCTGAATTCTGTCCAGCCACCTTTAATTCATACGGGACAAAAGTTCTGATGAAAGGTAGTAAAATGCAACCTTCTGCAAGCCAGAAAGAGAAGACCTTAGAGAAAAGCAGGCCCACAGGCACCTTGGGCTTTTAGTCTTCAAAACTGTAAGAAAGCACATTTCTGTTACTTAAGCTGTACAATCTGTGGTATTATGTCATAGCAGTCTAAGCAACTATTATAAAGTACATATTCTTACATGATTGCTACTTTACTCTATGCAATACATTTATAAATCCCAAAATAAAGACAAGGACACAGCTAAAATTTTGTGATAGTTAATAAATACAAAATTGCAGATTGAGACTTTCCTTGCCATATGTAATATAATTTCAGTCTTGTCATGTTAATCCATGACCCTCCTGGGGACTTTGAGTAAGACTTCCTCCTGTTCATTTTTTTTGGGGGGGTTAAAATCTGGATATAAGTTATTCCAAGATTCTGCTCTGAAGTGGATCCCTAATTCTTGGTCTGGTGGGAATAGTGTGAGTGAATATTTGGTGGACATTGAAAGCCATGTATAGCTTTCCCCTCTAAATCACATAATTTCACTGTGAGGTTCACTTTTTACCCCAAGACTGTGACACATAATTTCTATGAATATTAGTTGTGTTTTATTATGTATCATCATAACATATTAGTTCATAAAAATATACATTTTATTTTACTTTATTTTATTTTGCCAGTCCTGGGGCTTGAATTCAAGACACAGGCACTGTCCTTGGACACCTTGGCTCAAGACTAGGGCCCTGCCACTTGAGCCACAAAACCATTCCTAGCTTTTTCTGCGTATGCAGTACCGAGGAATCGAACCCAGGGCTTAATGGATGATAGGCAAGCACTCTACCATTAAGCTATGCTCCCAGCCCTCAAAACATACATTTTAAAGATGCTTTATAGGAGATCATGTAGTAAACAAAATGTAATGATTTTAGTACATATGAATTAATTTTTTCTAAGTCTATTAGATGAAGAATGTACATGGCTAAGCAAAAGTTGCTTAGGATTTTCTTTTCTTTTTTTTTTTTTGCCAGTCCTAGAGCTTTAACCCAGGGTCTGGGCACTGTCCCTTTTCTTCTCTATGCTCAAGAATAGCACTCTATCATTTGAGCTACAGGACCACTTCCAGCTTTTTCTGGGTTTATGGTACAGAAGAATCAAACCCAGGACTTGGTGCATGCTAGGCAAACGCTCTACCACTGGCAATACTCCTTGCCTTGAAGGTTTATTTCTTATTATTCAAGAATAAATGATACTACAGGCTGGGAGTTTGGCTTACTGCTAGAGTGCTTGCCTAGCATGCATGAAGACCCGGTTCAGTTCCTTGGTACCACATACATAAAAAAAAAGCTGGAAGTGGTGGTGAGGGTCAAGTGGTAGAGCTCTAGTCTTGAGAAAGTCCAAGGAGAATTCTCAGATCCTGAGCTCAAGCCCAGGACTGGCAAAAAAGAAAAAAATGATACTACATGCTTCCAACTAACCTAATGAAGTTTCCTTACATCTACTGAATTTATTATTACTCATTTTGTATAATCTCTCTCTCCCTTTTTCTTTCTTTCTTTCTTTCTTTCTTTCTTTCTTTCTTTCTTTCTTTCTTTCTTTCTTTCCTTTTGCCAGTTTTGGGGCTTGAACTAAGAGCCTGGGAACTGTCCTTGGACACATTTTGCTCAAACGTACTGCTCTGCCATTTGAGCCACAGAAGAACTTGTGGATTTTTCTCTGTATGTGGTACCAAGGAATCGAACCCAGGGCTTCATGCATGTTTGGCAAGCACTCTACCATTAGACCACACTCCTAACTCATAGTGGTATTTTCTTTCTAGAGACCATTATAACCATTTCTTCATATCCCTCTGGAAGTCAGAAATGGAAAGTCTCTTCTGATTTGGCCAGTACAAAATGATTATCCTCATTTCATTCCCAGATAGATAAAACATCTCAAGGACAGCACTGCTAGTAGAACTTGCTATTTAAATACAAACAGACAATCTGGTGAATGGGTGGTTTGTAAGAAAAAGGGAAAACCGTGATAACCACACCTTATTCTTTGCTGAGCATTTACTCATGTTTTATGTTGTTTAAGTTGTAAAACAACAGCATGAAGAAAATGTTACACTGTTAAGTAAAACCCACATTTAAAATTTTTTATTTTATTATCAGAGTGATGTATAGACAGATTACAGTTACATTTGCTAGGTACTGAGTATATTACTTCTTGAACATTGTTACCCATTCCCATGTTTTTGTCCCACTTCTCTCCCCTTACCCACTCCCAAGTTGTAGAACACATTTTCAACATATTGTCTTGTGAATATCTCTGTTACATTGGTTCATCATTTGTCCTTCATGTCAACATCATATTTTCTGCTCCTGTCCCTAATTCAAATAAACAAATAAATGAATATACAATATATCAGGTACCAAAGCCAGATACAGCATCAACAGAGGATAATCCATAAGGGAAATAAAGAAGACAGAAAAAAAGAGTAAAGAAATAACTTCACAAAGTATATTAAAAACAAGCACAAGGATAAATCGCTTGTTTCCTTAACCTGGAGTTCATTTCACTTAGGTTTTTCCTATATGGCCATATGCATATAGCGTTTGAGCTATTGTGATCCTTTGCTAGGAAAATCCTAGACACATTAATTGTTACAAATGAAGGAAACCATGGGCCTATGTTCCTGTGAGCCCAGCTTACTTCATTTAATATGATTTTTTCCCAAGTCTTTCCATTTCCTTACAAATGGGACAAAGTCATTCTTTCTAATTGTAGCATAGAATTCCCTTGTATATAAGTACCACATCCTCTTGATCCATTCATCTACTGAGGGCCATCTGCGTTGGTTCCATATCTTAGGTACGGTAAATAGTGCTGCAATGAACATTGTTGTGCTAGTGGATTTAGTATGCCCTTGTTTCTGGATGAGTGGGTAAATGCCAAGTAGTGGAATCGCTGGGTCATAAGGAAGATCTATGTTTAGTTTTTGGAGGAATCTCCATACTGCTTTACATAGATGTTGAGCATTTCTTCATGTGTCTATTGACCATTCTTATTTCCTCTTCAGAGATGTCTGTGGTTTTATCCCATCTTTTAATGAGATGGCTGTATCTTTGGTGATTAGTTTTTTATGAGATTTGATTTTTATACTATAGATATATTTTGGATATGAAGCCCTTGTTCTCTTGTATAACTAGTGAAATATCTCCTCCCACTCTGTGGGCTTTCCATTTATCGTGTAGGCTATGTCCTTTGCCATACAGAAGTTCTTCAGTTTAATGCAGTCCCATTTGTCCAACCTTTCTTTGATTTGTTTTGTCTGTGGACTTTCATTAAGAAAGTTTTGAAAAGAGTCAAAGAGCCCAATTATGCCTCCTATTTCTTCCTGTAACATTTCCAGGGTATCTGCTTTTAACTTAAGGTCTTTGATACATTTGGAGTTAATTCTGGTGCACGGTGACAAGTAAGGGTCCAATTTTAGCTTTCTACAGGTATTTAGCCAATTTTTCCAGCACCATTTGTTGAAGAGTCTCTTTTTCTTCCAGCCAGTTTTTTTGGGGGAATTCCTTATAAAAGATTAGGTGGCTATAGGTCTGCAGGAAAACCCACATTTTTTCATATATTTTTATTGTAATTAATAGAAAGGTTACATTATATTCACCAGATAGAAGGTGCATTACTTCACAGACATTGATACCCTTTCTCATGTCATGGTCCCCATTTCCCTCGCCCCACCTCCGCCCCTCATCTTGTTTTCCTCCCTTCCCTATCTGACTTCAAATAACCAAATATGCATATATACAATATATCAGATAACTAGGTGAAATACTGTAACAATATGAGATAACCAAGGGACAGCAAAAGAGATGAGAGATAACATAGTACATTAAGGACAACGATCACTCATTATATGGCTTTTGTTTCTATATCCTGGAGGTCTTTTCATTTAGCATCATTCTATAGGGCCTTATGAATCTATGTTTTGTTCTATTGTAAATCTCTGCTAGGAGAGCCCAAGGTTTCAACTGATTATGACCATTGAGCCTATGTTCCTTTGAGTCTGGCTTACTTCACTCAGTATGATTTTTTTCTAAGCCATTCCATTTCCTTACAAATGTCGTTCTTTCTAACAGCAGCATAGAATTCCATTGTGTATAAATACCACATCATGCTGATCTACTCATCAACTGAGGGGCATCTGGGTTGGTTCTATATCTTTGCTACTAAAACCCACATTTTTAAGAAGACTATTCTAACCCTCCATAGTTAACTTGCCTAATGCTATTACCACTGGCAAATGGCTTAGTTCCATGATTGAGGTCAATTCTTAACTCCAAGACCATCTCCTTAGACTTTCCCTCATTATGATGAGCCATTGTTTCATGTTATATATCATTTCATTTTTGTTTTTGTAACACTCATCATTATCTAATGTTTCTAGTTATTTCCTTCATTTTTTCCTTCCCATAGTAGAATTGAAGTTCAATGAGGTTAAAGAGCTTTCCTGTGGTATTTATTGTTGGGTCACTGTCTAGGACACTGTCTAGCACATATGGGTTTGGATAGCTATGTAATGAATTCATACTTGTGTGACTGTGAAGCTGCTTGGTAAATGGAAAATAAAATTCTAGTGCTCTTAAAGTATTGTCATCATTATCTGGGTTTTGTAAATTGACCACAGAAGCTAAGCTTGGTAAATCCCATACTTTTTCTCTAATGGATACTCCAGGTATGATTTTGAACTCAGGGTCATAAGAGATGCTAGACGATAAATTAAAAATAAATATTAGACTATAATTTTCTGTATATGCCCAATGAACTCTCTGAAGACCTATTTTTTGTGAGAAAAAGGAATATGAACAAATCATAAACTCTTTAAACGATGAAAATGACTTCATTGAGGAAAAACACCCTGAAGTAGTTCGTCAACATGAAGAACAAATGAAATAAGGCATATGAAAGGACCTCCATGGTATAAAAACAAAAGCCACATAATGAGTGCTTGTTGTCCTTAATGTACTATGTTATCTCTCATCTCTTTTGCTGTCCCTTGGTTACCTCATATTGTTACAGTATTTTACCTTGTTATCTGATATATTGTATATATGCTTATTTGGTTCTTTGAAATTGGATAGGGAAGGGGGTTAAACAAGATGAAGGGCGGAGGTGGGAGGAGGGAAATGGCAATCAAAACATGAGATAGGGTATCAATGAATGTGAAGTAATGCACCTTCTATCTGGTGAATATAATGTAACCCTTCTATTAATTACAATAAAATATATAAAAAAGAAAATGTTTTGTAAAATTTAAAGTACTGTGGCATCAGTGTAAGGCAGTGTTATTATGTTGATTTGATATACTTAAGTTTCCACTGAAAATTCCTAGCAAATAATTTACTTCCTGGAAGGTCTTCCTATAATCATATGATTTTGCAAAGTCTTAAAATGACATTGGTTTGCTTAATTAAATTCAGAGACAGAAACCTTGTTCTTTGCAAAAAAAACCCCCACCAATATGAGAGCTTTAAATGGGGTGGTTTCTGTGGCAAAGATAGTAGGAAGCTAGAGGTGGTGGTAGTTACTTTGTAGTATCAGTCAGACTCAGTTTTCACTGAATAGTTCTTTTGAACTACTAATATTTTGGTTAGTTTTGAAATGCTGTGACAAAATATCTGAGATGACCAATGTATGGTGAGAAAAAGTGTTTTCCTCCTCATTATTCAGAGATTCCCGTCTATTGTCATTTGATCCTATTACTTTAGGCCTATGATGGTATAGTACTTCCTAGCAGGATCATCCAACAGACTTGATCCTCATTTCTGCTGAAACTCATGGAAACTATCTGAAATATAAGTATCATTTGTCTGCTTTGGGACTTCTTATTCCATAGAATTTATCTCCCTTCTCTGTGTACTAGGAGAATATTCTGGAACTTTTCAGCATAGGTGTGGTGCACATCCAAGTTTACTACACAGGCCTTAAGTGGAGGCATGTATTCAAGCTTAGGGATGATCTTTGGATGTTACTCATCAGAGGATTGGATAAACAATAACAATGCATTGATTGCTGAACTAGCTGGATAAGAATTGAATGACCTAGTCACCCTCCCTGCTGTTCACAGTGCTTATAGACTTTGTCAGGAGTTTACCTCACATTTGTGGAGGAAATACTATAGAAGTTATATGGATTAGAGAATCTAAGACTCCAGGCTCTCAGTCCTTTCTGGCAGCAAACATATGCTAGGATACAGTCACAGAGGTAGGACTGAGTACTTACAGACCATGCTTAGCATGTGTGTGTTTGCAGGGGGTGGGAGTGAGGTGGAGTGAGGGTGTGTGCTGTAAATCACTGATTAAAGGGACTGGGTGCAGGATTCTCAGATCTATGTAGTAGTAAACTCTTTCCAGAATGCTGTACTCAGAGAGGGGTTTCAGTGCTTTTCAGACTATTAGCTTGCCTATTTTTTGAGATGAAGCTGGAGGTAATCATGTGATTTGGCAGGCTTGAGTTTGATGCTCTTAAACTCACTTATCAGCAAAATCATACTAGGGTATAGTTCCCAGAATTTGATCTCATTGCTTTCAGACTCTGCCCAGAATTTTATCTCCATGTGTAATGAAGAGGCTGTGCATAAAATATGATTTGGTGAATATGGGTTCATGGCCCTCAGACACACCAGCAGTCAACATATCCACTCATCTAGTAGGCCAAATTCTATATAGGTACCATTCTTAGTTCTTGATTTCTACTCTCTCAGGTAATTAGATTTGATCTGCACCAGGCAAAGACAGGACCTCTAATGACCATGTGCATTGTTACTGGAGTTCCTGCTGCTTCAACTTCTCTGTGGGACTACTTCAGATGCTCCCCTTCTCACAAGCCACCCCTTGTGGCCATTTGTCATATACATGTTGTGACAATATGCCCCAACATTATTGCATTTCAGCTCCCAGAGTTGCAAAGTTTCAAAGCATAGGTCCTGTCTTAAGACCCCACCTTGATATCTCTCAGAAGTGAGAACAATGTCTTTCTTCACAAAGCTAGATTTGTCCACCACAGCAAGCTCTGTCTCACTGAATTCCCACACTGGGTTTTATGCTTGTAAGGATAATCTGTAGTTAGAATAATTAGTTCACTGTCTTCTCCCTCTGCCTTTCCTTGAGAATATATGTTCAGTTCTTCTCTCCTCCTCACAGGTAGTTGAGGACGGGACTTTAAAGTGAAGCTTTTTTTCTGTTGCCTTCATTTTACCACAATTTTCTTCTGTCCTATAATCTCTTTCAGGACTCCTGATGCTCTTCCACTCTCTCTTCATAATATAATCTGACCTGCCTTTTTTTGGCTAGTCCTGGGCTTGAGCACTGTCCTTGGACTTTCTCAAGGCTAGAGCTTTACCACTTGAGCCTCAGCACCACTTCTGCCTTTTTTTCTATGTACGTGGTACCAAGGAATCGAACCCAGGTCTTTGTGCATGCTAGGCAAGCACTCTACCACGAGGCCAAACTCTCGGCCCCATAATCTGACCTGTCTAAAACTGACATTTGCTTATCTTCTATCTTGCCTGCTTCTATAGTAGATACTTTGCAGTCCAAATTTTCTTCTTGGCAACTGTAAGTCCATGTTTATTGCAGGACTATTTAAACAGCCCAGCTGGTGCACGTGTGATGGAAACATCAAGAAAATGTCACACACACACACACACACACACACACACACATGCCCCCATACACAAACAAGCACATCATTGGAATTTTATTAATCCATCAAGAAGAGTGAAACTTGCAGGGGAATGGAATGGATAGATTCAGGAGGTAGTAGGAGGAGTGGGGAGAAGGAAACATAATAAGTAAAATTAAGTCAGGTCCACAAAGACAAAAATTTCCTTTTTCTTCTCTCATATGTGAATCTTTGTCTTTACATTTTTTTATTGTCCAGGTAATATATAGAGGGGTTACAATTACGTTCACTAGGTAATAGGTGCATTACTTCTCAGATATTGATACCCCTTCTCATGTTTTTGTCCCCATTTACCTCCCCATAAACCCTCTTAATCGTCTGGTTTTCCCCCTTCCCTTTCCTATTTCAAATAAACAAATGTATATACAATATACCAGGTAACAAAATCAGAAACAGTAATAATATGAGATTAACCAAAGGGCAAGAAAAGAGAAGAGAAATAACATAGTACATTAAGAACAACAATTACAGAAGATAAAGCTCTTGTTTCCATATCCTGGATATCCTTTCATTTAGTCTCATCCTATATGACCTTATGTACCTAAGTTTTGAGTTATTGTAATCCTCTACTAGGAGAATCTTTGTCTTAAAAAGACTATTTTTTGCAAATATACAACAGTGTTATATGAATATACATACAATCAAGTTAACTAAAGTATAGTAAATGCTAGAGTGAAATTTTGTAATATAAATCCTTTGAACAATTAGCCATTTAACAAATCATGAAGCTGAAATATATCTTAAAGTTACAAATAAGTAAATACTTAAGAGATTCCTTCTATCTGAAAATGACCTTAGAAATAAAGCAGTTACTTTTGTCTTTTGTCACTATTTGTTTCCTTCAGAGATAGATATCCAAATTGCAAAACATTGTCCTAGGACTTCTGAAATATGCCTGAAATTTATAGCTGTTTTTATTTGTCATTCTTAGGTTAATTCCTCAAGAATTCTAGAAACACTGCAGTGGCTCTTCAATAAGCATGACACTCATTGTCCACTATTTAGGATAGCTAGCAGTAAGGGAAAATGAATTCCAGATTTAAGTCTCTAGCTGATCACAATGCATATTGAAGGCTGGTAATTTACCCTACTCCAATTTTACATGACATGTAAAGTATATACATATTACTCACATGAGAACATTGTTAAAATGCAGCTTCTGGTTCAATAGATCTGAGGAAGGAATCAAGAGACTTCATTTTTCCCAAGTGATGTTGACCATATTAATATAGGAATCATATTTGAGCAGTGAAGCTCTGGTTGGGGGTAGGGCCTGTATCTTAAAGCTCAAAGAACATTACTTACTACCTTTTCCCATGTTGCAGCTCTGTTAGTACCTACTCATTGTTTAATCCATTCATATCATTTTTATATCTTATTTCTTTTATGATGATTCCCTCAGATCATTACTATCTACCTTATTAGATGGTACATGATGCACCTCATATGTCATTTAATTGTATTTGAGACAATCCACTTATGAATATTGGTTGTACTAAGTGGAAAATTCTAGAAATAAATAATTTATAAGTTTCAAAACCTTTTATGACAGTATATTTAGTTTCAGTTTATTGCTTGCTAATATCTTGCTAAACTTAATTATAAATTAAACTTTATCAAGGTACATCTATGGGCTAAAACATCTGTATGATTTAGTGTTATTCACAGACTGGGTCATCTACTGTGGGTCTTGGAACATATTTCCAGTGGATTAGAGGATCATTCTCTTTTCAGTAAAGAGAATATTGCAGACATTTAATTAACATTTTTTGAATTGAAGGAATATGAAAAAATAATATCACTGCCATCATTTTCATTATCGTGGACATGTGAAATTAAAAATAAAAAGGACAAGTGATCACAAGGCAGATTGGGAGAATGACCTAACATGGCTTACAGTCCTGGGCCCTGGAGGATAGAAATATTTGCATGAGTTTTGGCAAGGACAGCTATTCATTGCCCAGGAAGAAAAGATAGATCTGGACATGCATATGCTCAGGTCATATGTGCAGAGCCCTGCTGCCTTGTATACCCCAGATATCTTTTGGCAGAAGAACTAACCAGAAATTCCCTTGGGCTGAGTAGTTTGCTAGGAAAGAAGATAAAGAAAATAAAATGTTGGAGCTAAAAAATACTACAGAGATCATCTTTTATTCATCCATCTCATTTTAAAGACAAGAAAGATGACACTCAAAAGTAATTAGGTTGGAGAATACCACACAAATCTTCGCCTTGAAGTCAGATCATCAAATGGAAAGGCAACATTATTCTGTGGCTATAAACTAGCTTATTCTATATAAACCTACCCCCCAAAGTCTCATAATATCCTTACTTGTCTTTATCAGAATTAGGGAATTTGGAAATTCTAGTGAAAAAGCTATGAATTGTGCAAGAGGAGACAGAGGGAAAGTGCAGCAAAACGAGTGTAACCAACAGCATACTGTCCTTCCTTGTCTTTTCTTTGTTCTCAATGCACTTCTTTGCTTTGCATTGTTGCACACATTTTTGTCCCACATTTTGGTATGAGTAGATTGCAGAAAATCTCCAGGGTGAAATATTTCAAAGAACGAAAAATAAGTTGAGCAAATTATTCTTGTGTAGTGAAGTTCATTCCTGGAGACCACTAGGCTTACATCATCTTCTTTTTTGTGTAGTTATGGGTAGGAAAGTCAAAAAAATGGGGTAGTGAAGTCTGTATGGCACTTCATATTCAGAGGAGTCTCAAAGAAATTGTCTACATTTCTTTGTGAAGTATACAAAGACCTTACAGTTGTAAAGTTGCAAAGAGAAAACAATATGTACAAATAAAATGCCTAGTTTCTGACTATAGATTTAGTTTTGCTTGTGTGATAGAAATAATACCTGAAAATTAAGAGATGGCCATTTTGCCTTTGAAAGATTTGGGAATCTTCTCTTTGAAGCTTTCAGAGGAAAATTAAAAAGAGAAATTGAGCAGAGGGAATCAAGGAGAAATAAACTTTTGATTTCTCAAATAGACATGAATTGAGTGATAGGAGGCCAACAAGCTTTCCCTTCCTTTGCTTGAAAATTTGTTCCATTTAAATCTTGAAATAAACAGCATTACTATTTCTCAACACAATTTTTTGGTGGAAAAACAAGAGTTACTGGAGTGAGATTGCTTGAGAATGCTGGTAACAGGTTGAGTTTTCCTAAAAATCAGATGTAGTGTCTTTCCTGAAAAAAAAGGAAGAAGATCCTGATTGAGTTGAGATGAACAGTTTTGCTATGTTATACCCTATTCCTTGGAAAAGATGGCAATCTAAATGTAAAACCCAGATAAGTCATACACTCTGCCATTATAAAATAAAAACTTAAATGAGCAAAAATGCTTACTGTCCTCTCAAATGGTTATTTATATTATAAACACAACTTTACCATAGTGAGCACCATCAGAGAATAATTAAACTCACTTGGTCATCCCCATTTTGAAACCTCCTTGATTTAATGCTGCACAGGGAAGTAATTAAATGAAGTTGAAATCATAGTTGCAGGAGAGAAAAATAAGGCATAAAATACTGAAAGAAGAAATTGTAGGCAGTATGGACTATCACTATTATGCAGGAAAAAGTCTAAAAATAAAAGTAGAGAGAAGGCTGTGGAGCACTTTTTACTCGGGAGCATGCAGCCTAGCTTTCAGTGTCTTGTATCTCTGCCTGCCAATTCTAGGAAGTCTCCACCTTCAAAATCAGGAAGCACTTGGTTTAAAAAGAAACCCAACCAAATTTTATGTTTCCACAGTAGAGAGATTGTAAACGAGGCTTTTTATATGGGCATGGACTTTAATCTATTTTTTATTACCTTTCCCTCCAGTTTTCCCTATGCTCACACTCAGGCTTTGGACTGTATACCTGGCAGGACAAGATAATTTCAGCCAGAAAGTTCACATTTACGAATAGCAACATTCAAAATGGATAGAAAAGGGTAGTTGAGAATTCAGACTATAAAACAGGCCTATGTTCACATTCTTGATCTACTGTACATTAATAGAATTTACCTCCCAGTTCAAATTTCTATTTAGTTCTAATGTAAGCCCCATAGAGAACAGGGACTTTAATATAAGTAATAGCTGAGAGTGCCTTTTTCATAGAAACTAAATAAATTTCCAGGTAACTTGAAGCTCTTAGAAAGGCGGGTAAAAGGGTAATAAGTTATTGTCATTAAGTGACCTCATCTGTAATTGTATTCACTGAAGTTTGGGAAAACCTGAATTTAAAGAAGATTGTTTTCTTTTATTATTATTATTATTATTTAATTTTTATTGTAATTAGTAAAAGGGTTACATGATATGTGCCAGATAGAAGGTGCATTAATTCACATACATTGATACCCTTTCACATGTCTTGGTACCCATTACACTCCCCCCCACCCCCCATCTTGGTTTTCCCCCCTTCCCTATCAAATTTCAAATAACCAAATACAAATAAATTCAATATATCCGATAACAAAGTGAGATACTGTAACAACATGAGATAACCAAGGGACAGCAAAGGAGATGAGAGACAACATAGTACATTAAGGATAACAATCATTCATTGTATGGCTTTTGTTTCAATATCCTGGAGGTCCTTTCAATTAGCTTCATACTATATGGCATTATGTATCAAGATTTTGCTCTGATTATGACAGATGAGGGAAACCATTGAGCCTAAGTTCCTTTGAGTCTGGCTTACTTCACTTAATATGATTTTTTCTAAGTCTTTTCATTTCCTAACAAATGGGGCGATGCCATTCTTTCTGACAGCAGTATAGAATTCCATTGTGTACAAATACCACAACTTGTTGATCCACTCATCAAGTGAGGGACATCTAGGTTGGTTCCATATCTTTGCTATGGTGAATAGTGCTGCAATGAACATTGCTGTGCTAGTGGATTTAGTATCAACTGCCTTCCTTTACTCCAACAGTGAGAGAAACGAGGCAATAATCAGGAAAGTAATTCCTTTCACAATAGCCTCAAAGAAAATAAAGTACCTAGGAATTAGCTTAACTAAGAATGTAAAGGACCTTTTTGATGAAAACTTTAAAACCCTAAAAAAGGAAATTAAAGCAGAACTAAGGAAATGGAAAAATCTCCCATGCTCCTGGATTGGAAGAATCAACATTGTGAAAATGACAATCTTGCCAAGGGCTATCTACAAATTCAACGCAATACCCATCAATATCAAAATGGCATTGTTTAAAGAAATAGAAGAGGAAATCCAAAATTTCATATGGAATAATAAAAGACCCCGTATAGCAAAAACACTTCTTAGCAGAAAGAACAGCGAAGGAGGAATTTCAATACCAAACTTTAGACTCTATTACAGAGCTATAATTATCAAAACAGCTTGGTACTGGCCCAAGAACAGGCCTGAAGACCAGTGGAATAGAACTGAGGACCCAGATATTAAACCACAGACCTATGGCCACCTAATCTTTGACAAGGGAGCCAAAAAAAATAGAATGGAAGAAAGACAGCCTCTTCAACAAGTTGTGCTGGCAGAACTGGTTAAGCACCTGCAGAAAACTAAAGTTGGATCCTTCTTTGTCACCCTGCACTAGAATTAACTCCAAATGGATCAAAGACCTGGAGGTAAAAGCTGACACACTGAAAACTTTACAGGAAGGAATAGGAGATATACTAGGCCTCCTTGGCACAGGTCGAAACTTTCTTAATAAGGACCAAGAATCACAACAAATCAGAGAAAGACTGGATAAGTGGGACTGCATTAAACTGTGGAGCTTTTTCATGGCAAAGGACATAGCTAGTAAATTATTTAGGAAGCCTACAGAGTGGGAGAAGATCTTCACCAACCAAACAATGGACAAAGGCCTCATATCTAAAATATATCAACAAGTCAAAAAATTGAATCACTCCAAAACTAATCTCCAAAGTAACAACCATCCCATTAAAAAATGGGCCAAAGACTTAAAGAGAGTCTTCTCTGAAGAAGAAACAAAAATGGCCTGTAGACTCATGAAGAAATGCTCAACATCTCTGGTCATAAAAGAAATGCAAATGAAAACAACTCTAAAATTCCACCTCACTCCAGTTAGAATGGCCAAGATCAGGAACACGAATAATAACAGATGCTGGAGGGAAGGTGGGCAGGAGGGATCACTACTACACTGTTGGTGGGAGTGCAAACTCGTTCAACCACTACGGAAAGCAGTGTGGCAGTGCCTCAAAAGGCTAAACATAGAACTCCCCTATGACCCAGCAATTCCACTACTTGGCATTTACGCAACCATCCAGGAAGATTGTTTTCATTGCCATTCCTTGGGCTTCAACTCGGAATCTGAGAACTATCCTTGAGCTTTCTCAAGGCTAGAGCTATACCACTTGAGCCACAGCATCACTTCCAACTTTTTCTATCTATTTGGTACCAAGGAATTGAACCTGGGTCTTCATGCATGCCAGGCAAGTACTCTGCCTCTAGGCCAAACTCCCGGCCCAAAGGAAGATGTTTTTAAATTATAAAGGTGGTGTACAAAGGAGATACAGTCACATAAGTAAGGTAATGAGTACATTTCTTTGTGAACCCTATTACCAGCCCACATTTTCTCTTGTTTCCTGCAACTTTTCTCCCCCGATTTATAAATTTCTTTTTCAACATAATGTCTAGTGAGCATCACTATTGCATTGGTTCACGCTTTGTCCCACAGTTACAGTGATTCCCCTTCTCTTCTGCAAATCAGATAAATTGTATATTGAAGACAAAGTGTACAAAAATAAAAAACAGTGACATTAGGGAATAAACCAAAGGGAAAACAAAGAAAGAAACAAGAAATACCTGAAAACAGTACATTATAAAAACCTCTTGTTTCCATTTCTTGGAGTTCGTTTTGATAAGCTTCATTTAATATGGTTATAAGCATGTAGTTATTGAGTTATTCTGATCTCCTGCTAAGAATATCATAGACATTGTAGTTATTACAAATGCTGGAAACTAAGGAAGTTTTTTCCATATATTTTCATTGTAGTTAATAGAAGGGTTACATTATATTCACTACACAGAAAGTGCATTACTTCACAAACCTTGATACCTTTTCTCATGTCTTGGTCCCTATCTCCCTCTCCCCACCCCCACCCCTGCTGGAAACTAAGGAAGTTTTTACATATGTTTTTCTCCTTATTAAAGGTAGAAGTTGTGTTTAATGGTCATTTGTAGTCTTCGCAGTGACTGACTATAATGCCTGGTTATAGTGCCTGGCAGTTTTCAAATGAATGTATGGAGCACCTTAGATGATCTGAGAGTCACAAATTTCAAGGAGAGAGAATTGGTTTCTGTTGCCTGTAAGCCGTAACTCGGGAGTGTGGGGTAGATTGATGTTGGGGAAATATTACAATGGGCCAAATAGGTTAAATATGGAGCTAAAGATGCAGCAGTATAATGTGTTTGTTCATGACTAAAGAAACTGGATTTGCTGCTTGTAAGGCAAAGTTCAATGTGTTATATGGAAGATGAGAAAGATGGAACATCTGGCTCAGCCAGTATCACCTGTGACTTGAGAATTCTTCTTCCATTTGACCCACTCATCTCTTCTAGTGCATTTCCTTCAAGCTACTGGAAACCACTTATATTTGCAGTCCTTCCTTGACCATGGGCAGGATAGCTTGGTGACCTGTGGGTTCCTCACTGACCCAGAGTCTCTGGACTCCTCTGAGAAGTATAATTACATTTCAAAGAGCATACACTGAAGCAATCTTGGCATACCAGGCTAGAATCAGCAAGAACAGCCATCAAGGATGGGACTGTGTAGGAAAAGCAGGATTTTTAATGGTTTGTGCACCTGCTAGCAGCCTGTTATTCACCTGCTCATTGGTGTGTTGCCTGGAAATTTTTTAATGAGAATTTCCCTAGGTACAGTTGGAAAAGGATGTGTAGAAGCTATTTATTCTCTACTTCCATGGACCCTCAAATCATGTAGGCCTTTGCTTTTTCTTTCCATGTTTCTTTCCACCTGGTGTCCTGTCAGGCCAAGTTTTGACTGCAATGGTTTTTATCTGCTGAGTTGTTCTTGGCAGAATTACCTTTCCCACAACAGCTCTGCTCTAGTGAGAGTGACATAACCATTTGGGCAATGGATTGCATGACTACAGCTTTGGGCTTGAATGCAGTGAATGCACACAGCTCATGCACTTAAAGAGCATGCCTTTAATAGTCTTCAGCATCAGCAAGCCTGAAAATGTGGTTTCTATAATGACACTACCCCTGCCACATACAGTATAGTGTAGGAGTGGGGAATGTGGGCTCTGGTGTGAGATAATTTGCATTCAAATTCTAGTTCCACATTTTAGGACTTCTGTGACCTTGAGCAAATCACTTAAGTACCCCAACTAACATTTGCTGTTAATAACATGGAAGGAAGTAATATCTATCTCCTAGACTGTTCTGAGGATTTCATTAGATAATCCATGTAAAGCACTTGGCATAGAGCCTAGCAAATAAGAAGTGCTCTACAAATGTTAACTCTGTTTTAAATTCATGGAAATGTATTTCGACTTTTGAGATTTCATCCCTGTTTCAAATTTGTGCTTTCCCATTTGATTTTCTTGTCATAAGTCTCTGGGGGATGGGACATTTCAGGCAGTGGTTTGGGAGAAGTAATGCAAAGTTCCTAGAACCTACTTTGAGAACTAAAATAAAACCTTCCCAAGCTAGAGGCATAACATTGTGGGATTAGGCTTCTTATAAGCTAGGAAATGATGGTCTCTAGGCTCTGCCAGCAGCTCCTCTAGGCTGAGTACTCTGCTCTGCCTAAGGCCTCTCCTGGCTGTTAAAGCATCTGCTTAGACAGTATTTGTTTGTCTAACTGCCAGATCCTGGGGCACTCAAATGCTTGTTTTTCTTAAAGCTGTTTTAGTATTTACTTAAAAATTTCTTGGTATTTAACTTTGAAAACCAACAGTAAAAATAGGTAATGATCCAATTACAAATATGCAAAATAAAGAGGAAAAAAGCTTATAACTATGTACCAAAACAAACATTTAAAAATAAAGGTAGTAACAACAACAAAACAGAATTAGCCAACAGACGATGTCAGTGGGCAGGAAATTATTGACTAGCTCCAGTAAAGGTTTATTTCTAATATCAATATGGATTAACCTTTTCCATATACTTTATTATAATTAATAGAAGGGTTACATTATATTCACCAGATAGAAGGTACAATACTTCACAAACATTTACAAACTTTCTCATGTATTTCTCCCCATTTCCCTCCTCCCACCCCCCATCTTCTTTTCCTTCCTTCCCTATGTGACTTCAAATAACCAAATACGCATATATACAATATATCAAATAACCAGGTGAAATACTGTAACAATATGAGATAACCAAGGGACAGTGAAAGAGATGAGAGATAACATAGTACATTAAGGAAAACAATCACTCATTATATGGCTTATGTTTCTATATCCTGGAGGTCCTTTCATTTAGCATCATTCTATATGGCCTTATGAATCTACATTTTGTTCTATTGTAAATCTCTGCTAGGAGAGCTCAAGGTTTCTACTGATTATGACAAATGAGGGAAACCATTGAGCCTATGTTCATTTGAGTCTGGCTTACTTCACTTAATATGATTTTTTCTAAGTCTTTACATTTACTTACAAATGGGGCGATATCATCTTTTCTGACATCAACATAAAAATCCACTGTATATAAATACCACAACCTGTCGATCCACTCATCAACTAAGGGGCATCTGGGTGAGTTCCATATCTTTGCTATGGTAAATAGTGCTGCAATGAACATTGTTGTTCTAGTGGATTTAATATGTCCTTGTTTCTGCATGAGTGGTTAAATGCCAAGTAGTGGAATTGCTGGGTCATAGGGGAGCTCTATGTTTGGTCTATTGAGGAACCGCCATACTGCTTTCCATAGTGGTTGAAGAAGTTTACACTCCCACAAACAGTGTAGTAGTGATCCCTCCTGGCCACATCCCCTCCAGCATCTGTTGTTATTAGATTTCTTGATCATGGCTATTCTAACTGGAGTGAGGTTGAATCTCAAAATTGTTTTCATTTGCATTTCTTTTATGGCCAGAGATGTCAAGCATTTCTTCATGTATCTATAGGATATTCTTATTCTTCTTCAGAGAAGACGCTCTTTAAGTCTTTGGCCCATCTTTTAATGGGATGGTTATTACTTTGGAGATTAGCTTTGGAGTGATTCAATTATTTGAGCTGTTGATATATTTTAGATATGAGCCCTTGACTGTTGTATGGTTAGTGAAGATCTTCTCCCACTCTGTAGGCTTTCTAGTTAATTTTGTAGCTATGTCCTTTGCCATATAGAAACTCTGCAGTTTAATGCAGTCCCACTTGTCCAGCCTTTCTCTGATTTGTTGTGCTTCTTAGTCATTATTAAGAAAGTTTTGACCTGTGCCAAAGAGACCTAGTGTATCTCCTATTCCTTCTTGTAAAGATTTCAGTGTGTCAGCTTTTACCTCCAGGTCTTTGATCAATTTGGAGTTAATCCTGGTGCAGGGTGACAAAGAAGAATCCAACTTAATTTGGGGCAGGTGCTTAACCAGTTTTGCTAGCACAACTTCTTGAAGAGGCTGTCTTTCTTCCATTCTATTATTTTGGCTCCATTATCAAAGATAATGGCCATAGGTCTGTGGGTTAATATCTGGGTACTCAGTTATATTCCATTGGTCTTCAGGCTGTCCTTGTGCCAATAACAAGCTGTTTGGTTACTACAGCACTGTAATAGAGTCTAAAGTTTGGTATTGAAAGTCCCACTGTGCTGTTCTTTCTGTTGAGAATTGTTTTTGCTAAAGGGGGTCTTTTATTATTCCATATGAAATTTTGGATTTCCTCAGAAGAGGAATGACTTTGGGGTATTGATGGGTATTGCATTGAATTTGTACATAACCCTTGGCAAGATTGCCATTTTCACAATGTTAATTCTTCCAATCCAGGAGCTTGGGAAGTTTTTTCCATTTCCTCAATTCTGCTTTAATTTCCTATTTCAGGGTTTAAAGTTTTCATCAAAATGTCTTTTACATTCTTAGTTAATTAATTTCTAATTACTTTATTTTCTTTGAGGCTGTTGCAAAAGGAGTCACTTTCCTGATTGTTGCCTCATTCCTCTCATTGTTGGGATGTATGAAGTCAGTTGATTTTTGAGGATTAATTTTATACCCTGCTACATTTCCAAAGTTTTGAATCAGCTCAAGCAACTTGGGAGTGGAGTCTATAGTGTTCTTTAAATACACAATCATGTCATCTGCAAAGAGGAAAAGTTTCACTTCCTCTTTCCCTATTTGGATCCCGTTTTACTTCCTTCTTGCCTTTTTCTCTGGCTAGGAATTCTAATACTATGTGAAAGAGGAGTGGAGGGAGTGGGCATCCTTGTCTCATTCCTGATTTTAGAGCAAAATGGCTTAAGCTTTTCACCATTAATTATTATGCTAGCTGTGAGTTTGTCATTCACTGCCTTTACTATATAGAGGGATGTTCCGTGGATTCCTAGTTTCTCCAGAGCTTTAGCATAAAGGGATGTTAGATCTTGTTAAATGCCTTTCTGCATCTATTGAGACAATCATGTGATTCTTGTCCTTGTTCCTATTGATGTGTTGAACTATATTAATTGAATTGCATAAGTTGAACCAGGTTTGCTGAAGATACTTGGCCAGTATTTTGTTGATAAGTTTTGTATCCATATTCATCAAAGAAATGGGTCTCTAGTTCTCTTTCTTTGATGAATCTCTGTTTTGGGGATGAAGTTTATAGTGGCTTCGTAGAATGAGTTTGGAAAAGAGCCTTTGTGTTCAATTTCGTTGAAGAACTTAAGAAGTATTGGTGTGAGCTCTGCTTTGAAGACCTTCTAGAATGCAGCTGTGAATCCATCTGGGCCTGGGTTTTGCTTGGATGGGTGGTCTTTTATTGTCATTTCTATTTTAATGCTTGAACTAGGTCTGTTTATTTGGATAAGAACTCCTTGGTTCTGGGTGTGTATATTAATATTGCTAGAAATTAATCCATTTCTTCTAGATTCTCAAATTTGTTGGCAAAAGGTTTGAAAAGTATTTCCTAATGATGCTCTGGAACTTGGTAATTTCTGTGGTGACATTACCATTCTCATCTGTGATTTCGTTTATTTGAGTGTGCTCTCTTCTTTTTTTGGTAAGATTTGCTAAGGGTCTGTCAATTTTGTCAATTTTTTCCAAGATTCTTTCTGTAGTTTCTTTGGACTCCAATTCATTTAATTTTGCTTTGATTTTGATAATTTGCTTCCTTCTACTTGGATTAGGGTTGGTTTGTTGCTCTTTTTCTAACAAGTTAAGGTGTATTATTAAATTGTTGCTTTGCGATTTTTCCAATTTTTTAATGTAAGCACTCAGAGCTATAAATTTTCCTGTGAGTACTACCATTGCTGTGTTCCAAAGGAGCAAGTATTTTGTGTGCTCGTTTTTGTTTAATTTCATAAACTGTTAAATTTCTGTTCTGATCTCCTCGATGACCCATTAGGAATGGAACAATATGTTGTTCACTCTGCATAAGTTATATGGTTTTTGTTGGTGGAGTTTTGTGTTCAGTTCCAATTTGATGCCCTTGTGGTCTGAGAGAAAGCAAGGAATAATTTCAATGTTTCTGAATCTGCGCAGGCTTGTTTTATGCCCTAAAATGTGGTCTATATTGGAAAATGTTCCTTGTTCTGCTGAAGAAATTGTATATTTTGATTTTGGTGGGTGGAATAATAGGCAGATGTCTGTTAGATCTATCTGGTCTATACGGTTGTTCAATTCGGAGTTTTCTCTGTTCAGTTTTTGCCTGGTTGATCTGTCTCTAGGTGAGAGTGGCGTGTTGAAGACACCCAAAATCACTGTGTTTCGATTTATGTGTGGTTTTAATGAAAGTGGTTTGCTTGATCAATTTCGTTGCACCAGGATTAGGTATGTAGATATTTAAGATGGTTATGTGCTCCTGAAGGAGAGATCCCTTTATTAGTATGTAAAAACCTTCTTTGTCTTTTGTCACTAATTTTAGTTTGAAGTCTATTTTATCTCATATGGGGCTGGCAACTCCAGCTTATTTATGGGGGCTTCTTAGCTTGATAAATTTTATTCGAACTTGTGACTTTCCAAAAATGTTATTTTGGGGGGAAAGATGTGTCTCTTGAAGACAGTAGAACGATGGATATTGCTTTTTTATCCAACTAGACAGATTATGCCGTGTAATTAGAGTTAAGTTCATTGATATTGAGGATTAGGTTTGAAAAATATTTACTAGTTTCTGCCATTTTTAAAAGCTTTTTTTTTAGGGCCTGTGGCTTGACAGTTCCTGTGGTACTTAGCTGGTATGATTTTTGGGTGCCATTTCTTTGTCAGTACCATGTTTGTGTTGGTTTTCAATGTGCAGTATATCTTTGAGAATTTTCTGGAATGCTGGTTTGGAAGCTATGTAATGTTGCAACTTTTCCTTGGAATGAAAGCTTTTTATAGTTCCCTCAGTTATGAATGAGAGCTTAGCTGGCTTCAGTATTCTTGGTTGGTATTTTTTTGTTGTAAGGTCATGACATATATCCTTCCACACTCTTCTTGCTTGCATGGTCTCTGCTGAGAAATCTGTGGTTATTCTGATTGGTTTTCCTTTGTAGGTGATTATTCTTTTCTCTCTGGCTGCTTTTAGGATCCTTTCTTTGGTCTCTATTGATCCTATATGGATTATAATGTGGTGGTGGGATGTCCTTTTCTGGTCAGGTCTGTTTGGGATTCTAAAAGCTTCTTGTATCTGAATGTGCCTGCCCTTCTGGATATTTGGGAACTTCTCTGAGATGATTCCCTGAAGTATATTTCCAATACCATTGACCTCTTTCTCCAGGCCCTCCTCAATACCAATTAGCCTTAAATTAGACTTCCTAATTGTATCTTGGACCTCTTGAAGCGTTCTCTCAAATTTCCTAGATTTGGTTTGACTCATTTTCTATTCTTTCTCTATAACAACTACAGTATCGTCAACCCCATGGATTCTTTCTTCTGCATTGTCTAACATGATAGCAATACTTTCTACTTTGTTCTTCTACCCTCCTTCCAATTGGCAATTTTTTATGCCTTGCTTTTCTTGTTTTAGATCGTGTATGGACATCTTTACCTCCTTGATTTCCATTTGACTGGTCCGTTTGAAGTTCTTTAGCTCACTAGCTTACTCTCATTGGACATTTGTTGGAGTTCGGTCAGCTTTTTGTTTGTGGATTCCATGAATTCATCCTTTTTTCTTTGTCTAGCTTCCTCACATTCATGTAAATCCTTTTCTATGGGCTCCTTTATGGCTTTCTCATGTTCACATATCTACTTCATTACCGTTTCCTCTCATTTAGATATGGCTTCCTCTTGTTCACAAATCTCTTTCTGTATGTTTTCAAATTTTCCATTAATCATGTTTACCAATTGCATTTTTGTAGCATTTAGAGGGCTGTTCTTTAGTTTTTCCATTGACTGCTCCATTGCCTGTTTATATTGAGTGGGAGATGCTATTCCTTGATTTGCCATTTTTCTTGAGTTTCTTATTCTGCCCATTTGAAAATGGGAGCAAGATTAATACTGCACAAGATTACAGTTTTTAAGACATAAGCAACTTAGAGATCTTTAGATGGCCAGACAATAGAAGTTTGCAATTTTATACTGGTATTATCACTCTCTCTCTCTTTTTGTGCATGTACACACAAATCTAACACCACCACTGATCACTGTTTCATGACCAAAAAATCCCACATTCCAATCTCTATGATATTTAAGTCACTCTGGACCTACAGTATAATTGAACACCTAGATATACTGTATTTCTCAACAACCCATCAACTGGAGATCGATACATTATAAAATTTGAAGGATGAACAGAGGACCAAAGATAGAAAAATAGCATGAGAGATAAGAGGGGATGTAAGAAAGAGTAATGTAGGAGTGTAAGATTAATATAGTAATGAAGGAAAGGGATAGCGTAAGGATAACTGACCTAAGGTGATAGAAAGGTGAAATAGTTGTGTACAAAATTTTTTTAAAAAAGAAAAAACTTATAAAAAATAAGAAGAGTAATAAGAAGAATGTATAAAGAAAACAGGGAGATACGTAAAGGAGAGATCAATAATACATTTTTTTAAAAAAATGTAAAAATCAAAAAAAAAGAAAAAGAAAAAAGATATAAAAAGGTAGGGGGAGAACCCACATACTTATGAGTTTTTAGGCAAGAAATATAAGGGTTAAGAACTGACAGATTAAAAAGCAGGTGACTGTATCAATAAAAATAAAATTTGTATCCAATCCGTACCAAGTTCTGTCACTATGTTTCAAGGAATGACCACAATGATAGAAGGAAAGCAGAAAAAAATGGAAAGAAAAAACCATAACATTAAAAAAGGGGGATAAAAGGGTGGAGGTAAAATGGAAAAAAATAAGAACATGTAAAAATGCAAATGGAAAAACGTAACAAAAAATGGGGGGTATTCTTCAGTTTTTTTTTTTTTTCGGGGTTGGTGGTGTGGGAATCTTGTGTCTCCACTAAATTTGGGATCCAAACACTTTAAAAAGTCTTTTTTCTCCTGTGATTTGGCTTTGTGGTTTTTCCAGTTTGCTTGATTGCACAGAAAAGAAGTAGGTGGAGCCACTAAGGGCTTTGTTTACCACAAGCACAGCCTCGCCCAGGAGAAAGAACTTCCACTAGCACTGGAGGCAGATGTCTAGCTACGCTGCCTCTGGGAAAACCTTTGCCCTTTTGAAGGATGGCGTTGCCAGCACCACTTCTCAGGCTCTAGTTTGTTTGGCAGGGTCTTTCCCAGCAGTCAAGATGGCACTGCTGTTAGCTGGTGGGGGAGGGGATTCCTTCCCAATGTCATTCTGCAAGCAGAATTGGAAATGTCCATGGAGGTAATCACAAATTGCTGGATTTTCTGGTTCCATGAAGCTGGTAGGTCTGCACCACGGCCAGGTGATGGCTCTGTCTGGCTCTTTCTGTAGCCAGTAGGTCTGCGCTACTGAGAAGCACTTTCTGCTCAATTGCCGTAATGAGGTTTTGTCACTGTGGTGGCTCAGATTGCCTAGCGCAGCTCCAAGCTTTCTTCTTGTGCCGGTTTCCTGCTTTTACTCTCTGACTGAGATCTCTGTGGTGCTAAAGCTTAGTTAGAATCAATCTTTGGGTATAAACTTTCCCCTACAATGCTAGAACTGGTATTTTGGTGAGAGCTCAGAAAGACTCATACTGAACCGCCGCCATCTTCTGCCGATCTCTCAATATAAATTATCTTTAGCCAAAACTACAAAACTTGAATGCTTCAGAGTCTGAAACTTCTTTTAAACACCAACGTGTTGTGAAAAATAAATAATTGCTTTTAACAAAAACCCTCCCAAGGGGGACAAAAACTTGAGAAGGGGTGTCAATGTTCAAGAAGGAATGCATCCATCACCTGATGAATCTAACTGTAACCCCTCTATACATCACTCCAATAATAAAATGCTATAAAATAATAATTAAAACAAGACAATACAAATAAGACAAAAAAACAGAAAAGTTCCTCATGTGAATTTATGTTATAGGTTACATGCAAAACTTAGGCACAATAAAAACATATAAAATTACCACAGGAACATAAGTATAAGGACTATACAAAACATAAATGAAGTTTGTGTTTAGATTTGAATCTAATTATGCATATTTATATGTTTCAAACTGAGAAAATACAAAATAGCTTTGGTTACAAGCATTTCTAATAAGGGGTACTCAATGGAGGTCATGCATTAAGTGTTAAATTATATATACAATGGATTAATGGATCCCTATTATTTTATCAAGGTAAATCAGAAGCTCTCTCTTTTAGTTCATTGCATCTGAAAAACTAGTATTACAAATGGATGCTGGGACAGGAGTGTGGCCTAGTGGTAGAGTGTTTGCCTAGCATACCTGAAGTCCTGGGTTCCATTAATTGATACCACATACGCAGAAAAAAGCTGGAAATGATGTTGTGGCTCAAGTGATTGAGAAAGCTCAAGGACAGTGCCTATGCCTTGAGTTCAAGTCCCAAGACTGACAACAAATAAAGAATGAGTACTGCAATTAAAATAAATAGGCTAATGACTATGAGATATAAAGCTTAACTTTCAGATGCTCATTGTTATGGCTTTAAAGTGAGATATTCCTCACCAGTTCATGTATCAAATACTTGGTCCACAGCTGGTGGCACTACTTTAGGAGTTGGAGTCTAATTGGAAGAAGTAGTTCACTGGCATCATGTCTTTAAAGCTAGTCTTTGTTCCCTTGTTCTTACTCTGCTTTATGTCTGCCATGACATTAACAGTCCTATACATTTCTACTATCATGGTGTACAATGGAATCAAGAATTCACAGAATGATCCCTCTGAAGTTCTGATTCAAAATAAGTCTTTCCTCTTTAAAGTTACATTTTATTTTGGGACAGTGATGAGGAAAAGTAAACCAATATACTAAAAAATGAAAAAATCATCCAGACTCAAAATATTTTCTGTTTTTAGTTTAGATATCTCAGAGACCCAAGAGAACATTTTTCAGCTTACCAAAAATATGAAAAAAGTTATCCTGACACCATTTTCAAAGGTATAGGTTATACTTATGAATCCCAAAGCTGCACAGTCCTTTGAGGAGTAAGCAAGTTCTACGGTAGAATCACCCAGATAGTAGAGAACAAATTGGAATCCCAAAACTAGAACCCTTTTAGAAAATCCTATATAGCATCAGGGGAAACTCTGGAGAAACCCATTACTTTTAGAATCTCTGGCTAAACATTTATTGTCATTGAAAGAGATGTTCAAGAACAATAGAGATATGGAGATAAACAATGTATTGAAGTGGGTTTACATATTAAAACAACATGAGCATAGATGACCTTTTTCCAACAGAATGAGGCCCTGGGCCCAGTGTTCCTGCCATCAGGAAGTATGCTAAGCATCAGGAAGTATAACTTTCTACCTTGATTTTGATAATGTGTGCATTGAATTGCAGTGGTTTCAATATAGTCTCTAGCAAGGTACATTTGGGGCTAGTTTGCTATAGCTTCATTTGCAAGAAAGTGATCTCAGTTTTTAACTTCAAATCTTGATCTTGATGCTAATCAGAAGTTTTAGAATAATCGTAACTTTTAAACATTACCCAGTTCAAGCACCTTTATATCATAGATGAAGAAATGTGGCAAAATGGAGGGAAGTGATATGCTTATGATCACAGAACTATACTATAGAAGACCCTGGGCTAGAATCCAGATATCCTAACTCTCCATTCAGTATTCTCTGGGGTACCTACAAAAGTGAGGTTTCACAACCATCCCATAAAAGGTGGGCTAAAGACTCAAAGTCATCTATAGACACATGAAGAAATTCTCGACATCTCTGGCCAGAAAAGAAATGCAAATCAAAACAATTTTGAGATTCTACCTCACTCCAGTTAGAAAGGCCAGGATCAAGAAATATAATAACAACAGATGCTGGTAGAGATGTGGCCAGAAAGGATCACTACTACACTGTTGGTGGGAGTGGAAACTCCTTTAACCACTGTGGAAAGATGTGTGGCAGTTCCTTAAAAGATTAAATATAGAGCTCCCCTATGATCCAGCAATCCTACTCCTTGGCATTTACCCACTAGTCCAGAAACAAGGACAGACTAAAACCACTTGGATAACCATGTTCACTTCAGCACTACTTACCATAGATAAGAAATGGAACCAACCCAGATGCCCCTCAATAGCTGAATGGATCAAGAAGATATGGTATTTATACACAATGGAATTCTTTGCTGCCATCAAAAAAAATGACACCACCCCATTTATAAGGAAATGGAAAGACCTGGAAAAATCATACTAAGTGAAGTAAGATAGACCCAAAGAAAGTTATGATCCATGGTTTCCCTTATTTTTACACACCTAGGATTCTCCTAGCTGAGGCTCACAATAGCTCAAAAGCTATGTACATATGGACATGAAGGATAGTTTGATTCCACTCTGGCTCCCAACGATGAGGCTAAGCGCAATGAAATCCAGGATATGGAAACAAGAGTTTTATCTTTGTGATGTTTGTTCTTTTTCATTGTAATGTATAGAAGGGTTGTAGTTATATTCGCCAGATAGTACGTTCATTACTTCTCACACATTGATACCCTTTCTCATGTCTTTGTCCCCATTTCCCTCTCCCACCCTCTCCCAATCATCTTGTTTTCCCCCTCTCCCTTTCCTATTAAAAATAAACAATTAAATGTATATACTATATGCCAGGCAACAAAGTCAGATTCTTTAATAATATGAGATTAATCAAAGGACAAGAAAAGAAAAGAGAAATAGCATAGTATATTAAGAACAACAATCACATAAGATAAAGCTCTTGTTTCCATATCCTGGAGATCCATTCATTTAGTGTCATCCCATATGGCCTTATGCGTGATTTTTATTCGTAATGTACTGGGTAAAGTTATTTTTTCTCTCCTTTTTCCCTCATGTACTGTATCTGACTTTGTTATCTGGTATACTGTATACATATTTATTTGTTTATTTGTAATTGGGAAGGGAAGGGGAATAACAGTATGATTTGCGGGATGGGCTGGGAGGAGGGCAATTGGGAGAAAAACATGGGAGTATCAATGTTCAAAAGTAATGTACCCAGTACCTGATGAATGTAACTGTAACCACTCTATAAGTTAACCAGATGATAAAATCCAAAAATGAAAAGAAAAGAAAAAGAAAATATAGTGAGTTTACATAGTCCTACTAGCCCAGATTCTTGCTTAGATCCTATGTAAACAAAGCATTTTTAAATGGTGTAGTGAGGCTACAGTGGGGAAATGAGGTCTACAGTGTTTTAATAAAATTGCCAGTTTTGCTTTTCCACTAAGGATTTTCTCCTGGAACTCTATTGAGTAGTTAAAATTCTCTAGAGTTGTCAGTAATTGTGTGTATATATAAATAGTACAATTTAACAGAGGAGTTAAATATGTGCTTAAAAGATATCTTGCAATCAATGGGAAATTGTCTTAGCTTAACATAATGAAGGGTGTATTTTTGCTGCTGTTGTGGAGAGAGACCTGTTTTCCATTAGTCTTCGGTTGTTATTAATTGTGGGAAAGATAGTTAACAGTGGTACTTTCCTCATAGGAATAGTATAGCCTTAGAAAATTTCAGCGTACTCAGCACACAATGAATTTAAGAATATTAAATACAATATTGAGATCTCTATTTTCTTCTCATTGCCTTGAAATGAACTCTGAGGTTAGTAATTTCTATTTCACTGTAATGTTACTACAGTATGACCCTTGAAAAAAATCTCAAAACAATATTCCTTTTTAAAAAGCCTAAAATACAAAAACAAAAGGAAAAGCTTATAGAGAGTAAAGTCTCAGGAATTAAAGCATTTATTAAGTTAGGCTATGTAATGTACCGATCTTCAAACTTTAGCTCAGGACTTATTAAAACACAGATTCCTAGTGTCCTTCCCCAGAACTGCCTAGATAAGAAGTTCTTTGGTTACTCTCATTTTAGTGGCCCAAGGATTATGCTTTGTGGACCAATAACCTAGATCATTTAGTAAATTTTCCTTAAAAGTCATTAACATAGAGATTTCAGAAGCCATTAAACTTTCAGGGAACTTGTAGCCTAGTAAAGGCTACCAGCAGGGAACCAGATGCTTTGGGTATAAACTTTTGGTAAGACTACATTATTAAGAAAGTTCTCAAAATAGCTAATATTTTGAGGGTTTTACACAATCTAGAGCCTCTAGATTGTTTTAAGTACATATTTTACATGGATAAATCCACTTGATCTTCACAACCATCCTTAGATAAGTGCCCTTATTATCATCTTACAGATGAAGATATTGAAGTTCAGAGAGATTAAGTACCTCGTTCAAGTTCATATAGTTTGTAAGTGGGAGAGGTAAGTTTAGAATTGTAATTTAGTTCTGTGTCCTTAGTCTCGGTATTCTCAGAAGAAAGTGAAATGAGTTCTGTTAGGCTGAGAGAGAAAGATGAACAGGGAAAGGTTTCCAAAGAGGATATCTGAGCTACTATTTTTTTAGAGACAAAATCCTGCTACATAGCTAGGCTGGCTTCAAATTTCAGATACAGCCCAAGTTTTCTCAAACTATTGATACCATTCCTTGAGTCTGTTTTCTGAGTGCTAGGGTTACAGGTATGTGCCAACATCTTGGCACTGTGGTAGGTATTCATTTAAAAAACTAGAAACTAAAAGCATTTGTGATAGAGAGGAGAGAGGGAAAACCCAGATATAGGTGATATCACATTGGATACTTATTATTTGCTTAGGCTTAGCAGATGGAAAACAAAAGGATGGAGATGATGGGGGAAAAGGTGATAATGTAAAGGTCTAGTACAGAATGAGGTGGAAGGCAGTAATGGATTTGAGCAGTCACATGCATAATCTCTGAGTCAAACAAATTGAGTTAATGTGTCACTTACAAGCCACAGGGTCTTGGCCAATGTCCCTGGTCCTTTTTGGTGTGAATTTCTTCATCTATGATCAGGTACTTGTCTTAGTACCTAATTTAGGGTATTGGTGTGCTGCATTCTTTGTAAAAAAATAATCCAAAATGTGACAACTCTTCAGGATATGTTTATTTCTACTTTTAATTATTTTGGATGTGTTCCAGTACTGAGGCTTGAAGTCAGAGCGTTGTCATGCTCTACTTGGTGTTTTTTTCAAATATTTGTATTGTAATTAATAGAAGTGTTAGTTATATTTGCCAGATAGAAGGTGCGTTACTTCTCAAACATTGACACCCCTTCTCATGTTTTTTTCTCCATTTCCCTCCCCCACCCCTACCCTCATCTTGTTTTCCCCCTTTCCTTTCCTATTTTAAATAAATAATCATATATACAATATACCACATAACAAGGTAAGATACAGTAACAATAGTTCTCATCTAACATAGTACATTAAGAACAACAATCACACATTATATGGCTCTTGTTTCCATATCCTGGAGGTCCTTTCATTTAGTCACATCCTATTTACTTGGTGTTTTATAGATTAATTGGAGATGAAATCTCTTGAACCATTTGACTGACCTGGCTTCAAACTATGACCCTCAGATCTCAGCCTCAGGAGTAGCTCATATGACAGCTCTAAGCCACTGGCACCTAGTTGTAGTTTGCATTTGACAAAATAGTGATTTCCAATTTACAAGATGTCAAACAACATTTTAACCTAGTGGACTCCAAAGTGTCTTTGTCAGAGCACTGGCAGCAACATCAACATCATCTTGGAACTTGTTAACAAAACTAATTTTAGAGACCCATCCTGTACCTTAATGATCAGAAACTCTGCTGATAGGACACACCACCGAGTTTGAGCAAGCCTTACTAGGTTGTTACATTGTATGACAGCTTATGAAAACCACAAATACAAGCATTTTTATATTAGAGAATTTAATTTAATTTTCAGAATAACAACTTCATAGTTGAAACTGAAGCACAGAAAGTTGAACTATATGTAACAAATAGTAAAAACAGGATTAATACCCTGCTATATCATGGTTATGGCTTAAGTGTGTGTCCCATAATAAGTCAGATGGAGGAATGATGGAAAATTTGAGGTAAGATTTAGTGAGAAATCCTTTCTCACTAGAATGGATTAAGGTGGCTTTCAAGAGACCCTGATCTCTTTTAAGAGTGTGTTGAAATATGAGCAATTCTGAATTCCAAGTCACTCTCTAGCTTCCTGCTTCTCATCTCTTCTTCTCACACATAGTTCGACTCTGGCAATCGTCATGAGGTAATGAACTCAAAGGAAGCTCCCAGCAGTTAGTAAAATGATGCTTAGATGAGTGACCTCCAAAACTATGAATAAATAAATCTCTGTCTTTTGCAAAGTTATCATGTCTCTGGTATTTTGGTATAGGCATGAAGAAGTAGTAGTATGAATAAAATAGAAAAAAAAATTCAGCAGTTTGGAAACCAAGGAGAAATTTCAGTAATAAAATATTTCTCTATCACATGCAAGTCTCTGCATTGGATCTCTCAGTTCTTACCACTCAGAATTTGATGGTTTCTATTTTTAAAATTCTCTTCTCTTCTGTTATATCATAATATGTTCCCATCTATTCTTGTGCCTTTTTTAGTGTCCTGCACTAAAAATAAATCACCATGCAAGGTTTATGTAAATTCTTTTGAATCTACTGCTCTATACTACCCACATTGCATTGTATGGGATGTGGGGGGATGTACTGGTAACAAAACAGCATACAAATGTTTAATAAATACCTATGTCTTCCTTGCTGAGGAGGAGAGGTCTAATGGAAGTCACCATAGACCAAAGTGACAACTTAAATTAAAAATACATGGGGCTGGGAGTTTGGCCTAGTGGTAGAGTGCTTGCCTAGCATGCACGAAGACCCGGGTTCAAATCCTCAGTACCACATACATAAGAAAAAGCTGGAAGTGGTGCTGTGGCTCAAGTGGTATAGCTCTAGCCTTGAGAAAGTCCAAGGACAGTGCTCAGGCCCTGAGCTCAAGCCCAGGAGTGGGAAAAAAAAGTACAGTGCTTGGGACTGGGAGTTTGGCCTAGTGGTAGAGTGCTTGCCTAGCATGCACAAAGACCTGGGTTCAGTTTCTTGGTACCACCTGCATAGAAAAAGCCAGAGGTGGTACTGTGGCTGCAGTGATAAAACTCTCACCTTGAGAAAGCCCAAGGACAGTTCTCAGGCCCTGAGTTCAAGCCCCAGAACTGGCTAACAACAAAAAGAAGAAAAAGTAAGGTGCATTAAGAACCAATGGACACATTGTTAGTACTTTTTTTATGCTAGTCTCGAGGCTTGACCTCAGGGCCTGAGCACTCTCCTTGGGCATTTTCAAGACTAGAGCTCTATCACTTGCAAAATCAAACCTGGGTCTTCATGCATGCTAGGCAAGCACTCTACCTAGACTAGGCCAAACTCCCAGCCATGGACACAATATTTTGATCTACTCTAACAATTTAAGAATTATCTATTTCATTTTGCAAATTAAAAAAAAATTACGTTATATATGGGCTGGGAATTGAAAAAAGCCGGAAGTGGTGCTTAGGCTCAAGTGGTAGAGCTCTAGCCTTGAGAAAGTCCAAGGACAGTGCTCAGGCCCTGAGCTCAAGTCCAGGACTGGCAAAAAAATTACATTATGTGACCTGATTATACTATCAAACTGTGTCTGAGCATAAAGTGGAATGCATTGTTACCTTAAATGATCATACTTATATCAATATGCTTTAAACTAGTAGACATATTAAGTTTGGAATGCCATGAACTTGCCACAGCCTTGGATTGGCACATGCCTGTTCTTCTTTAGCAGGCATACATTGATGTTTATTTTGGAGGGGGAACTGGAAAATATGAAAATATTTGAAAAACACAGAGTAAGACATACCATAGTGGAACCCTTGGTCTTATTGACATACCCTTTAAAAAAAGATAATCATAGGAAAGTAAAACATGCTTGAATGTGCAATGGGAGTCAATGTAATGGAGGGTGGATAATGGTGAATAAATATGATCCACATGGTTTATTTGCACCTATGAATATAGAGCAATAAATCCTGTTGAGATTGTTTCAAGACAGAATAGGATGGGGGGACTGATAGAAGGTGTGAGGTTGATTAGGACACATTGTTTACATTTGTAAAAATGGCACAGTGACCCCTCCACTTGTTTGAATAATGTATAGTAATGAACACAAACACATAAATACACACACACACACACACACACACACACACACACACACACGCACACTCCATGCATGCAATATGAACCAGATCTGAGACATTCTGGTAATTCTGGTCTCTATTACATTTTAGTTTCTCCTGAAGAATGTAATAAACTGCTAAAAATCAGCTTTTAAATATTTAGCTTGAATCCAAGAATAATGGCATACACTTCTAATTTCATCATTCAGGAGGGACAGGCAGCTTGATGATGACTTTGTAGGTACCGTAGGCTATCCTGTTTCAAAAACTAAAACCAAAATCAACAACAAATCAGATTGCAGGGATGGTTGTGGTGGCTCAGCTGTTTGGTAGGTAGGAATTGGGTAGATCACAATAGTTTAAGGCCAGCTGAAGCATAACTTAGTGAGACCCCATTTCAACTAACAAGCTAGATAGGTTATTTCATATCTGGAATTCCAGCTACAACAGAGGTATCAGTACATGGATGGCAATGTGACATAAGTCTTGGGCAAAATAAGAAAGTATTTGAAAATGAACTAAAGTGAAATGAAATTTAAAATATGTAACCGCACAGGATAATATCTACTATCATTTGAAAGAAACAATTACAAAACAAGACAGAGAAAAAACTGTTTTTTTTTTAACGAATGATAATGTATAGTACTCTGTAATTGTATTCAATGTAGTAGATATTTCTGTGCCGTACATATTTTAAATATGTTGTAGTTGATCCTCAGCACTGAATAAAATAAGCAGAACCAAACCAAGATTAGTACATACATAGCGTCCTGATACCTGTTTTATCTTAATTTAAGAATATTGTACATGCTTCATCATGAAAATGTGATATGGTACTCATTAAGTCTTAACATAAGTGAATGTTTTTTTATGAAATTCATGTAAGAAAATTAGTTATTTTAGGTAAATAATCCAGGGTGATTTGTGCTTTCTAAAGTTGTACAACCACAACCTATATTTAATGCTAAAATGCTTTTATTACTCCCCAAAGAAGTCGCATATTATTCTCCACTCCTATTTTTTGCTAGACTCTTAGAACAGTGATCATTCTATAGTTCTATCTCTTATAACTTTATTTATTTTGGATATCTTACATAAATGGAGTAATTATAACATGTAATCCTTAGTTTTAGGCATTTTTCACCTAGAAAACTTTTTAAAATTGTTTTTTTATTGTCGGGGTAATGTATAAAGGGGTTACAGTTACATTCCTTAGGTACTGGGAGTAGGTACTGGATGAATCATTTCTCTAACATTGATACCCCTTCAATATTTTATCCTGTTTCCCTTCTCCCACCCCCTTCCAATCACCTTGATTTCCCCCTTTCCTTCTCTATTTCAAATAATTAAACTTATATACAATATATAAGATAACAAAGTCAAGTACAGTAACAACAAGAGATTAAATATAAGGGAAAAATAGAAAAGAAATAACTTCACATAGTACATTAAGAACAACAATCACAAAGATAAACCTCTTGGTTCCGTATCCTGGAGTTCATTTTGTTCAGTCTCATCTTATATGGCCATATGTATATAGCTTTTTGAGCTTTTGTGATTCTCTGCTAGGAGAATTCTAGGTGTGTACTAATTATTACAAATGAGGGAAACCATGGAGCCTATGTTCCTTTGGGTCTGTCTTCCTTCACTTAATATGTTTTCCACATATTTCTATTTTCTTTCAAATGGGGCAATGTCATTCTTTCTGATGGCGGCACAGAATTCCATAGTGTATGAGCACGACATCTTCTTGATTCATTCATCTGCTGAGAGACATCTGAGTTAGCTCCATACGTTAGCTAGGGCAAATAGTGCTGCAGTGAACATGGTTATCCTAGTGGATTTAGTATGTCCTTGTTTCTGGACATTTGAATATATGCCAAGGAGTGGATTTGCTGGGTGATAGGGAAGCTTTATGTTTAATTTTTTGAGGAATCACCATACTGCTTTCCACAGTGGTTGAACAAGTTTCTACACCCACCAACAGTGTGGTAGAGTTCCCACTGGTCACTTCCCTTTCAGCATCTGTTGTTATTATGTTTCTTGATAAGGCATTCTAACTGGAGTGAGGTTGAATCTCAAAATTGTTTTGATTTGCATTTCTTTTCTGGTCAGAGATGTCAAGCATTCCTTCATGTGTCTATAGGCCATTTTTATTTCCTCTTCAGAGAAGTCTCTCTTTTTTTAGCCCATCTTTTTTTTTGCCTGTCATGGGCTTGAGCTCAGGGCCTGAGCACTGTCCTTGAACTTTCTCAAGGCTAGAGCTCTACCACTTGAGCCTCAGCACCACTTTTGGCTTTTTGCTATGTATGTGGGGTACCGAGGACTCGAACCCAGGTCTTCATGCATGCTAGGCAAGCACTCTACCACTAGGCCAAACTACTGGCCCTCTTTTTTTTAAGAAAACTAGGGATCTCCCAAAACAAATATTTCTGTTCATTCAAGTTGCTAACAGCTGAACCTTATTTCCAAGCAGCTGGCGAGGTCAGAGAGACAGAGAGGGAGAGAGAGAGAGAGAGAGAGAGAGAGAGAGAGAGAGAGAGAGAGAGAGAGAGAGAGAGAGAGAGAGAGAGAGAGAGAGAGAGAGAGAGGAGAAGAAGAAGGAGGAGGAGGAAGGAGGAGGAGGAGGAGGAGGAGGAGGAGGAGGAGGAGAGGGAGGGAGAGAGACAGAGAGACAGAGATGTACAAATGAATGCTGGACTGGGTGAGTGTGCGATGGTGGAGAGTGAGAGCAACTGATACACGATGCCAGAGGTCAGCACAGTCATAGTGGCCTGGGTTCTTCCACAGGCATCAGCTATTACATAAACATGGCCTGCTGGTGCTGCTGCTGCTGATGACGATGATGATGATGATGGTGATGGTGGTGATGGTGATGATTGCAGGTAGGACAATAACTATGATTCTTAAGCAGAAAACAAATCCAGATTTGTGGGTTTTGAAATCACAGGATGCTTTAAAACAATAAGGAGGGTGTGTAGAGGGTTTAGCCCGTCTTTTAATGGGATAGTTGTTTCCTTGTGGCTTTCTTTTTGAGAGAGTCAATTTTTTGAGGTTCAGGTGTATTGTTGATATAAGGCCTTTGTCTGTTGTATGGCTAGTGAAGATCTTCTCCCACTCTGTGGGCTTTCTTTTTAACTTGCTAGCTATGTCCTTTGCCATATAGAAGCTCTGCAGTATAATGCAGTCCCATTTGCCCAAACTTTCTTTAATTTCTTGGGTCCATGGGCTTTTATTAAGGAAGCTTTGACCTGGGCCAAGGAAACCTAGTGTACCTCCAATTCCATTCTGTAAAGTTTACAGGGTATCAGCTTTTACCTCATGGTCTTTGATCCATTTGAAATTAATTCTGGTGCAGGATGACATACAAGGATTCAACTTAATTTTCTACAGGTGCTTAACCAATTCTGCCAGGATCCCTTGTTGAAGAGGGTGTCTTTCTTCCATCCTAGTTTTTTTGGCTTCCTTATTGAAGATTAGATGGCCATAGTCTGCAGGTTGATTCTTGGACTTCAGTTCTATCCCATTGGTCCTCAGTCCTGTTTTTGAGCCAGTACCAAACTATATTGATTAGTATAGTGCTGTAATAGAGTCTGAAGTTTGGTACTGATATTCCTCCAGAGCTGTTCTTTCTGCTATCACTTAACAAAATTTTAAGATCTAACCATATCAAGACTTTATTCTTTCAGTGACAAAGTATTGATACATATATGAAATTTTATTTTCTTTGAGTACAAACCAAGCAGTAGAATAATTCCTGGCTTATGTGGTCATTTGTTAATTTATTGTGAAACCTCAGTAGCTGAACCATTTTCCACTCTCATCAACAATGTATGAGAAGTCTAATTTCTTTTTTTCCTATATTTTTATTGTAATTAATAGAAGGGTTACATAATATTTGCCAGATAGATGGTGCATTAATTCCCATACATTGATACCCTTTCACATGTCTTGGTCCCCATTTCCCTCCCCCACCTCCACCCCTCATCTTGTTTTCCCCCATTCCCTATCAATCTCAAATAACCAAATACAAATATATCCGATATATCAGGTGACAAAGTGAGATACTGTGACAATATGAGATAACCAAGGGACAGCAAAAGCCATAAGAGATAACATAGTACCTTAAGAAAAACAATCATTCATTATATGGCTTATGTTTCTATATCCTAGAGATCCTTTCATTTAGCATCCTACTATATGGCCTTTTGTATCAAGGTTTTGCTCTATTGCAAATCTCTGCTAGGAGAGCCCACGGTTTCTACTGATTATGACAAATGAGGGAAAACATTGAGCCTAATTCTTTGCATGCTAACTATACTTACTATTTGCCACTTATATTTTTATTTCAAAATTCTGGTCATGATTTTGGCTGTGGAGTGGTCTTACAAGGTGAGCTTACAATAGTTGCATCTTATAGTGATTTTGATTCACATTTCTGGCGATACTAGTGATGCAGAGCATGTTTTCCAGAATTTTTTTTACCTCTTTTTATTTTTTTGAACAATGATTATTCAAGTCCATTATTTATTTTTCTTTGGCTTGTCTTCTATTTTGATTTTTGAGTTTTAAATAGTTTACATATTTTGGATACTATATCTTTATCATATTATCACATACATATATTTCTCTCATTATGGATTTTCTTTTCATCATAAAAAATTGGCCTTGTTTTAAGACCACACTTTTCCATCATTCTTAGATGTGAGAAGAACTGATGTGATCTGCATCAACTCTAGGTGGGATATCTAAGAACTAGTGCACTCTTTGGCTTAGCTATTTCTGAGTTCTACAGTAACTAGGTAAAACTCTAGATTATGCTGCTTTGTCTGCTTTCATCTAGGAATGAGGATGCCATAAAGCAAGATCTAGAAATTGACCCAAACAGGACATGCATTATAAGCCAATTGCAAACATCGGATAAGTCATAAAAGTTGTTAGCTGTTCATTCATTAGTTCAAAAAGTTAGATAAATAACAAATGGAATTATCACATTTTGTTGATATTGCAATACACAATGGTCCCATAATTGAATGCAATAGTAAGGAAATTGTGGATCTTGTCCTATGTTAGCACTCTGAATTTGCTATTGGTCTTCCCCAGGGGTTTTACACAATTACTGGTTAACTAACATTCACTACAGAGTCAACCTTCCCCATTATATGAGTATTACAGTAATCTCTTCTGAATAATGTGCTTGGTCTTCTCTCTGGGTTTAGTGTTTTCATCTGTGCAATCATAGTACTCAGAATTTTGCCTGACCTATAATATATGATCAGTATAATTGCTATGAATCTGGTTTATGTCATACGTCCATAGCATAAAAGCATCCTGAGAAGAGAGATCTTGTTTGCATTATTCACTATACTTACGATGCCTTGAAGACTGCCATATGGTAGAAAGAAAAAATTCATTTTTAGCCCTCTGTCTTTTATAAATGAGTTCAGAACCAAGGAAGAGCTAAGATTTAATATTCAATCATATATTTGGCATTATGCTAACTTTACAGCTTTTCTTTTTTTCATATATTTTTTTACTGTAATTAATAGAAGGGTTACATGGTATTTGCCAGATAGATGGTACATTAATTCCCATACATTGATACCCATTCACATGTCTTGGTCCCCATTTCCCTCCCCCCACCCCCACCCCTCATCTTGTTTTCCCCCAATCCCTATCCAATTTCAAAAACTCAAATACAAATATATCTGATATATCAGGTAACAAAGTGAGATACTGTAACAATATGAGATAACCAAGGGACAGCAAAAGAGATGAGAGATAACATAGTACCTTAGAACAACAGTCATTCATTATATGGCTTATGTTTCTATATACTAGAGAGCCCTTCATTTAGCGTCCTACTATATGGCCTTTTGTATCAAGGTTTTGCTCTATTGCAAATCTCTGCTAGGAGAGCCCAAGGTTTCTACTGATTATGACAAATGAGGGAAACCATTGAGCCTATATTCCTTTGAGTCTGGCTTACTTCACTTAATATGACTTTTTTCCAAGTCTTTCCATTTCCTTAAAAATGGGGGGATGTCACTCTTTCAGACAGAAAATAGAATTCCATTGTATATAAATATCACATCTTGTTGATCGACTCATCAACTGAGGGGTATCTGGGTTGGTTCCAGATCTTTGCTATGGTAAATAGTGCTGCAAAGAACATCATTGTGCTAGTGGATTTAGTATGTCCTTGTTTATGGACGGTAGGGTAAATGCCAAGTAGTGGAATTGCTGGGCCATAGTGGAGCTCTATGTTTAGTCTCTTGAGGAACTGCAATACTGCTTTCCATAGTGGTTGAACGAGTTTGCACTCCCACCAACAGTGTAGTAGTGATCCCTCCTGGCCACATCCCCTCCATTATCTGTTGTTATTAGTTTTCTTGATACTGGCCATTCTAACTGCAGTGAGTTGGAATCTTAGAGTTGTTTTGATTTGCATTTCTTTTATGACCAGAGATGTTGAGCATTTCTTCATGTGTCTATAGGCCATTTTTGTTTCTTCTTCAGAGAAGACTCTCTTTCAGTCTTTGGCCCATCTTTTCATGGGATGGTTGTTACTTTGGAGATTAGTTTTGGATTGATTCAATTTTTTGAGCTGTTGATATATTTTAGATATGAGGCCTTTCTCTGTTGTATAGTTGGTGAATATCTTCTCCCACTCTGTAGGCTTTCTACTTAATTTTGTAGCTATGTCCTTTGCCATACAAAAGCTCTGCAGTTTAATGCAGTCCCACTTATCCAGCCTTTCTCTGATTTGTTGTGATTTTTGGTCCTTATTAAGAAAGTTTCGACCTGTGCCAAGGGGGCCTAGTGTATCTCCTATTCCTTCTTGTAAAGTTTTCAGAGTGTCGGCTTTTACCTCCAGGTCTTTGATCCATTTGGAGTTAATTCTAGTACGGAGTGACAAAGAAGGATCCAACTTTAGTTTTCTGTATGTGCTTAACCAGTTCTGCCAGCACCACTTGTTGAAGAGGCTATCTTTCTTCCATTCTATTTTTTTGATTCCCTTGTCAAAGATTAGGTGGCCATAGGTCTGTGGTTTAATATCTGGGTCTTCAGTTCTATTCCATTGGTCTTCAGGCCTGTTCTTGTGCCAGTACCAAGCTCTTTTAATAATTATAGCTCTGTAATAGAGTCTAAAGTTTGGTATTGAAATTCCTCCTGTGCTGTTCTTTCTGCTAAGAAGTGTTTTTGTTATACGGGGTCTTTTATTATTCCATATGAAATTTTGGATTGCCTCTTCTATTTCTTTAAAGAATGACATTGGGAAAGTGATGGGTATTGCGTTGAATTTGTAGATAGCCCTTGGCAAGATTGCCATTTTCACAATATTGATTCTTCCAATCCAGGAGCATGGGAGATTTTTCCATTTCCTCAGTTCTGCTTTAATTTCCTTTTTCAGGGCTTTAAAGATTTCATCAAAAAGGTCCTTTACATTCTCAGTTAAGGTAATTCCTAGGTACTTTATTTTCTTTGAGGCTTTTGCGAAAGGAGTTGCTTTCCTGCTTGTTGCCTCATTGCTCTCACCCCTGGCAGAGAGGAAGGGAGTTGATTTTTGAGGGTTATTTTTATACCCTGCTACCCTTCCAAAGTTTTGAATCAGCTCAAGGAGCTTAGGAGTAGAGTCAATAGGATTCTTTAAATACAAGATCATGTCATCTGCAAAGAGGGAAAGTTTTACTTCATCTTTCCATATTTGGATCCCATTTATGCTTGCTTCTTGCCTTATTGCACTGGCTAGGAATTCTAGTACTATGTTAAAGAGGAGTGGAGCGAGTGGGCATCCTTGTCTCGTTCCTGATTTTAGAGGGAATGGCTTTAGCTTTTATCCATTAAGTATAATACAAGCTGTGGGTTTGTCATACACAGCCTTTATTATTTGAGGAATGTTCCATGGATTCCTAGTTTCTCCAGAGCTTTTAACATAAAGAAGTGTTGGATCTTGTCAAATGCCTTTTCTGCATCTATTGAGACAATCATGTGATTTTTGTCCATGCTCCAGTTGATGTTTTGAATTATATTAATTGATTTGCATATGTTCAACCAGCTTTGCCTCCCTGCAATGAAACCTGTTTGACCATAGTGTATAATTTTTTTGATGAGTTGTTTTAGACGGTTGGCCTGTATTTTGTTGAGAAATTATGTATCGATGTTCATCAAAGAAATAGGTGCATAGTTCTCTTTCTTTGATGAATCTCTGGTTTGGGGATGAGGGTTATACTGGCTTCATAGAATGAGTTTGGTAAAGAACCTTCATTTTTAATTTCCTTGAAGCACTTGCAGAGTATTGTTGTGAGTTCTGCTTTGAAGACCTTATAGAATTCAGCTGTGAATCCATCTGGCCCTGGGCTTTTCTTAGGTGGAAGTTCTCTTATTGCCATTTCTACTTCAGTGCTTGAAATAGGCCTGTTTAGTTGGGTTAGTTCTTCGTGGTTCAGTGTGGGTATGTTATTATTGCCTAGGAATTTGTCCATTTCTTCTAGATTCTCTAATTTGTTGGCATAAAGGTTTGGGAATTATTCCCTCATGATACTCTGGATCTTGGAAATTTCTGTCATGATATTACCATTTTCGTCTGTGATTTTGTTTGTTTCGGTATGCTCCGTTCTTTTTTTGGTAAGATTTGGTAATGGTTTCTCAACTTTGTTAATTCTTTCAAAGAACCAACTTCTTGTATTGTTGATTCTTTCTATAGTTTCTTTTGGATTCCAATTTATTTAATTCTGTTTTGATTTTAATAATTTGCCTTCTTCTAGTGGGATTAGGGTTGGTTGGTTGCTCTTTTTCCAGGAGCTTAAGGTGACACATTAAATTGTTGGTTTGAGATTTTTTCAATTTGTTATTGTAGGCACTCAGTTCTATAAATTTTCCTCTGAATACTGCCTTTGCTGTGTTCCAAAGGAGCTGATATTTTGTGTGCTCCTTTTTGTTATATTTCTTAAACTGTTGGATTTCTGTTCTGATCTCTTCAATGACCCATTGGTGATTCAACAATGTGTTGTTGAATCTCCATGAGTTACAGGGTTTTCATTGGTGGAGTTGTGTGTTCAGTTCCAATTTGATGCCCTTATGGTCTGAGAGAGTGCAGGGAATAATTTCAGTGTTTCTGAATCTCTCCAGGTTTGTTTTATGGCCTAAAATGTGGTCTATTTTGGAAAATGTTCCATGTGCTGCTGAGAAAAACATATATTGTGTCATTGCTGTGTGGAATAATCAGCAGATGTCTGTTAGATCTAGTTGGTCCATATAGTTGTTCAGTTTTAAGGTTTCTCTGTTTAGTTTTTGCCTTGTTGATCTGTCCAAAGTTGAGAGTTGTTTGTTAAAATCACCAACAATCACTGTGTTTCGATCTATGTATGTTTTCAGTGAAAATAAAGTTTGCTTGATGAAGTTCAGAGCTCCGGGGTTCGGTGTGTCGATATTTAGGATGGTTATGTCCTCTGGGAGGAAAGATCCCTTTAGTAGTATGTAGTAACCTTATTTGTCTTTTCTTACTAATTTTAGTGTGAAGTCTATTTTATCTGATATGAGGATGGCAACTCTAGCCTGTTTATGGGGGCCGTTAGCTTGATAGAGTTTATTCCAAACTCTCATTTTCAAAAGGTGTTTGTTTTTTTGGGTAACATGTGTCTCTTGAAGACAGCAGAACGATGTATCCTGTTTTTTGATCCATTGATACTGAGAGTCAGGATTGAGAAATATTTATTAGTTCCTGCCATTTTTACAAACTTTCATTAGGGAATGTGTCTTGATAGTTTTTGTGGTACTTAGATGTTATGAGTTTTAGGTGGCATGTCTTTCTCTGTATTACATTTTTGTTGGTTTTCCATGTGTAGAACATCTTTGAGAATTTTCTGTAGTGCTGGTTTTGTTGCTACATAATGGTGAAGCTTTTCCTTTGAATGGAATGTTTTTATTGTTCCCTCAGTTATGAATGGGAGCTTAGCTGGGTACATTATTCTTGTCTGGTAGTTATTTGACTTCAAGGCATGGTATATATCGTTCCAATCTCTTCTTGCTTGCATGGTCGCTGCTGAGAAATCTGGGGTTATTCTGATTGGTTTGCCTTTATAGGTGATTGTTCTCTTCTCCCTGACTGCTCTTAGGATCCTATCTTTGTCATTTATTGATCCAGTTCGGATTATAATGTGGCAGTGGGATGTCCATTTCTGGTCAGGTCTGTTGGGGATTCTAAAAGCTTCTTGTATCTGGATGGGTCTGCCCTTCTGGATATTTGGCAAGTTCTCTGAGATGATTCCCTGAAGTATATTTTCAATACCATTGACCTCTTTCTCTAGACCCTCCTCTATACCAATTAGCCTTAAATTAGGCTTCCTGATTGTATCTTGGACCTCCTGTAGCGTTTTCTCATATTTCTTAGATTTGAATTGACTCATTTTCTGTTCTTTTTCTATAACAACTAAATTATGTTCAACCCCAGAAATTCTCTCTTCTGCATTGTCTAACCTGCTATCAAAGCTATCTACTTTATTCTTCATCTCCCTTGCTTCTAATTGCTCAGTTTTGATGCCTTGCATCTCTTGTTTTAGATCATGTTTGGATTTCTTTAGCTCCTTGATTTCCATTTGAGTGGTTAGCTCAGCGGCTTTATTCTCTTTGGACATTTGTTGGAGTCCAGTCACCTTTTTGTTTTTGGATTCTATGAATTTGTCCATTTTTCTTTGAAAAACCTTTATTATGGCCTCCTTTGTGGCTTCCCCTTTTTCACATATCAACTTGTTTATGGTTCCCTCTTGTTTAGCTGTGGCTTTCTCCCTTATCTCTTTCTTTATGTTTTTACATTTTTCATTAATGTTGTTTATCATTTGCATTTGTATAGCACTTGGAAGGCTCTCCTCTAGATTTGCCACTGACTGCTCCATTGCCTGTTTATGTTGGGTGGGAGATGCTATTCCTTGATTTGACATTTTTCTTGAGTTTCTTGTTCTGCCCATTTGAGAATGGGATCAAGACTAATACTAAATAAGATTATATTTTTTCAGATATAACCAACCTAGACCTTTTTAGTTGGCTGACAATGGATATTAGCTCTTTTAGATTGGTAATAACACTCTCTCTTTCTTTTTGTACACTTACATACAGATCTAGTACAATCACAAATGACCAATTTATGACCACAACAATAAGCCCCTCAATCCAATATCTATTGTATTTAAGCCCCTCTAGACCTAGAGTATAATTGAACACCTAGATACACAGCATTGCTCAAAAACCATCAAATGTAGATCTATGCATTACTAGAGTTGAAGGATGAACAGAGGATCAGAGATAGAAAAATAATATGAAAGATGACAAAGGAGGTAGTAAAAGAGTAATACAGGAGTGTAAGAATATTATAGTAATGAAGAAAGGGTTTCATGTAAGGATAACTGACCTAAGGTGATAGACAGGTAGAGTATTTGTGTAGAAATTTTGATGAACTTGGATAAAACTTATCAAAATAAGAAGAGTAATAAGAAGAATATATAGAGAAAAGAGAGAGGGTGACATAGGAGATTTTAATGATACTGATTTAAGAAAGTAAAGACAAGAGAAAAAAGAAACAAAACAGCAACAAAATAAAAGAAAACAAAACACACAAACACACACACACACACACACACACACACACAAAACAAAAACAAAAAAAAAGAAAAAAGAAAAAAGTTGGGGGGAGATTCCTCACTGTTCTGAGTTCTTACCCAAGAGATACTAGGTTTGAAAACCCCGAGTTTAAAAAGCAGGTGACTGTATCAATATGGATATCGTTTTTGTTCAATCTGTACCCAGAGCTGTCACTGTGTTTCTAGGAATGACCGCAGTGACAGCAGGATTGGGGCAAAAGAGAGGAGGAAAAAAAGGAAAAAAAAGGAATGAATCATAACATTAGAAAAAAAGGTGCAGGTTAATTGGCAAAGAGAAAATTAAGAACATTTAAAAATGCAAATGAAATGGGGTAAAAAAAAGGGTATTCTTCAGGGTTTTTTTTTTGATGGGGGGAGAGGTTAGGAAACTTGTTTCTCCACTAAATTCGGAATCTAAACACTTCACCAAGTCTTTTTTCTCTTGTGATTTGGCTTTGCGGTTTTTCGGATCAGATTGCTTGTTTGGTAAACAAAGCTGGAAGATCTGCGAGTGGCTTTGTTTACCAGGTCTGTGGGTGGTGCAGGGGGATGGACTTCAGCAGAGCTGGGTCCAGATTTCTGGCTAAGGGATCACTGGGAAATCCTTTGCCAGTTAGGTGGTGCTGTCAGCAACACCTCTCAGGCTCCAGTTTCTTTGGCCTGGGTCGTTGCCAGCAGTCAAGATGGCGCTGCTCTCTGCTGGTGGGGGAGGGGCTCCCTCCCAATGTCGTTCCCAGAGCAGAAGTGGAAACTTCTCTTCAGATCTACTCACAAATTGCTGGATTCTCTGGTTCCGTGAAGGTGGCAGGTCCGTGCATGGCCAGGTGTCGGCTCTGGGCTTGCACAGGCTCTGTGTGGCTCTGTCTGCAGCCAGCGGTTCTGCTCTGCTGTTGAGTGCTTTCTCTGCTCTGATTCAGAAGAGCCTTTGTCTCCTGGCCGCTCTGTGGTGGAGCTCCAGGCTCTCTTTTTGCGCTGGTATTCTTCCTTTTTTTCCTCTCTGCCTGAGTTCTCTGTGGTCCTAAAGCTTACTTAAGATCAATTTCTGGTAGAGGACTGTCTCCTGCACTGCCAGTACAAGAATCTTGGCAGGAGCTCAGTACGTCTCATCCTGAACTGCCACCATCTTCCGCCGATCTCACTTTACAGCTTTTCATGAACCATTCTTTTAGTCTGGAATCCCAATTCACCTTTGGTTCTAAGTGGTTTTGAATTTATGAAAAGGCTGCATCTTTCTCATATTGACAGACTCTGACTTTATAAAAAGTGCCATTGGCACGAAATAGAGTTCAGATTTGCCTTATTTGTCTGGAAAAGCACAAGCGTGCATAAGTCACTAAACCTTTTATGAATATGGCAATGATTACACATTAAGTATATAGTCTACCTTAGTAGTCCTTATGCATGCTTTTAACACCGAGTATGCCAGTCTAGCTTCATTTAGAGTTTATTACAAATTTACTTACATCCTTGAGATGAGACAAAGCATAAAATGAGAAACAGAAGGGTTTGAGATTTCCCCTTCTTAATGAATTAAGCAAAAATTCATTTCTACTCTACTGCCCACTTTTTATTCTGCCTTCACAAGTATTTATTGAGCAGTCTATTACTTAGGACTCTTCTACGTGAGGCATATAAAATCATATAGCGTATGGTTTCTATCTTAAAAAATGGGAAAAGGGAATCAGGTTCAAGATCCTAAGTACTTTCATACATTATCTTGGATAGACCCTTAGCAATCAATATAGATTATGAATCTTCTCTTGTTACACTATAGTGTACTGATTTGATTGATACACATGTATTTAGAGTTACAGGATTTTAAACTTGTTTAACGATGACAGAGGAACCCAAATATCCAGAGACTACTAAAGAAAACAGAAGAAAGAGACACATGAACCTGAATAGATATATCAACTTCTCAGATTTCCCAAATTTTACAGTGATTTACAGCTGTTGGGAACAACATGGTATGAGGATATTGTCAAGTAGGAGCCACATATCTTTATCAATATCATGGGTATTTCCACTCATATCCACCTCTAATACAGACTATGGATATAGGCCTTTCTGTTTACAAAGTGCAAGTAACAAGGGCAAAACTCCTCATTACATTCTAATATTTACAGAGGCCATAGACTGTTTCCAGATCTAATCCATAAGTGCAGCAGTTCTCAGAAAAACAAGGATAAATGATGAAGTCTGCACTGTCCAGGTCAACAGATATCATTTTGCCACAAAGGGATTAGTTATTTAAATATTTCCAGATTTATGAGACATACATAAAGAAATGAATATGACTGTTCACTGATGAATCTGTATTTATTATGAGAGACTTAGATTTGATTTGACCCATTAGTATAATTTGATGACACATGGTCCCAGTCAGTGGGACTAAAAGTGCAAGGTTCCACTGCAGTTTGTAGCCTGTGAAAACATACAGAATTAACATTCTTTGCCCACCCATCAGAACTTGAGAAGTATTTTAGAAACAACTTTTCTAAAACCATTGCATTATAATACTCTATAGCTTTAATTGCATTCAATTGACAAAAATCTAAGTAGTCCTTAACAATTTTAATGTAGTTTTCTTACATTAGGAAATTGTGTTGAAGATGAGAGCTGAACTAAAAATAAATAAGATAGAGGAATAGTGTACTCTAGGCACAGGAAACAGTGTGGAAAAGATCAGGACTTGAGGAAGTAAATATTGTCCATGGTGTGCATGGAATGTACTGTTCGTTGTCTCCTCAATATAAAATTCTTTTCATTCTTGATGTGATTCTAATTTCATTTTTGTATTTAATTCTGTCTTTGAATGATAGGGAGAATCCTGGTGATTTATATGTTTTTATTTTATGATGGTTCAAACAGTGCATATTCACCAGGAATCATACTTTGAGATTTGAACTTTAATCTTCTGCAGATATAAGATCTTGGGCAATGAAAATCAAGCTGAAAACACCTAGATATCATCATGATATCTAGGCTTTGTGTCAGAACTGTGGAAATGGAAAAAAACCTCCATTGCTCCTGGACTAGAAGAATTAACATCATGAAAATGGCAATTTGCCAAGGGCTATCTACAAATTCATTTCAATACCCATCAACATCCCAATGTTATTATTTAAGGAAATAGAAGAGGCAATCTAAAATTTCATATGTAATTATAAAACACCCTGTATAGCAAAAACAATTCTCAGCAGAAAGAACACTGCAGGAGGAATTTCAATACCAAACTGTAGACTCTATTACAAAGCTATAGTAACCAAAAACCAAAAGTGGCTAAGGAGTTAGATACATTAAGTATATCTGAAACCAAGTGAACAAATTTGAGGTGTTTTTAAAAATTCTTAAATACTTCAGAGTCCATGATAATATGTTTACCTATAAAGAAGCTATATATCACATTAATAACTAGTATAACTTCTAGAATATAACCTAATTATTTGGTATGGTCATTTTTCAAGAACATCAATCCAAATAACTACAATATTAAAATTCTACCATAGGAGAAAGAAAATGCTATAGTAACAAAACCAGCTTGGTACTGGCACAGGAACAGGCCCGAGGACGAACGGAATAGAACTGAAGACCCAGAATTCAACTCACAAACCTAAGACCACCTAACCTTTGATAAGGGAGCCAAAAAATAGAATGGAAGAAAGACATCCTCTTGAACAAGTGGTGCTGGCAGAATTGGTTAAGCATCTTCAGAAAACTAAATTTGGATCCTTCTATGTCACCCTGCAACAGGATTAACTCCAAATAGATCAAAGACCTGGAGGTAAAAACAGATACCCTGAAAACTTTACACGAAGGAATAGGAGATACACTAGGTCTCCCTGGCACAGGTCGAAACTTCTGTAATAAATATCCAGAAACACAACAAATCAAAGAAAGTCAGGATAAGTGGGACTGCATTAAACTGCAGAGCTTCTGTATAACAAAGGACGTAGCTAGCAAGCTAAATAGAAAACCCACAGAGTGGGAGAAGATCTTCACTAACCATACAACAAAGGCCTTATATCTAAAATATATCAACAACTAAAAAAATTGAATCACTCCAAAACTAATCTCCAGTGATACAACCATGCCATTAAAAGATGGGCCAAAGACTTAAAGAGAGTCTTCTCAGAAGAAAAAATAAAAATGGCCTACAGACGCATGAAGAAATGATTGACATCTCTGGCCATAAAAGAATTGTCAATCAAAACAACTTTGAGATTCCACCTCACTCCAGTTAGAATGGCCAGGGTCAAGAAATCTAATAACAAGAGATGCTGGCAGGCATGTGGCCAGGAGGGATCACTACCACACTGTTGGTGGGAGTGCAAACTCATTCAACCAGTATGGAAAGCAGCATGGTGGATCCTCAAAAGTCTAAACATAGAGCTCCCCTATGATCCAGCAATTCCACTACTTGGCATTTACCCAACCAGCCAGAAACAAGGGCATATTAAATCCACTAGCACAATGATGTTCACTGCAGCACTATTTACCAGAGCAAAGATATGGAACCAACTCAGATGCCCCTCAGGTGATTAGTGGATCAACAAGATATGGTATCTATACACAATGGAATTCTATGCTGCTGTTAGAAAGAATGATATCACACCATTTGTAAGGAAATGGAAGACTTAGAAAAAAAATCATATTAAGTGAAGTAAGCCAGACTCAAAGGAACATAAGCCCAATAGTATCTCTCATTTATCATAACCAGTAAAAAACAGGCTCTCCTATAAGAGATTTACAATAGAACAAAACCTAGATACATAAGGCCATATAGGATGACGGTAAATGAAAGGACCTCTAGGATATAGCAACCAAAGCCATATAATGAGTGATTGTTGTCACTTACTATAACCGCTATATGAAAAACAAACTGAGGCAAAATATAATGATGAGTAAATCTGTCACAAGTATATTTTAATTATTCTGACCAGAAACAGGGCTTGCAAGAATGGTGAGAAAGAAGAAAACATATGCAAGGAAAATGGTTAGATATTCAGCAAATATTTATTGAGAGAATGAATGTATTATCTCAAGTGATAACCCCCTAAAACATTTAATCAAATATGTAGTTCTACTTCTGAGAATTTATTCTAGGTTAACTAAAGTTATTCATGAAGATTTATGAAGTGTTAAAAGTGTTGAATTAGGTTGTTAGAAATATTGAAAATAATCTTCATGTCTAATAACAGGGAAATGGTTAATTAAATTACAGCAGATGTATGAAGTATTAAGTAGTACTGAAGGTATCATCTTCTTAAGCTATATTTAATAAGATAAATTCTCAATATATAAATAGAAAAAAGCAAGATATAGAGTATGTAACATTTTGTTCAACTTTTAGAAAAGCTAGACTTTTGAATATGTATGAAACCATTTGAGAGGTGGGCAGAATAATGCATTTCTCCCCAGCAGTGTCTCTACCCTGACTTCCAGAATAGTGACTATATTACAGTACATGGAAAATGAAACTTTATAGACATGATTGTTTAAAGGCCTTGAGGTGGGGAGATTTGGGTGAATTGTTTAAATGAGTTTAATCTAACAACCTTCCTTGAAAGGGGAAACATGTATCTGTGGTCAGAGGGTTTATCAGTAAAAGTTATGGACAACTGCCATATTTCTAGTGTTAAGGACAGAGATGCAGAACATTAGCCAAGAAATGTGGGTGCCTCTTGGACTCTTCAAAAGGCAAGGAAATGAACTGTTCCTTAAATCTAGAGGGAATGTAGTCCTGCTAAAGCCTTGAATTTAGCTAAAGAAGACATGTCACATTATGACCTACATGTGAAAAGATAACAATTTTTGTAATTTTAGGAGATTACACTTATATTTATTTGTTATATTTAATATACTATATTTACTATGCTTATTATACCGTATTTATTTATCTATTTTAATTTTATTGTCAGAATGATGTATAAAGTAGTTACAATGATGGGGAATATCAATACCAAACTGCAAACACTACTATATAGATATGGTAATACAAACAGCTTGGTACTGGGACAAAACTGGACTGAGGACAAATGGAATAGAACAGAAGACACAGAAATTTACCTACAGACCAATGGCCACCTAATCTTTGATAAGGGAGTGAAAACATAGTATTCAAGAAAGACAGCCCCTTCAACAAATGATGCTGGCAGGCTTAGTTAAACACCTGTAGAAAACTAAAGCTGTACCCCTATATGTCACCCTATACCAGAATGAATTCCAAATGGATCAAAAAACTTGAGGTAAAATCAGACACCCTAGAAATTTTGCAGGAAGGAATAGGAGATACAGTAACGCTTCTTGGCACAGGTCAGAACTTTTTTTAAAAATAAAAACCCAGAAACAAAACAAATCAAAGTAATTTTGAAGAAATGGGACTTATTAGACTGCAGAGCTTCTGTATGATAAAGGACATAGACAGCAAGATAAATAGAATGTCCATAGAATGGGGAAAAGTTCTTCACTAGCCATACAACAGACAGGGGCCTCATATCTAAAAAATATCTATAGCTCAAACAATTACATCTCACAAAAACAAATTCTCAAAGAAAAAACTATCCTATTAAAAGGTGGGTTAAGGACTTAAAGAGAGACTCCTCTGAGGAGGAAATAAGAATGGCCAATAGACACATAAAGAAATGCTCAACATATCTGGCCATTAATGAAAATCAAAACAACTTTGAGATTCCATCTTACCCCAGCTAGAATGGCCGTTATGAAGACATTTTACTACACTATATTTATTATACTTATAGCCTCCAACAGAAAACTAGAATTGTTTTTGGAAGAAAATAATAATTTAAGAGTAGTGTGAGAGTGACAGTCCCTGGGTGTTAAAATTAAAAATAATTTTTCTGTCATGATAATGTTTTTCTCCTTGTGTCTTTTGATAAAATAGATCAAATCAAGAGCTTTATGCATGCTAGGCAAATGTCCTATCATGAAGCTATGTTTCCCAGCCCTGTATGATTTTTTAAAATTATCTATGATGAAAGTCAAGGGAGGAGGGAGAAAATGATAGTTTTCTTTAATCTTAAGTAAAAATCCTTATACACATTGAGTTATTTCCTTAAGAAGAATTTCTTGAAGTGGAATTACTAAGTCAAAGTGTACAAATATTTTTAAGGTCCTTTAAAATTTAATGACAAATTCCCTTCAAGAAATTTATACCAATTTACACTCCTATCCAAAATTTCTCTGTACTGAAACCTTTGATGAATTAATTATGATGGTTCTCTTTCATTCATCTTATGAACCCTGGGTAAATCAATGAAACAACACTAAGTACAGAGCCAAGAAAAAGGAAGGACAAACTGAAATATGAATTGAATACCATATTTTCAAGTTACCTTATAGCATATATATTTGTGTGTATGCACCTTACATAGCTTGCATAGGAGTGTCTCTTAAGTCAGTTGAAGTTCTTCTGTGACTTCAAATTGTTGCTACTTTCTTAGTTTGTCAGATTTATGAAGGCCACCAGTTTTTCAAAACGTTTCACTCTTTCTGGAATATGATAAAGTGCTCTACTCTTTAAAAACATGTTTCTTTGGAACAGAAATTCCCTTATAGCATTTCATCTTGTCATTTTACTGTGTCCCACCTCTTTTCCTAAAATATTCTCTGCAACAGGTTTCCAATGTGATTTCTAAGTAATTTAGTTCATTACGAGTCTGTACTTCTTAAGGATTTGAATCTTCTCCCTGCCTATAGAGAGGACACAATTTTTAAACTGATTCTAATTGAGACTCTGGGGCTTGTAAATAACTATAAGGTGTGTATTCAAGAGACACATAGCTTTCTAAACAGAAACAAAATCTATGTGATTCTTATTGCTTGTTGCAGTATATTCCCACTGGAGCAATTATTACTTAGGGTTCAATAACTTCACCAAGGATTCAAGAACAAAATCTGATAGCTTTAAACAGTAATATATTACAAATATTTATGTTCTCCAAATGTTTTCTAAAGCATGCATTGGGCACATAAAAGCATAGCTGTACCTATTCTATCTTAATCACAAATGTGAAAAGATACAGTACATATTTCACGATAACTTGATAATATTTTCTTAGGATTTAGAATACGCATGCGAATATTATTTAGACAGCCCAGTTATTTTTAAAAAGGCTGTCCAAGTAATTTCCAACTGACGCCTTCTTGTCCTCTTGATAAATCTCCCAGAACTAAGCAGTGACATTTAAAATCATTCTTCTGACCTTAAAAGTACTCACAAAGTACATGGTATTGTTGATAATGATTATATTTATCAGACAAAAAAAAACATTTTCAAATTTAAAGGCTGACCACCATGTCTTCACTTTCCCTCTCCTATCATCCTCAGTTTATTCAAAGCTATAAACAGAACTAGTCAACTTCAGAATGAAGTAATGTCACAAGGAAAAACAATGTACTGTTAAATCATTTTTTATCATCCTGCACTAGTAGAGAGGTAGAATGCTTTTCCATGTGCTTAATTTGCTCTGACTTTTCTTTCATAGAAAAATTAATAGACTACCATATATTCTCTGCTCTTGATCTTGTTCCAATCTCAATCAAAAACAAAAGTACCCATTCCTTTAACAAAAAAAACAAGCAAAACAAAATACTAGGTAGACTAGCTTTTTGCAAGATAGAAAACTAGCTTTTTGCATGCTAGTTATCATGTTGATCAGTATTGTATAATGTCCAATGATATACATACTCATTTATGACAATTGAGTATGAAAGCTATATCTTCTTTTTGAGTTGTACCCAGAAATTCACACTTGCTAAAAGTTGTTTTAAAAGAAAACCAGGAAAACAGACAAATGTACCAGATTATGAACATCATCCTTTCAAAAAAGAACTTTCCGTGCTTGCAAGCTAGGTGTAACACAGAATGTACTGGAGACTGTGGAAAATATTGAGTAAGGGAATAAATTACAGCACAAAAAGTATCTGAGCTATTAAAGCAAGACCAATTTGGAAGAATGGCATGGCACACTGGGCAACTTTGAAGCATAGTCTTTTCAGCAGCTACCTTGATTACGTGTGTTTAATTAAAGACAGACTCTTCTTTCCTCAAATTTCTCCATGATACCTATTTAAATAGCCTTTTTCGCCTATATTAAGCTCTTTTCAATCAATACTGTTTTCCCAGGACTACTGAAAATTGTCTATTTCCATTTAATTCCCACATTTCTTAATGTAGTCAATCTCTTCCTTACTCTAGCTTATTCAGCTCAAATAATGCACCAAACACCTTTCTCAACCCTTAGTTTTAGATACCTATTCGCAAAGCTAAGATAAAGGAGCTTTTTACTAAATTAAAAGTATTTTTAATTCAATTTTTGTGAAAGTTATAGATAGATATAAATATACATTATCATTATTCAAATTGACAAAGCAAAATATAATTTTGCCCTAAATCATGCCAGTATGTAGTGGTAGAGATGAAACTTAAATTCATTATCATTTTCTCAAAAGTGTAATTAATAATTTTTGCTTTTATGACCACATTGCAACCTCCTTAACAAATAATATTTTGATGTTCAAATTTTATATCCTCCTTCCTAGGATTGTTTTCCAGGCTTTATCAGCTATACCATCTCCTTTCCACTCCTCTCTGGCCAACTGTTCTTGCATTTGGGACTAAGGATTGACCTCAGGGCTTTCTGCTTGCTACAGAGGTAGTCTACCATTTGAGGCAACATTGTAGCCTTTTTTTGGCATTGGTTATTTTGTAGGTAGGTTATTGATGTTGAGTTACAACATCATGATGGGAAGTGCAAGGTGGAACAAAGCTGCTTATCTCATGGTCACTAGAAAGCAAAGAGAATGAGGAGAAAGGAGCTGGGGCCAAGATACACTTTCTGAAAGCATGCCCTCAGTGACCTAATTCCTCCAACTAGCTCCTACCTCCTACCAGTCAACTGAGCTTTAAATTTATGAATAGGTTAATCCATTTATGAAGTTAGTATTGCACAATACAATTACCTTATTAAAAGGATTGGCATCAATTAGTTATTCAGACATTTTATTGGACATACCAAATACTCCTGCAATACACCTCGATCAGACTTGCCCTCTCTTTCCCTCTCCCTCATCATCATTTACCTTTTCTGAAATCAATCTCAGTATACTGACTATATTCACTGTCTCTGTTTGCCTTTCTACATTCCCACTAGAACACTAAGACACCTGTTCTACATTTGTCATTCATTTTTACATGCATACTAATTGCTCAAAGAGGTTTCATCATTGCATTTCACATGTTTACTTAATATTTGTTAATTCAGACTGACTCCTCAATACTGTCACCTTCCCCATCAGCCCTACCCCCCAATTATACAACATCCTTCAGTGAGTTTTATTTTACCATCTTCCCCAATCACCTTTCAATAGCTTCAGCAGGTAGGCACTAAATATTTAACACATGGACAGCCAACATAAAGAGAATCTTTGAGAATAGGTAGTGAGTTGAATCTGGAAGGATTTTAAGGCAATGCTACAGAAAGCCTAAAAACCTAGGGGGAAGTAATTGCAAGATCCTGGTCGACTTTATGGAAGCTTTAGATGAGGACTTAAAAGAATATGGGGAGGGGATTCTGGGCATTGCGAAGGTAGCCCCTCTCCACCAGCCGACAGCACCAACATCTTGGCTATTGGCAAAGGCCTTGCCAGACCAACTAGTGGATAAATGGTGAATGGGAAGTGGTGTTCACAGCACCATCTCTCATAGGGGCAAAGGATCTGATGAGTGCAGCTTAGCTGGGCAATTGGTCCCCTGCAATGGAGGAAGTAATTCCTCCCAGTGCAATTCCTCCCAGTAGCTTTCCTCTCTCTGTAAACAAAGTCAGAGGCAGTTCCACCCCAGGCTATTCCCTGCTGAACTGGCTAAAAGAATGGCTCAAGGCTGGATGAGAGTGAGTTCTGAAACTTACCAGAGACTCCAGATATATTACAACTCCATTCACATTCAAGCTACCTAAAATAGCCAACTTTCTCCTGAGAGACACATAAAACTCATCGCCCTGCCAGTAAATTAACCTAGGTGGGCAGTCACAAAGACCCCAAGTCTGTAAGGCAGAACTTTTTCTGCCCAGTCAAGCAAACTGGAAAAGCCAACTAAGAAAAAACACAGGAGATAAGAGACTTCAGAAACACACTGGATCTCGAATTTGGTGGAGACACAAGTTTCCCCCAAAAAACTGAAGAATATTTTTTCTAATATTTTTTTCAACTTTTACTACTTTTTTCATTTTGATTTTTACTTGTTCCCTTTTTTGGCCATTTTTTCATCCTTTTTTAACTTATATTTTTTTTTCTGTCATTGTGGTCATTCCTAAAAACATAGTGAGAGCAATTAATAGTAGTCCTCCTTAATTGTGTAGAGACTTGTTTCCAATTATGTTTTTATTGACTCAGTCCCATGCTCTTTGATCTTTTGTTTTTAATCTTAGTATTTGTTGTTGAAGAACTCATAATTGGGAGGAGTCTTCTTTTAACCATTGATCTCTTTCATATGTATATATATTTCTCTCTTTTTAATATATCCTTTTTAATATTCTTTTTTCATTTTAATTTTTAATCATATATTTTTCCTTTTCTATCATTTTAGGTCATGTTATCTTCACTCTATTCCTTTGCTTCATTACTATATTATTCTTACATTCTTACATTACTCTTCCCTTACTTCTCCCTCTTGACTTTCATAATATCTTTCTATCTCTGGTCCTTTGCTCCTTCTTCAGTTTCAATAATGCATGGATCTACAGTTCATTGTTGTAGACCCAGGCTGTTTGTGTATTTGTTCAATTATACTGTAGGGCCAGAGTGGTTCCAATACCATAGAGATTGGATGGAGGTTTTTTGGTTATAATACTGTGTTCGGTGGTGCTGTTGGATTTGTTTCTAAGTACACAAAAGGAAAGAGAGAATGAAAATACCAGTCTATGGGACTGGGGGTTTGGCCTAGTGGTAGAGTGCTTGCCTAGCATGCACAAAGACCCGGGTTCAATTCCTCAGTACTACGTACATAGAAAAAGCTGGAAGTGGTGCTGATGCTCAAGTGGTAGAGCTCTAGCCTTGAGAAAGTCCAAGGACAGCGCTCAGGCCCTGAGCTCAAGCCCAGGACTGGCAAAAAAAGAAAATACCAGTCTAAAATTTTAAACCTCTATAGTCTGGGCAGGTATAGAGCAATAGGTTGGTTATTATCTTAAAACTGTAATCTTGTGTGGTATTAGTCTTGCTCCCATTTTCAAATATGCTGAACAAGAAACCCAAGAAAAATGGCAAATCAAGAATTGCATCTCCCACTCAAATTAAACAGGTAACAGAGCAGTCAATGGGAAACCTAGAAGACAGTCCTCCAAATGCTCTATAAACGCAATTGGGAAACATGATGAATGAAAAGTTTGAAAACATAAAGGAGGTAATACATGAACATGAAGATGCCAATCAAAGAATATTGGAGAACTTCAAGAAATCCACAAACAAAAAGCTCAATGAATTCCAACAAATGTCCAATGAGAGTAAAGCTACTGGGCTAAAGGACTTCAAAGAGACCACTCAAATCAAAATCAAGGAGGTAAAGAAGTCCATACACAATCTAAACCAAGAGATGCAAGGCATCAAAAATGACCAACTAGAATGAGGGGATGAAGAACAAAGTAGAAAGTATGGATTTCAGGTTAGACAATGCAGAATAGAGAATCTCTGGAGTTGAAGATAGCATAGAATTTATAGAGAAAAACCAGAAAATGATTCAAAGCAAATCTAAGAAATATGACAATCTTTTCAGGAACTCCAAGATACAATGAGCAAGCCTAATTTAAGACTAATCGGCATTGAGGAGGACCTGAAGAAGGAAGTCAATGGAACTGGAAATATACCTCAGGGAATCATCTCAGAGAACTTCCCAAAATTTCTACAAGGACAGCCACATCCAGATACAAGAAGCTTTTCGAAATCCAAACACACCTGACCAGAAAAGGACATTGCATTATAATCTGTACAGGATCAATAGAAATCAAGGAAAGGATCCTAAACCAGCAAGGGAGAAGGGAACAATCACCCACAAAGGAAAACCAATCAGAATAACCACAGATTTCTCAGCAGAGACCATGGAAGCAAGAAGAGATTGGAAGGATGTATGTCATGCCCTAAATACAAATAACTACCTACCAATAATACTGTATACAGATAAGCTCTTATTCATAGCTTAAGGAACAATAAAACCCATCATTTCAAGGAAAAGTTGCAACATTACATAGCAACCAAATGAGCATTACAGAAAATTCTCAAAGACTTTCTACACGTAGAAAATCAACACAAAGAAAGATGTTACTGACAGAGAAATGGCACCTAAAAATTATACCAGCTAATTACACCAAGAAGTGACAAGTCACAGGACCTAACAAAATAAAAAAATGGCAGGAACTAGAAAATATTTTTCAATCCTAACTCTCAATATCAATGGACTTAACTCTCCAATTAAACGGCATAGACTGTCCAGTTGGATCAAAAGCAAGATCCATCTTTTTGCTGTCTTCGAAAGACACATTTTGCCCCCCAAAACAAACATATTTTGAGAGTGAGAGGCTGGAATAAAATCTTTGAAACTAAGGACCCCAATAAACAGGATGGAGTTGTCATCCTCATATCAGATAAAATATACTTCAAATTAAAATAAATAAGAAGACAGAAAAGGTTATTACGTACTAATAACAGGATCTTATTTTCAGGAGGAAATAACCATCCTAAATATCTACAAACTTAATGCCAGAGCACCTAACCTCATCAAACAAACTTTACTTACACTAAAATCACACACAGATCCACAGTGATGGTTGGTGAATTTAGCACACCCCTGTCACCTCTGGATAGATCAACCAGGCATAAACTCAACAGAAAAATCTCAGAATTGAACAATTGCCTAGACCAAATAGATCTAAACAGATATCTGCAGATTATTCCACTCAGAAATACCAGAATATACCTTTTTTTCAGCAACATATGGAACATTTTCTAAAACAGACCACATTTTAGGGCATAAATCACACCTTTGCAAATTCAGAAATTCTGAAATATTTCCCCACATTCACTCAGACAACAAGGGCATCAAAGTGGAACTGAGCAGCAAATCAACCCCAATTCTACACTCTCCATTCTTCTTTAACACAGCATTAGAATTCCTAGCCAGAGAAATAAGGCAAGAAGCAAGAATAAAGGTGAATTAGGGAAAGCGGGAAAGCGGAAGTGAAACTTTCCCTCTAGGGAAACTTCCAAGTTGCTTCAGCTGATTCAAAAGTTTGGTAATGTAGCAGGGTACAAAATTGGCCTAGTGGTAGAGTGCTTGCCTAGCATGCACGAAGACCCAGGTTTCATTCCTCAGTCCCACATACATAGAAAATAGCCAGAAGTGGTGCTGTGGCTCAAGTGGTAGAGCTCTGAGTTTGAGAAAGCCCAAGGACAGTGCTCATGCCCTGAGCTGAAGCCCAGGACTGGCAAAAAAAATTAACCCTCCTGTATGCCAACAACGAGCAGGGTGAGGCAGAATCAGGAAAGCAACACTTCTTGCAATAACTTTGAAAAAAATAAATTACTTAGGAATTAACTAAGAATGTAAAGGACCTTTATGAGGAAAACTTTAAAAACTTGAAAAAGAAAATTAAAGCAGAACTGAGAAAGTGGGGAAAAAAATCCCATGCTCAGAGATTGGAAGAATTAACATTCTGAAAATGGCAATCCTGCCAAGAGCTATCTACAAATTCAATGGAATACCCATCAATATTCCAGTATCATTCTTTAAGAAAATAGAAGAAGCAATCCAAAATTTCACATGGAACAATACAAGACCCCGCTTAGCAAAAACAATCCATAGCAGAAAGAACAGACCAGGAGGAATATCAATAACAAACTTTGGACTTTATTTCAGAGGTATATTTACCAAAACAGCTTAGTACTGGGACAAGAACAGGCTTGAGGACCAATGGAATAGAACTGAAGACCCAGAAATCAGCCCACCGACCTAAGGCCACCTAAATTTTGATAATGGAGCTAACAAAATAGAATGGAAGAAAGACAGCCTCTTCAACAAGTGGTGCTGGTAGAATTGGTCAAGCAACTGCAGCAAACTAAAGTTGGATCCTTCTATGTCACCCTGTACCAACCAGGATTGACTCCAGATGGATCAAAGACCTTGAGGTAAAAGAAGATACCATGAAAACATTACAAGGTAGAATAGGAGATATGGAGATACACTAGGTCTCCTTGACACAGGTCGAAACTTCCTTAATAAAGATCCAGAAACACAACAAATTAAAGAAAGTTTGGACAAATGGTACTGCATTAAACTGCAGAGCTTCTATATGACCAAGAACATAGCAAGTTAAATAGAAAACTCACAGTGGGAGAAGATCTTCACTACCCATATAGTAGACAAAGGCCTCATTTCTTAAAATATATCTACAGCTAAAAAATGAACCTCTCCAAAACAAATCTAATAAACAATCATCCCATTAAAATATGGACTACAGACTAAAAGAGAGACTTCTCTGAAGAGGAAAGAAGAATGGCCAATAGGCACATGAAGAAATGCCCTGGCCAGAAAAGAAATGCAAATCAAAACAACTCTGAGATTCCACGTGGCCATTGTCTCAAAATCTAATAACAGATGCTGGCTCATATGTGGCCAGGAAGGATTGCTACCGCACTGTTGATGGGAGTGGAAACTCCTTCAACCACTCTGGAAAGCAGTATGGCAATTCCTCAAAAGACTAAACATAGAGCTTCCCTTGACCAAGCAATTGCACTTCTTCGTATTTACCCAAACTTCCAGAACAAGGACATATTAAAGCCACTAGCACAATGATGTTCATTGCAGCACTATCTACCCTAGCAAAGATAGGTAACCAATTCAGATGCCCCTCGGTAGATGATTGGTTCAAGAAGATGTGGTCCTTATACAGAGTTGGAATTCTATGGTGCCAGCAGTGGTAAGCTAGCAGTCTATCACTTGAGTCACAGAACCAATTCTAGCTTTTTTCTTTCTATGTATGTGATACTGATGAATCAAACCTCAGACTCTGTGTATGTTAGGCAATCACTCTACGACTATCTCAAACTACTGGCCCCACATCTGAGTTCTTGACAGACACCACCCTTATAGTAATACATGCTCTTGTTGCTGTTACTATTGAAGCCACTATAGTTAGAAGTGATTTCTATTTTTCTTTTTCAGTCATGGGCCTTGAACTCAGGTGAGGCACTGTCCCAGGGCACTTCAGTTCAAGGCTACAGACCTATCCCTGGGCCTGGGCATTGTACCTGAGCTCTTCAGCTCAAGGCTACCATCCCACCCTTGACCCAAGCCCCACTTCCCGTTATCTAGAGGTTAATTGGGGATAAGAGTCTCAGGTCTTTTCGTGCCTAGGCTCGCTTTGAATCTTGATCCTCAGATTTCAGCTTCCTGAACAGCTGGGGTTATAGGAGTGACCCACTGCACTGGCTAAATGTGATTTCTTCTGCAGGAAGAAACAACTATTACTGGATAAGAAAGGATGTCAGAACATATTAATTATTTGAAAAACTTAAAAATACCTGAAATATTGGGGCATTATGGCTCAAGCCTGTAATCTTAGCTACTCAGGAGACTGCGATCTGAGGATTGCAGTTCAAAGCCAGCCCATTTAACTATGTACATGAGACTCTTATCTGTAATTAATCACTAGAAAACAGGGAAATGGGGATGTGGCTCAGGGGCTGAAGTGCTCAGGGACTGTGCCCAGGCCAAGCGTTCAAGCCCCATGACCCACCCCCAAAAAACAAAAAAACTGAAATATAAGATACGTGTAAGAAAACAGCATAGCATTTTTAGTTAATTTCCTGCAACATATGACATTATGCTGCCATTTTCTGGCCGTATTTTATCTGCATACTCTTTGAAAGAAGACAATATTTTTTATAGCCTGGTTTTTACTTAATGACAACTTTTAAACATTTCTTTCCCTGTTACAGCATATTATTGTTTCTGGTTTTAGGATTGTAGATGAATTGGGGAGATTTACCAAAATTATTTAATTTGTGAGCATAAACCTTTCAGTCTTCATCTGGTGCAATGAGTGATAATAAGTGCTATCTGGACTGTTAATTTAACTACTTTTTTCTTTTTTTTGGTCATGGGGCTTGAAATATGGCCTTGAGAGCTGTCCATGTGCTCTTCAGCTCAAGGCTACCACCCATGAGCCACACTGCCACTTCTGGTTTTCTGGTAGTTAAATGGATATAAGATTCTCAGTCTTTAGTGCCTGGGCTTGCTTTGAACCGCCATCTTCAGATCTCAGCCTCCTGAGTAGATAGGATTACAAGCAAGAGCTACTGTGCCCAGCAATCATTGTTTACTTTTATATTGGCGGCATTATTCTAAGTTTTATCAATGCTAATATTTTGTCAAGTCATCCGAAATTTGAATCTTTTTTCCAATTTATTTAAATGATTCACTTTTCTTCACTATTCTGATATTTACACAGCTCACCAGCCTAGTCAGTACTTCTGTTCAAACTTATCTCTTCCTCTCAATGAAGTACTACTTTGGGAAAATGTTTAAAATGTTTCAGTTTTCATTGTCAGAATAATTTTTGTTGATGTCATCACTTATCTTTATCACTTTTGTCTTCTTGTTTCATTGATTTTTCATCTTAATTTTCTCTGTGTTTTAATAAATAATTTTAATGATGACAGGAAATTTTTCCATATTCAGCCTAATCAGGATTCTGTCAAATTTTCCTTATTTAAACTTTCTATGATGCTAATTTTATATGACAATTTGTCTGGGTTATGAGATGCTGAGGTGATTGGTAAAATTTCATTTCTATGTGAAACTATGAGGATGGTTCTGGAGCAGCAGAGCCTTTAAATCATTGGATTGAATTAAAAGACCTCCCCTCCCCTCATTGAAATGTACAGATATTATATAGTCAGATTATTGACAGCCTAAATCAAACAAAATTCTACACCTACAACAAATTATCTTTTCTTTCATCAACTGAGATAATCATCTCTTCCTGCCTTAGGATAGCTAAGCTTCTGGTTCTTTGATCTCTAAATTTTGAAATTTACTAGGTCTCCTTGGCACAGGGTGAAAATTTCTTATTACACTGCAGAGCCTCTGTATGACAAAGAATATAGCTAGCAAGCTAAATAGAAAGCCCACAGAGAGGGAGAAGATCTTCACTAACCATACAACAGACAAAGGCCTTAGATCTAAAATATATCAACAGGTAAAAAAATTGAATCACTCCAAAACTAATCTTCAAATAAGCAACCATCCCAATAAAAAATGGGCCAAAGAAAGTCTTCTCTGAATAAGAAGTAAGAATGGCCTATAGACACATGAAGAAATGCTCGACATCTCTCACCATAGAAGAAATGCAAATCAAAACAACTTTGAGATTCTACCTCACTCCAGTTAGAATGGCCATGATCAAGAAATCTAATAACAGGAGATGCTGGCAGGTGTATGGCCAGGAGACATCACTACTACACTGTTGGTGGGAGTGCAAACTCATTCAACCACTATGGAAAGCAGTATGGCAGTTCCTCAAAAGACTAAACATAGAGCTCGCCTATGACCCAGCAATTCCACTACTTGGCATTTACCCAATCCTCCAGAAACAAGGTCATACTAAATCCACTAGCACAATGATGTTCACTGCAGCACTATTTACCATAGCAAAGACATGGAACCAATCCAGATGCCTCTCAGTTGATGACTGGATCAACAAGATGTGGTATCTATACACAGGAGAATTCTATGCTATCATCAGAAAGAACAACATCACCCTATTTGTAAGGAAATGGGAAGACTTAGAAAAAATCATATTAAGTGAAGTAAGCCAGACCCAAAGGAACATGGGCTCCGTGGTTTTGCTCAAATAATTAGTACAAACCTTGGACTCTCCTAGCAGAGAATTACAATAGTTCAAAACCTAGATACACAAGGCCATATAGGATGAAGCTAAATGTAAAAACCTCCAAGATACGGAAATAAGAGCCATATAATATATGATTGTTGTTTTTAATGTAGTATGTTATTTCTCATCTCTTTTGTTGTCCCTTGCTTATCCTCACATTTTTACAGTATCTTACCTTGTTATCTGGTATATTATACATGGTTTTATTTGTTTCTTTGAAATAGGAAAGGGAAGTGGGGAAACAAGATGAGGGGAAGGGGTGGGCAGAGGAAAATGGGAACAAAAACATGAGAAAGGGTATCAATGTATGTGAAGTAATGCACCTTCTATCTGGTGAATATAACTGTAACCCTTCTGTTAACTACAATTTTAAAAAAGTAAAAAAATAAAAGGTAAATGTCAAAAGAATAAATTATTAAATTTTAAAAGTACCCTTCCACCCCACCTTACACCTCAGACTATGAGTTTTCCAATCAGCTTCCACTGTTCTCAGACCTTTGGACTCAAACAGAATCACAGACTATTGGTTCTCCTGTTTCTTCCACTTGTAGAAAATATATTGTGAGACTTCCTGATTTTCATGATTACGTAGATTTCTCATAATGGTCTCACTATCTCTCTCTCTCTCTTGGTCTATTTTTCTCTTTCTCTCATACACACACAGACCAATTATTGATTCCATTGCTCCAAGAAAACCCTATTGAAATACTTTCAAAATATATTTCAAGTCTGTTTCTCAGTGTCATAATAATTTAGGTTAGTAAATTTTATAAAATCATAGAAAATGTGTCCATTGTTAAAACCCAAACATAGAGTCATACAGGATCCATGAAATTAAAGAAGTTATGGTTTTGAGATATAATTTTATTTTATTCTAATGAAGAAAAAAACACATGAGGCTTGAGGAAGAACATTAGGAATTCATTTCTGGACTTGTACAATTTGAGATGTCTGCTAGTAGGATAACCACATAATTTATTTTACTAGCCATTATACTTTTTAATGTGAAACACTGCACTATTTATAAACAAAATGATATAAATCTGGGCTGTTCCATATAAACTGACATGCATATTGAGTATACCTATTGAACTTTCAAGCACAGATATTGAAGGAGTCAATTACTTATGGAAGATTAGAGTTCAGGAGAGAGTTCTGGCCTGAAGATGTAAATTTCAGAGAGGATATTAACATTTAAATGCTATTTAATGTCTTGGAACTAAATGAAGTCACTGAAAGAAGGATATATAGAGGGTAGAAAAGAACACCAATATCTCAGCTCTGGTCAACTCTAATTTTAGAGGTCAGGAAGATAATAATTAGTCAGATAAGAAAAGCAAATGAGATAAGAGAACCACGAATATTGTTTAGAAAGCCATGTCAAGAAAAGATATCAAGAGTGTCTGGTTAATTGACATAAACACTGTGAAGTCTAGAGAAATAAAAACTAATAAATAATATTTGGGTAGAGTTAGCTGTGTAATCTGCAAAGTCTAGTGGGAAAAGAAAAATATGGTGCTCTTTGTTTAAATGTTATTAAAATTTTCAGGGTGGCAAACATCAGAGTATTAACCAATCATGACCCTATTCTTCAGTATTAGGTTTGCTTTGGGTCTTTTAACCTGGGAGTCATTAGTAATACAAGAGAAATTCAGATAGATTTTTCTGGATGAATGACTAAAAGGATTGGTTTCTAAGAGGAATGAAAAGAGAAAAAGTTCTAAACATCAAGGTAGGATAACTCTTGATTTTTCTTCTACTTTTTTTTTTTTGCCAGTCCTGGGCTTGAGCTCAGGGCCTGAGCGCTGTCCTTGTACTTTCTCAAGGCTAGAGCTCTACCACTTGATCCTCAGAACCACTCCAGCTTTTTTTTTCTATGTATGTGGTACTGATGACTTTGGGCCTGGGAGTGCAGTACAAAACTCTGTTTTCAAGTAGAGAAAAATAGAGCAAATATGAAAGGTAAAATTCTACCACTCTTGGCCTTTTGTAAGAGTAAATTTGGTGTTGTGCCTAGAAGGACAAAAACAAGTCAATAAATTACTTGTCTAAAAATAAGCAGAAAGGGGCCGGGAGTTTGGCCTAGTGGTTGAGTGCTTGCCTAGCATGCACGAAGACCTGGGTTTGATTCCTCGGTACCACATACATAGCAAAAAGCCGGAAGTGGTGCTGAGACTCAAGTGGTAGAGTGCTAGCCTTGAGAAAGTCCAAGTACGTGCTCAAGCCCTGAGTCCAAGCCCAGGACTGTCAAAAATAAAAATAAAAAAATAAGCAGAAAGTATTAAGACTTTAACAAAATTACTACTGTTTTCTAATAGCAAAACACATACATGTTCATTATAGAATATTTGAACCAAACAGAAAATTGTATAAGAAAAAATAGTACTGCTATCCATGGCTAATATTAACATTCATTTTCATCTATTCATATAATGTAAAATGACCTAACATGCTGTTTAGTTCATCTGATAATTTTATTCATATAAATTATAAATACTTTGTTGTCAAATATTCTTCTAAATATTTCACTAAAATGGCTTTATCCTATCATATATGTGTATCTTAATGTAATCATTCCTCTATTCTTTTTTATGTTAGAACTTTCCATTTGGATAAGCTGAAACTATCTTAAGGCAAAAGTGTAGTTATTTTCTATCCAACATGTGATGATTTAACAAGTTCAAAAGATTGAAATCCAGTAGACAGTTACCACATCACCTCATACCATCTGTCTAAACTTTGTACTCTTCCTTCTGAAGAATAATTCCAGTGAAACTGTCTGCATATTTTAAGATATCTGAGGTCTGCAGGAGATACATTTTTCTACTCTACCTTTTTCCCCTTAAATGCTTTAAGATAACACAGCAGGGACAAAATACTTGAAAGAGAAATACTGCCATAAAAGCTACACAATCTTTTTAAAATAACACTGCTAGATCTCTTTTGAAATTGGACTCCACTTGTACTTTGCAGTTCATTATAGCTGAATGAATTATGATCCTGGGAAGATTGAAGGAATATCAGGAGCTGCGAATGGATATCACCTACTTTCCTTGTATCTTTTCTGCAGGTGGCTGGGAAAACCCTAAATTACAGAGAGTAAGAAATGTTATATTTTGGAATATGTGAGTTCCAAGAACACCTGTTTTTATAAAGGTGTGCTGCTCTGATGATGAATCGCCCAAGCTTTATAAAAAGATTCATCATTAATCATTACCAAAAATAGGCTTAACAATTCATAAGCTAAAATAATGCTATTTTTATTAGGTGTATATTTACAAAAACTATATCGTTTTTGACTAAGTTTACCAAAAATTCCCCAGGGCTGGGAATGTGGTTTAGTGTTGGAGTACTTGCCTTGCTTGCATGAAGCCCTGGGTTTGGTTTTTTCAGTACTTCATATACAGAAAAAGCTGTAAATAGTGCTGTGGCTCTAGTGGTATAGTGTTCAGGCCATCATTTCAAGCCCCGGAACTGGGAAGAAGAAGAAGAAGAAGAAGAAGAAGAAGAAGAAGAAGAAGAAGAAGAAGAAGAAGAAGAAGAAGAAGAAGAAGAAGAAGGAGGAGGAGGAGGAGGAGGAGGAGGAGGAGGAGGAGGAGGAGGAGGAGGAGGAGGAGGAGGAGGAGAAGGAGGAGGAGGAGGTGGAGGAGGAGGAGGAGGAGGAGGAGGAAAAGGAGGAGGAGGAGGAGGAGGAAGAGGAGGAGGAGAAGGAGGAGAAGGAGGAGGAGAAGGAAAAGGAGGAGGAGAAGGAGGAGGAGGAGAAGGAGGAGAAGGAGGAGGAGAAGGAAAAGGAGGAGGAGAAGGAGGAGGAGGAGGTGGAGGAGGAGGAGGAGGAGGAGGAGAAGGAAAAGGAGGAGGAGGAGGAGGAGGAAAAGGAGGAGGAGGAGGAGGAGGAGGAAAAGGAGGAGGAGGAGGAGGAGGAGGAAAAGGAGGGAGGAGGAGGAGGAGGAGAAGGAGAAGGAGAAGGAAGGAGGAGAAGGAGAAGGAGAAGGAAAGAAGAAGAAGAAGAGGAAGAAGAAGAGGAAATGAAAGAAAGAAAATGACAAACTTTCCATTGCTTTAATTTTTTATTTAGATACATACATCAAGGTAAGGTTTTACATTAGTGGAAAAACTTGATGTATGATTCTTTTTGCTGAAGGGATATAGAATTTTTTTTGCCAGTCCTGGGCTTGAGCTCAGGGCCTGAGCAATGTCCTTGGGCTTTCTCAAGGCTAGAGCTCTACCACTTGAGCCTCAGCACCACTTCCGGCTTTTTTGCTATGTATATGGTACCGAGGAGTCGTGCATGCTAGGCAAGGACTCTACCACTAGGACAAACTCCTGGCCCTGAGTATAGAATTTTTAAGTGTTTGGTCTTTGTTCTTATGTAGAGCAGCACATAGAGGAAAAATAGCATATTTTTTCCTATGTGTTCAACAGTCAAAACATAGCATCTCTGTGACAAAAATGATGACTACCCCCACAACACACATGAAGCAATTCTGTTAGTAGGTATGTGTCTTTCAACTCAAATCAATTCTGAAACCAACTGGGAATATAAAGACACAACAGGTTAAATATTTAGTTTCACAAAGCCCTCCAACTTACTTCAGAGACAAATCACAAGTACAAGGCCAAAATTCTTGCAAATGATATGTTACCTGATGTGTTTCCAGAATTCAATGTCTCCATGTCTAAGTCACAGATGAGCAAACTGAGGCAAATATGGTTCATTAATTGATCAAGCTCACAATTACATTCAAAGGAATCTTTGAGAAGATCTAACAACTCCTACGTTTTTAATTGGTCATAGAGCCACTGAATGAATTTGTATATAGTTTTTCCATGCATAATATATTTCAGTTCATCTCTTCCACACCTGCCTGGAATCTCTCCTGACCAGTCCACAGACTTTAAATTCCAATGCCCACAAGTTGGTATACTGATCCTTATGTGACTTAGAAGCATGCCATATCCAGGAAAATCTGTGTATCGAGAGTCATTATGTGGTTTATGAACCACTTTGCTTTCATTCTACAACTTATTAGAGAAAATCACTTACCTTCCTTGAGCTTCAGCTGCCTATTTAGAGTGGAGATGACATAGTTCCTACATTTGAGCATTTTGTAATATGCAATAAGTTCACTTCCCACCATGCTTGGAACAAAATAAGCTCTCTGTATTTGTTTTAAAGAAACATGAATGCTTTAGTACTGTCAAAGCATTAGACATTAGCATTCAGGTTCATCTTTGTTACTCTGAATAAATGTATGAATATTGCTCTAATGTTTTATCTAAAGTACTTAGTTCCATGATTAACAAGGAAAAATAAGACTCCCAGATAAATTATTTGTCCAGGAGGACAAGTAATTTTTTAATTTTCAAAAATTACTTCAAAGTCATCCCCTAAAAATAGTGTTGACATAATTTCTTTCTCTTGTTTCCATTTCATTAGGCATGAAAATAGAAATATTAGAAATTCTCAGGGAAATTATTCACTAATTTTTGTAGCTCCACCCCACATACTCCAATATGATTTGTAATTGCTTCGTGAATAGTTGCAGTGGGTTGCTTTTAAAATGTTTCTTTATGTTTCTAAAAGCATTTTTACATATCTGTGACTCTGAAGTATATTAGGTAATAGTAAATATATGCTTGCTCTTTGGCTTAAAGCAAGTGCCTTGTGCACAACTGAATAACATTGAAACAAGTAGAAGGTCCCACATCAGAGAGAGTTCAACTAATTTATCACTGTAGCTTGTTTTTAGTTGCCTTAGACCCTCAGTAATTTCTCTTAAGGGAGAAAATGTTGAGCTGCAAGACATAGGATTAATTACTTTAACCTACTTCTATTTACAAATGTACGATTCCTGTGGATCAGTCTCAGCCCCACTGCTTCTGAATAACAAAACAGCATAATTTAGGCTCACCCACTAAGGTCCTGTCCTCATTACAGTAAACTAGACCTGAAACAACCCCTTCTTCATGATGACCCTCTTCCAGACATTTTGGTAAGATTTCAAGATCATATTAACACTGTTTTTCATTAATTACCCAGTGATTTTTGTTATTAAGTTAAATTAATATGAGAGGAGGACAACTAAAGAAACACAACGCTACTGAAATTATAACTTGGTAATTACTTGAAGGTGACAAAGGAAATAATTGCCTGTACAACAAGAAAATAAGTTTTCTCTCATCTTTTATGATGCTATAGTTTAGACCTAGGAGATCCACCCATCAAAAGGATCATACGTTAAAGCTTGGTCTCCGAGGTAACACTACTAGGAAATAGCAGAACCGTTAAGAGAATGACCTGGCTGAAATTTATTTAGCTTTTTGGGTGTATGACTTGAAGTATATTATAGGAACTGAAGGCCCCTTTCTCTAGTTTCTTTTGTCTCTATAGGTTCCTGAAATGATGTGCTAACTCATCACAGGCTAACAAGAACATGTGCAAACAGAATGCTAATTAGAAGACTGGAACTGTGATACAAACAACTCTCCCACGTTTTTGGGTGCAAGCCTTGAGTCTTTAATTCAGGGGCTGGGTGCTGTCCCTGGGCTTATTTTGTTAAAGGCTTCACTCTACCACTTGAGCTAAAGGTCCACTTTCAACTTTTTAGAAGTTCATTGGAGATTAAAATTTTAAAAAGCCTTGCAGAATTTACAGACTTTCATACCCTAGCTAATTTTGAACCTCAGTCTTCAGATCTTAGCCTCTTGATTTGCTAGAATTCCAAATGGGAGCCAACAGTACCTGGCTACTCCTTCTACTTCACAGGAAGCTGAGGCAGGAAGGTTGTAAGTTCCAGGCATCAGGGGCTACAAGCAAGACTGCTTTGGAAAACCTCATTCATGCAAATGCCCACTGCAAACACAAGCAAGTTTATGCGCGCGCGCGCGCACACACACACACACACACACACACACACACACACACTCACACACACACACACAGAAGTAAATGAAAGGAAGAATAGAAAATGGGATGCTTCATTTTAAACTTTCAAAGATACATCATAAAGATATCTGCTCAAATCTAAAATATGTAAACAGTGTTAACTTTTGCAGTAATTCACTCCTTTTTATATAGTGGTCCTATTTTTTCCTCAAGGGATACATACCAAGGCCCCTAATAGATGCCTGAAACTGAATAGTAGAGAGCCCTTATAATTTTTTCCTGTACATGCCTACATAAGTTGAATTTCTAAGTTCGGTACAGTAAGAGCTGAACAAACACAAGTAATAATAAAATAGAGCAACTGTAACAATATCCTATAGTAAATGTTTTATCAATGTGATCTCTGTCATAAGAATATCTGACTGTACTATACTTACCCTTCTTTCAATGATGATATAAAAGAAAATGTAATGAAATGTGGCTAAATAGGCAATGTGATTTAGCATTAGATTATTATATCAGGTTTACTTGAACAGAAGCACTGAGACACCATGACAGTCCAACTGAAAACATATATAGCTTCTAGGTTGGTAACATAGTGTGAATACACTAGGTAAACGGTACAGAATAGAATGGAATTTCATCATATAACTTGGAATAATGCACAATTTAAAAGTTATGATATTTTATTGCTATATTTTTGTTAATGTTTTCATACCCTGATTAACCACAGGTGAAACTGTAGAAAGTAAAATCATAAACCCAAAGCAATGATACACACCCATAATTACAGCTACTAGAGAGGCAGAGTCAAGGCAAACCTGAGTAAAATTAGACAATATCTCAAAATCACAATGAAAACAGAAGGGTATGGTTCAAGTGTTAGAACACTTCCTCAATTACCCACTTCAATTTTAGTACTGAACGAATATCAACTAACACAGGATGTACAGAAACGAGGAAGACTACTGTAACAACTTTCCAGACATTTGTGCTGAATGTCCAATTTCTTTCGGGGATAATGAATTCCTTTGGTTGTCTGATTGTTCTATATTCAATTCTAAAATTCCCTGAGGAGAACATGCTCATGTTTTGTTGTTGTATTTTTGTCAGTCTCAGGGCTCAAACACTGGGCCTGGACTCTGTCCCCAAGTTCTTCAGCTCAAGGCTTCCACTCTACTACTTGAACCACAGCACCATTTCTGGTTTTCTGGTGGTTAATTGGAGATAAGCCTCACAGACTTTTTAGTGCCTGATTTGGCTTTGAACTGCAGTCCTCCTGTGTAGGTTGGATTACAGCGTGAGCTAGTGGTACCCAGCTATCTTCATGTTTAATTAGTTTGTCACAATTAATTTATTAGATAATTTATAGCAAAATCGTAGGGAGAATAGAGTATAGAAACAAGATAGACACAAAAGAAGAACAATTCAGCAGTGCTAAACAGACTACGTTAGCGGGTAGTGAAAACAGACTGAGAAATGGCATGATGGGAGACTATTTTTCCTGAAGTCAGTAGGACACCACAAGGGAAAGGTCTAACTTGGGAATCCAAATATTTTAACCAATGTTTTACCTTGTGCTAGGCAGAGAAATATAGGAGCCTAGGAGAGATTTCGGGAGAGGATAGGGACAGAGAGATACAAGACAGACAGTGTGGCGTTTGGGGACTCATTTTAGATTAAACAAAAATAGATTTGTGTGCATATGCTCTGATTGTGGTCTGGGATTCATAAAGAATGGCCAGGATGTTATTTTTCCTTTTCCAGTTTTCAGTTAGAACTCTAAATTCTTGGGCCAGGAGTTTGGCCTAGTGGTAGAGTGTTTTCCTAGCATGCATGAAGACCTGGGTTCGAGTTCTTGGTGCCATATACAAGGAAAAATGGCAGAAGTGGTGCTGTGGATCAAGTGGTAGAGCCTCTAGCCTTGAGAAAGCCCGAGGACAGTGCTCAGGCCCTGAACTCAAGTCCGGGACTGACAAAAAAAGAAAATAAAAAAGAATTCTAAATTCTTTTTGAGTCAAGAGCATCAAAATGTTGAATTGCAGCTCTTTCTATGTGTGTTCTTATGATTATAAGGGGGAAAATGATACCAGCTTAACCCAAATGTTCACTAATTTGCTGACTTCTAATTATGTAGAAGCAGGATCTCATACTCATGCCCTACAAATGTTCCAAGATTATTTCTTGGTGTCCCCACTGTAATGCTTCACACATGCCTACAAATAAGCCCATCAGTTATTCCCAAGGGTGAGATCTCATTTGTCAATAACCTCTACCCTTAAAATATCATATAGGGGCCTTGTTGCTTTTGTAAATTATAATAAGACAATTATTCTTCTCAAATATATTGTTGTCTCTGGATAACAACTGTGCTTTGCTTTCAGTTCGTTCCTCTAAGCATCTACCTGCATAGCCATTCCAAAGGACCTATTGTGAAAGAGTACTCTCCATTCCTTCAGGTCTTTCACTATAATCCTTTTAAATCACTTTTCAAATCACAAGTTTTTCTTTCCTGCCCCAATTATAAAACAAAAGCTCCTGCACACATAAATGGGAGCTATGTCATCTGTTTTGATCAAAAGTGAGTCATAGTTTGCATGTACATGGCTAGGTGTGGGTGAAGGTAAAGATACCAGTCTTAGTCCATTCTCTTTTGCTATAACAGACTATTAGATACTAGATTGCCGGGGCTAACCGGCAGCAAACCAGGGTTCGCAGATTGGGGTTCCTGAAATAGGGGGCAAGGACTAGGAAGAAATAGAAGAGAGACAGACACACCGGGTCCGGGATGTCCGCAGTCCAGGTAAAGACTGCCCCGTTTATTTTCCACTCCCCTTCCTCCCTTCTCGAGACCCAAGGAACTTCCAGGTGTTACATTCATATGGTAAATCTCAGGTCATTTAAACAGAATAAGGCCAGAAAACAATAAGACAATAAAGCCATTGTCTGATGCAAATCAAGGTACAGTTTGATTCCACTCTGGCTCCCAACACTAGATAATCTATAAAGGAAAAATATTTTTTTTTGCTTTATATTTCTGGTCTCAACCAACAGCTGCTTTTTTGTGAGGGCCTTATGATAGGAGGGTGAGTAGACATATAAATTTAAGATTCCCAGAAAGGAAATGACCAAGTGGTTCAGGCAAAAAGGATTTATTAGGAAAAGAGCAAACTTCCATAATCTTGCCACGGTGGATCCTCTGGAAAGGGTCAAGACATGGCAGGTCTTAAATTAGGTAGAGCCTTAAGGGGCATGAGGAGGTGTGGCCACAGATGATGTGGACATGACCTGAGCTTCTGAGAGGTATCTGACCTTAACTGTCTAATTCATTAGATAACGCAAGTGCTAGGCAGAGCCTTCCTGCATGGAAAACAAAAAGGAGAGAAGAATCTACTCCCAGACATGCATAAGCCTAACAATAAGGAAGAGAAAGAACAAAGAGCCAAAGAAGCCCACCTTGTATAACAACGACTTTCAAGGCGACTATTCTCATTCCTTCATAAAGGTAATTCTCCTGAAAAGTAAATATCTTTTAACAACCTCTCAACACTGTTACATTGGTCCTCAAGTCTCAGCTTGAGTTTTAGTTGGGGCAAAACATTCAATCATAACAGCCAGCGAATGAATAGAGGACAAATATTTTTGATTCCTTGAGTTTTTCTAAATGACCAGACTGGGAAGAATAACTGGTGGATTCCTACTGATAAGGGTAAAAATGTCTATATTTGGATGACAGGGAAGAAGGTTTGCCAGGAAAGATCTGTGTTTTCATCTTCCTTTGGTTTGTTGCCTAAGTAGTCCACGGGATTTTATTTATTTATTTTTGTAGTTTTCGGTTCCTCCTTCTCCAAATGCTGCAAATTGTTTATGTTCAGTTAAAAGCTATAAGCAAGATTAATACATACATGTCAGAGGTATTTGAGGATTTGGAATTTTTGAATAATTTCTTCATTTTTGCAAATGAGAAAAGTAGACTTGACTTCATGCTCTTCATTGATATTAAAATATACTCTAAATATTGTATGGGGCCTTGTGTGTCAAGTTAGGGACATACAGTAGGTACTACATAATATCTATTGGGCTCAATTGTTGAATCACTCCCTGATATTTTATTTCTTTGATGCTTTTGCTGTAGAGTATGAATCAAAACAGTTCACTGGCTCCAGGTATAAGTAATATGGATATATTTATTTTACTTGCTTAACAATGGAAAATGTTCAAGCCACAGATTTGCACAGGGCAATATAAGAGAACAGTTGATGGAATACAAAATCCTTTTTCCCTGAGTGTAACTCAATGGTTTGGGAGGTGGCTCTTTCCTGAAATCGGGAAGCAGGAGAAACTGTTACTTGTGACTTATCTATCAACTCTTAAGCAAATGATGTGGTTGCTACAAATTTCTGAGGAAATCGCCATCTTGAAAATGATTTCAAATTTGGCAAATGCTCTAAATGGCTTTTAGTCTATAGAGGGTAAACTGAAGAGAATGATATCCTTGTTTTATGTTAAAAATAATTTAAAAAATCTCTTAAAATGAACAAGATCTTGTAAAAAATTTCCCCACCACTGCTACAATAATAAAAGTCTGAAGTGCAAGGAGTTACCATTTTCAATACAACCAAGTACACATAACCAAAAAAATCAAGTAAAAAGAATAAGCAAGGATGTCTGTTGTGATATTTAAAGATTAACCAAAAATTAACAGAGCCAGACTCCAATAGAGTGATTATGGGCCAAGAATAACTAGATGTGTGGGAGTGGAAGAAAGGCTTTAAAATGCTGAAACCTCAATAAAAGTGAAGGGCAAGAAGACAGAATACAATGTATTAGCACGTACTGAAAAAAATAAAGTGTTGACTAACCTGAAAGTACTTGAAAATACAGATTTCACTGAAACTGTCTTTTTTTTATTGTTGGGATAATATATAGAGGGGTTACAGTTACATTTTTCCTGCCTAGGTGTATTACTTCTTACACATTGATACCCCTTCTCATGTTCCCCTCCCTCACACCCTCCCAATCCCCTTGTTTAACCCCTTCCCTTCCCTAGTTCAAATAAACAAACATATATACAAAGTCAGATACTATAACCACATGATATTAATCATAAGAGGATATAAAGAGAAAAGAAATAACATAGTCCATTAAGAACAACAATCACACAATCTTGCTTCCATATCCTAGAGTCTATTTCATTTAGTCTCATCCCATGTGACCTTATGAGCATAGCATTTGAGCTTTTGTGATCTTCCACAAGGAGTGTTCTAGATGTGTACTAATTATTACAAATGAGGGAAATTTTGGAGCCTATGTTACTTTGGGTCTGGCTTATTTCACTTAATGTGATTTTTTCCATTTCCTTACAAATGGGGTGATGTCATTCTTTCTGATGGCAGCAGAAAATTCCATTGTGTGTAAATACCGTATCTTCTTGTTCCATTTATCTGCTGAGGCCCTTGTCTGTTGTATGGCTAGTGAATATCTTTTCCCATTCTGTGGGCTATTTAATTTGCTAGCTACATCCTTTGCCATACAGAAGCTTTGTAGTTTAATGCAGTCCCATTTATCCAAACTTTCTTTAATTTGTTGTTTCTGGGTCTTTATTAAGAAAGTGAAACTGTCTTTTGAATGGAGAAAACCCAGTGATTCTGGACTTGACAGTCTTTGAAAGTAAGGAGTTCATGGTTGTGTTATTTTGAGAGGAATCAATTGAGTTAATGTAAAACACCGTGTACATTAAAGGAAAAATATCATTCCTGTCGATTTGGTTTTCATATCTAGAACTAATATAAAGCAGAGCATATTAAACTAGTTATAGTTGCTGCACCTGTAATCCTAGCTATTTGGAGGCTGGTAATGGGAGGATCCTGATTCAAGATAATCGAGGTAAAATTTTTGAAAGACTGCAATCCCAAAAGTATGAGCAGGAAATGGGAGGAAATGGGGTGTGCACTTGTCATTCCAGCTACCAGGAATCATAAATTGGATAAGTTTAATCCAGGCTGGCCTGCACAAAATTTGAAACACTATCTAAAGTATAACTAAAACAAAAAGGTATAGAAATATGGCTCAACCAGTACATGATCTGCCTAGCAAGTATAAGGCTCTGAACTCAAACCTGAGTGCTGAAAACAAACAAATAAATAAATAAAAGTAAGAAATTGCATAAGTCATAGATGCTATTATGTGTGTGTTTTAAATTTTCTTGTAAATAAGTGAGAATCAGCTAAGTTCAGGTCAGCTCTTGTAGTGTTATACAGTGAAAACTTGTGTCAACATACAGAACCACATCAATCAAATAAAAATAAGCAACAAATTACACAATAGTTCATTTTGTTTGTTTGAATGCAAGTCAAATTGTAGTGTAGACATGAACACAGATGTTCCACATACATACAGAAAGTGTTGTGTATATTGAAATGGTTTTTAATTTTTCACAGTGTAGTTTATATCAATTGGATTTGTGAGAAGCAATGCAGAACAATTAATTTATAGAATGAATTACTTATCTTCTCTTTATATTAGTATTATTTAGCTTTTATAAAGAAGAGATCATACTATGGGTGTTAATATTGTCTCTTTGAAGACTGAGAAGATAGTTTAGCCATATTTTGTGGAGATAATATTTGTGACAAACAGTTTCTCTTCTGCTCACTTTCCACATTTCTAGTAGCATCATAATGTCTTGCCTTGACTCCAGTTCAGATCCTCTTAGTTATATGCTTTTATTGCTACCAGAATAAGCTTTGTAAAATGCAAATGTGACAATGTTAGTTCTTTGTTTAGAACTTCTCAATGACACTCCATTGCTGGAGTCTGCCTTTCCAGACTCATCTCTAGTTGTTCCCTCAAGCGTTCTTCACTTTAATTGTTACAAATTACTCCCATTCCCAAAGAGAGAAAGCTGCACTGCCTTTGTGCATGCTATTCTCCATGTCCAAGATGTCTTTTCCTCACTTTTTTTAACCTGTCAATGCCATCTTTTCATTTGTTCAAATGACATGTTCTTAGGGAAATGTTCCAGAGCCTACTCGCTGAAATCATCATGATTTTTGTACATTTCTTAGAGTAATAGTTCTGAAATCTAAATGTGTCCTATCATCAACTTGTGTATTTATTATGATGGTAATAGAGTTTAAGATAAAGTTTTGAGCATTTGTATTTGTTAATTTAATGAGTACTTAAGTGGGCAAAATACTAGACACATACCAGGTGCTAGGAATACCATAGAGCAAAGCAAGGTGTGGTTGTATTCCTCAGTAATTTGTACTTATATTGGGAGTCAGATAAGAAACCAAGAAAGCTGGGTGTGGTGGCTCACATCTGTAATCTTATCTAGTCAGGAGGCTGAGATCTGAGGATCAAGGTTTAAAGCCAGCCCAGGCACAAAAGGACCTGAGACTCTATTCTCCATTTAACCTCTAGAAAACTGGAAGTGGGGCTTGGCTCCAGGGTAAGGTGGTAGCCATGAACAAAAGAGCTTAGGGACAGCGCCTAGGCCTAGAGTTAAAGCCCCATGACTCAAAAAAAACCCCAAAAAACAAAAACAAAAACAAGAAAATACAACAACAAATGAACATCATGTTAAACCACACAGAAAGTACCGACATTTTGTAATAGGTATTTAAAAGCAAACAAATGGGACTGGTAGTGTTGCCTAGTGGTAGTGTGCTCACCTAACACGCACGAAGCTCTGGGTTCGATTCCCCAGAACAACACACAGAAAAAGCAGGAAGTGCAGCTGTGGCTTACGGGACAGAGTGCTAGCCTTGATAACAAACTAAAAAAGCAAAAGTACCCTGACACTGTCCCACTGAAAAGCTTCCTGATTAGGTGGGAAAAATTTCCACATATTTGACTTTTGGATGAATACATCATTAATTATTTCTATGTTCACTTTTTATATCATTTTATAGAGTGTTTACAGAATTTAAATCTTAACTTCATTAAGTGGCACTGTGTGTCAACTGGAAACTTGAAGCAAAACAAGATTAAAAATTTTTCCTCTGACTTGGTGTGATGACCCATCAAAACACACTGCAACAAGAACTAGGACCTGTTGAAAGATATATGCTATCTTTTAATAAATTAAGCCTATGCATTTCAGGTTCTCTTGGTTCATGACATTACAGGCTAATTTGGTCAAGCATTACCAGTTTAGAGAAAATTTTGCAGAGACAATATGGTCACTTCCAAGTTGAGCCACACGTGTTCTAGAAAAAAGAACCCAGATGGTTAACTCTATTCATGTTTCCTAGAATGGATCATTTCTATTTGATGATTAATTAAAAATAAGAATTTAATCAAAATTCCACAAAACTGTTGGGATTATATTTAAAATATGATGAGTTCAGTAAATTGTATTTGGTATTTGAAAATATGGGTTGAAGTGATCTAATCTTGAAGTGAATAGAGAAGCCATGTAGACACTTCTTGTGCAAAATTGTCCAAATAAATTTAGGCTTTCAAATTATTAGTTCAATTGAAAACATATTTCGAAACTTCACTAAAATTCAGAAAGTGAGTATCTATCAAAATGATGAAATTTGGCAAATAGAGATTTGATAGTATTTTATCGTTTTGGGGGCGAAACAATATGTTGCTTGGGATGTTCCAGATCAAGCCAAGCAACGTAGTTTGGCTGTAACTGAGAGTAAAAGGACAAAATCTGGGAGCCAAACTTGACAACATGTTCATGGTTCTAAGTTACTAGAAAAAGGGAACAGTGGTAGATTCTCCCAAATATTTAGCTGTAGATATTCACTGGAGAACAAATTTCTACTTACCTCAGTATACCCAAATTTATAGGTCCCATTATCATCATTCCTGTAATATAAATCAAGAGCAGAGAAACACTGAATAACAGCTTAAATACATATGTAAAACTCATTTGTTTGAATCTGAGCTCTATCAATTCCTACTATGTGTTAGTGGGCATATTACTTGACATAGCTGAGTTTCTATTCCCTTATGTGTGAAATGGGTATGAAACTGTTTGCTGAGTGTTAAATAGCACATGAAAAGTATTTATTGGACGAAGGAAGATGGTGCCGAGACAATAGGGAAGCTGCCTAGCTTTCTCTGACAAAAAGAGAGAACCAGGGGGTCCCATGAGCCAACTTTCTAAAGAAATCCACAACAACAAACTCAAAAAGCAACGGAGAAGGGCTCGAACCGGAAAAGAAATCCAGATAAAGCTCACATCCAACTTTCTCAAAGAATTTGGAACGCGAGGACCCCTCCCCCACCTCTCGCCCAAAGCCGCGGAAAGCCGCGATAAGCGGCAGCTGGTGCCCGACCAAGCCGCGAAAAGCGGCTTGAGCAGGGGCCGGATCCACGCGGGGAAAGTGGGGGCGGGCACCGGCTCTAATCCACGAAAAGCGGCGGCAGTGGAGGGCACCAGGCTGGGAGCCAAACGGCTGCAGAAACCAGCACAGAACCGGGCCAGCAAACGGCAGAAGCAGCGGAACCCAGACGCGGAACCAGACAGCAAGCAGCGGAACCCAGACGCAGAACACAGGCAGTGGCGGAGACCCGAGGGGAGTGAAAGACTCCCCACCACCGTGGAGCACCCGCAGACGGACGAAGAGGCGTGAGTAATACAGCGCATCCCCAAACACATCGGGAAAGCAGAGCGGGTGCCAAGCAATAGAACTTAACTCAGACCCCAACACCCCGCCGGAGAAAGACTGGCGGGAGCAGGGGGCAAGGAATTTAGAATCCTGTCCCTCCCCTCAACAGCCCCCTCCCTCAGGCCATTGACTGGAGATTGACAGGCGGGCTACCCATAAGACCCAGCACCCCACCAAGGAAGGCGGGGCTGTCCCAACTCCCACCCGCCCAATGGGCTCAACCCCCAGCCCTCTGACTGGAGACTGACAAGCAGGCGGACCCTAAGACTCAGCACCCCATCAGGGGAGGCGGAGCTGTCCCAGCTGCCACCCACCCACCAGGCTCCTAACCCAGGCCACTGGATCTGGAGAGTGGAGGGCTTTGAGACCCTGCCTTACAACAGTGGGTAGGGGGTGCGGGTAAATAGGAGCCAGCATCTGCCCCCCCTCAGTTCTCGAGCGGGGCATCCTCCAGCTGGGAATCCTGAGCAAGACACCACCTAGGGCCCCCCCAACAGTCACAGACTCTGACAAAGCAGTGGAAACACAGCAGGGATCTGAAGGGCCAACCAGCAGCCAAGCTCCCCTTCTGAGAAACAAAAAGGCACAGCTCTGCCTTTGGAGCCCACATCCCCAGCTGGGCCCCGCCCCTGGGAACAGAGGGGCCTCCTGCTGGTCCTGCTGAGAGCTCCTGAAACTCTCAATCCCCAGACCCTTGGCTTGGGGCTGCCCCTGGAAGCAGCACAGGAAAACGTCCTCCAACCACGCTCAGACGGAAGCTCGCAGATCCATCCCATGGTCCACTGTGAGGCCACTGGTTGGGCTAAGAGCTAGTCGTGCAGCAACACACAAGTTTTATTCTAATACTTTCCAAACTTTGTACTCAAATACTCTACCTACTTACCCCCTGACCTCTCTCATTCTATTTTTCTATCTCTGGACCTCTGCTCCTCTTTCAACCCTTATACTGCATGGATGTACACTTGATGGCTGTTGAGAAACATTGTATATCTAGGAGTTTAATTATTCTCTAGGCTCAGAGAAACTTAAAGACAATAGAGATTGGACTGAGAGGCTTATTGTTTTGGATATAAATCGCTTATCAGTGAATAATTAGACTAGTCGGTAACTGCACAAAAAGAAAGAGTGATAACACCAATCAAAACTTGTGAAAATCTAGAGTCTGCCAGCTACAGAGGTCTAGGATGGTTATATCTGAAAAACTATAATCGTGTTTAGTATTAATCTTGCTCCCATTTTCAAATGGGCAGAACAAGAAACTCAAGAAAAATGTCAAATCAAGAAACAACATCTCCCACCTCCCCCACCCAATGTAAACAGCCAATGGAAGAGTCACTGGCAAACCTAGAGGAGAGTCTTCCAAGTGCTATACAAATGCAATTGATAAACATCATTAATGAAAAATGTGAAAATATAAAGAAAGAGATAAGGGAGGAAGCCATAGCTGAACAAGAGGAAACCATAAACAAGGTGATAAGTGAAAAAGAAGGAGCCATAAAGGAAGCCATAATAAAGGCTGTTCAAAGAAAGATGGATGAATTCATAGAATCCACAAATAAAAAGGTGACCGAACTCCACCAAATGCTCAAAGAAAATAAAGCTACTGAGCTAACCACTCAAATGGAAATCAAGGAGCTAAAGAAATCCATACATGATCTAAAAGAAGAGATGCAAGGCATCAAAAATGAGCAATTAGTAGCAAGGGAGATGAAAACTAAAGTAGATAGCTTTGATAGCAGGTTAGACAATGCAGAGGAGAGAATTTCCGGGGCTGAAGATAATTTAGTTATTATAGAGAAAGAACAGAAAATGAGTCAATCCAAATCTAGGAAAAATGAGAGAGCGCTTCAGGAGGTCCAAGATACAATTAAGAAGCCTAATTTAAGGCTAATTGGTATTGAGGAGGGTCTGGAGAAAGAGGTCAATGGTATTGGAAATAGACTTCAGGGAATCATCTCAGAGGATTTCCCAAATATCCAGAAGGGCAGACCCATCCAGATACAAGAAGCTTTTAGAACCCCAAACAGACCTGACCAGAAAAGAACATCCCACCGCCACATTATAATCCGAACTGGATCAGTAGAAACCAAAAAAAGGATCCTAAAGGCAGCCAGGGAAAAGGGTTCAGTAACCTATAAAGGAAAACCAATCAGAATAACCCCAGATTACTCAGCAGAGACTATGCAAGCAAGAAGTGACTGGAAGCATATATGTCATGCCCTTAAGTCAAATAACTACCAACCAAGAATACTGTACCCAGCTAAGCTCTCATTCATAACTGAGGGAACAATAAAAACATTCCATTCCAGGGAAAAGCTGCAACAATACATCGCAACAAAACCAACACTACAGAGAATTCTGAAAGATGTTCTATACATAGAAAACCAAAATAAATGCAATATAGGGAAAGAAATGGCACCTAAACAGCATACCATCTAAGGACCACAAGAACTGTCAAGACACAGGCCCAAATAAAAGCTTTTAAAAATGGTAGGACCTAATAAATATCTCTCAATCCTAACTCTCACTATCAATGGACTCAACTCTCCAATTAAACGGCATAGGCTGTCTAGTTGGATCAAAAAGCAAGAGCCATCGTTCTGCTGTCTTCAAGAGACACAACTTACCCAAAAAAACAAGCATCTTTTGAAAGTGAGAGGTTGTAATAAACTCTATCAAGCTAACGGCCCCCATAAACAGGCTAGAGTTGCCATCCTCATATCAGATAAAATAGACTTCAAACCAAAATTAGTAAGAAAAGACAAAGAAGGTTACTACATACTACTAAAGGGATCTTTCCCCCAGGAAGATATAACAATCCTAAATATTTACACACCCAATCCCGGAGCTCCAAACTTCATCAAGCAAACTTTACTTACACTGAAACCATACATAGATCAAAATACAGTGATTGTCGGTGACTTTAACACACCACTTTCACCTATGGACAGATCAACAAGGCAAAAACTCAACAGAGAAACCTTAGAACTGAACAACTATATAGACCAACTAGATCAAACAGACATCTGCAGAATATTCCACCCAGCAACAACACAATATACGTTTTTCTCAGCAGCACATGGAACATTTTCCAAAATAGATCACATCTTAGGCCATAAAACAAACCTGGACAGATTCAGAAACACTGAAATTATTCCATGCACACTCTCAGACCACAAAGGCATCAAACTGGAACTGAACACACATCTCCACCAACGAAAACCCTGTAACTCATGGAGACTGAACAACACATTGTTGAATCACCAATGGGTCATCGAAGAGATCAGAACAGAAATCCAACAGTTTATGAAATTTAACAGTAAGGAGCACACAAAATACCAACTCCTTTGGGACACAGCAAAGGCAGTACTCAGAGGAAAATTTATAGCGCTGAGTGCCTACAACAACAAGTTGGAAAAATTGCAAACCAACAAGTTAATGTCTCACCTTAAGCTCCTGGAAAAAGAGCAACAAACCAACCCTAATCCCAGTAGAAGAAAGCAAATAATTAAAATCAAAGCAGAATTAAATGATTTGGAATCCAAAAAAACTATAGAAAAATCAACAAAACAAGGAGCTGGTTCTTTGAAAGAATTAACAAAATTGACAAGCCCTTAGCAAATCTTACCAAAAAAAGAAGAGAGCATATCGAAATAAACAAAATCACAGATGAAAATGGTAATATCACGACAGAAATTACCAAGATCCAGAATATCATGAGGGAATACTTCTCAAACCTTTATGCCAACAAATTTGAGAACCTAGATGAAATGGATGAATTCCTAGCCAATATTAACATACCCACACTGAACCAAGAAGAACTAAGCCAACTCAACAGGCCTATTTCAAGCTCTGAAATAGAAATGGCAATTAGAGAACTTCCACCTAAGAAAAGCCCAGGGCCAGGTGGATTCACAGCTGAATTCTATAAGGTCTTCAAAGCAGAGCTCACACCAATACTCCTCAAGCTCTTCAATGAAATTGAAAATGAAGGTTCCTTGCCAAACTCATTCTATGAAGCCAGTATAACCCTCATCCCCAAACCAGACAGAGATTCATCAAAGAAAGAGAACTATAGACCTATATCTTTGATGAACATCGATGCAAAACTTCTCAACAAAATACTGGCCAACCGTCTACAACAACTCATCAAAAAAATTATACACTATGATCAAACTGGATTCATCACAGGGAGGCAAAGCTGGTTCAACATACACAAATCAATTAATATAATTCAACACATCAACAGGAGCAAAGACAAAAATCACATGATTGTCTCAATAGACGCGGAAAAGGCATTTGACAAGATCCAACACCCCTTTATGTTAAAAGCTCTGGAGAAACTAGGAATCCATGGAACATTCCTCAATGTAATAAAGGCTGTGTATGAGAAACCTACTGCCAGTATTACTCTTAATGGTGAAAATCTAAAGCCATTCGCTCTAAAATCAGGAACGAGACAAGGATGCCCACTCTCTCCACTCCTCTTTAACATAGTACTAGAATTCCTAGCCAGTGCAATAAGGCAAGAAGCAAGCATAAAGGGGATCCAAGTAGGGAAAGAGGAAATAAAACTATCCCTCTTTGCAGATGACATGATTCTGTATTTAAAGAATCCTATAGACTCTATTCCCAAGCTCCTTGAGCTAATTCAAAGCTTTGGAAGAGTAGCAGGCTATAAAATCAACCCTCAAAATTCAACTGCCTTCCTTTATGCCAACAGTGAGAGGAACGAGGCAATAATCAGGAAAGAAACTCCTTTCACAATAGCCTCAAAGAAAATAAAGTACCTAGGAATTAGCTTAACTAAGAATGTAAAGGACCTTTTTGACGAAAACTATAAAACCCTAAAAAAGGAAATTAAAGTAGAACTAAGAAAATGGAAAAACCTCCCATGCTCCTGGATTGGAAGAATCAACATTGTGAAAATGACAATCTTGCCAAGAGCTGTCTACAAATTCAATGCAACACCCATCAACATACCAATGTCATTCTTTAAAGAAATAGAAGAGGCAATCCAAAATTTCATATGGAATAATAAAAGACCCCGTATAGCAAAAACACTTCTTAGCAGAAAGAACAGCGCTGGAGGAATTTCAATTCCAAACTTTAGACTCTATTAGAGCTATAATTCTCAAAACAGCTTGGTACTGGCACAGGAACAGGCCTGAAGACCAATGGAATAGAACTGAGGACCCAGATATTAAACCACAGACCTATGGCCACCTAATCTTTGACAAGGGAGCCAAAAAAAATAGAATGGAAGAAAGACAGCCTCTTCAACAAGTTGTGCTGGCAGAACTGGTTAAGCACCTGCAGAAAACTAAAGCTGGATCCTTCTTTTTCACCTTGCACTAGAATTAACTCCAAATGGATCAAAGACCTGGAGGTAAAAGCTGACACACTGAAAACTCTACAGGAAGGAATAGGAGATACACTAGGCCTCCTTGGCACAGGTCGAAACTTTCTTAATAAGGACCAAGAATCACAACAAATCAGAGAAAGGCTGGATAAGTGGGACTGCATTAAACTGCAGAGCTTTTGTATGGCAAAGGACATAGCTAGTAAACTAATCAGGAAGCCTACAGAGTGGGAGAAGATCTTCACCAACCAAACAACGGACAAAGGCCTCATATCTAAAATATATCAACAACTCAAAAAATTGAATCACTCCAAAACTAACCTCCAAAGTAACAACCATCCCATTAAAAATGGGCCAAAGACTTAAAGAGAGTCTTCTCTGAAGATGAAACAAAAATGGCCTATAGACACATGAAGAAATGCTCAACATCTCTGGTCATAAAAGAAATGCAAATCAAAACAACTCTAAGATTCCACCTCACTCCAGCTAGAATCAGGCCAGGATCAGGAAAACGAATGACAACAGGTGCTGGAGGGGATGTGGCCAGGAGGGATCACTACTACACTGTTGGTGGGAGTGCAAACCCGTTCAACCACTATGGAAAGCAGTGTGGCAGTGCCTCAAAAGGATAAACATAGAACTCCCCTATGACTCAGCAATTCCACTACTTGGCATTTACTCAACCATCCAGAAACAAGGACATACTAAATCCACTAGCACAACAATGTTCATTGCAGCACTATTCACCATAGCAAAGATATGGAACCAACGTAGATGTCCCTCAGTTGATGAGTGGATCAACAAGTTGTGGTATTTGTACATAATGGAATTCTATGCTGCTGTCAGAAAGAATGACATCGCCCCATTTGTTAGGAAATGGAAAGACTTAGAAAAAATCATATTAAGTGACGTAAGCCAGACTCAAAGGACCTTAGGCTCAATGGTTTCCCTTATTTGTCATAATCAGTAGAAACCTTGGGCTCTACTAGCAGAGATTTGCAATAGAGCAAAGTCTTGATACATAAGGACATATAATGTGAAGCTAATTGAAAGGACCTCCAGGATAGTGAAACAAAAGCCAAATAATGAATGATTGTTGTCCTTAATGTACTATGTTGTCTCTCATCTCCTTTGCTGTCCCTTGGTTATCTCATATTGGTATAGCATCTCACTTTGTTATCTGATATATTGAATTTATTTATATTTGGATTTTTGAAATTTGATAGGGAAGGGGGGAAAATCGAGACGGGTGAGGGGTGTGGGGGGGGGGAGGGAAACGGGTACCAAGACATGTGAAAGGGTATCAATGTATGTGAATTAATGCACCTTGTATCTGGCAAATATCATGTAACCCTTTTACTAATTACAATAAAAAAAAGAACAGAGGAAAAAAAAGTATTTATTGGGAACAATGACTAGAATTTATTCAATAAAGTGCAGATATTAATAATATATAATATATTCTTTACAAACTTCCTTATATTCTCCTTTCAACTCTCCCTCTGTTTTCTGTATCCATGTATATATGTTCAGGTTGTTTTTAACAAATGGTATGAGCAGGAGTATTGTCAAGAAAATACAGCAATTTCACTATTTCAAATTATTTCAAATTAAGTCTAGAAAGGAAACAGACATGTTAATATGATTTTGTGCATAAATAGTCTTTTTTTTCAAAAAAAAGGTAAACTTGCCATCTTTGTGCTAGAATATAATTACAAATGTGATTGAGAACTTCAGAGACATAAGGCCATGTAGGATGAGGCTAAATGAAAGGATCTTCAGGATGTGGAAAGAAGAGCTTTGTATTACGTGATTATTGTTCTTAATGTACTGTGTTACTTCTCTTCTCTTTGGTTGCCTTTGGTTAATCTCATATTGTTACAGTATCTGACTTTGTTACCTGGTATATTGTATATACACTGATTTGTTTATTTGAAATAGGAAAGGGAAGGGGAAAACAAGATGATTGAGGGGGAAGTGGGAAGGAAAATGAGGACAAAAACATAAAAGGGGGTGTCAATGTGTGAGAAGTGATGTACCCCCTGTCTGGCGAATGTAATTGTGACCCTCTCTGTCCATTACAATAAAAAAACCAAAAAAATTAAAAATTAAAAATAAATGGACAAAAGAATCATTTGAACATATGTTTACCAAATGAATTCTTTGATACAATGAAGCAATGGACAAGGTTACTATTATTATTCTGAAAAAAATACAGCTGCATAATTAATAGAGTCTGCTTATAAAATAATACTATAAAAAGCATAGATTTTTCCAATTTCACCAGTCTTTAAGCATCCCTTTTTCTGCAGAGTATGGAAAACACTTTTATTCACAATCCCTATTATATAGGCAGTAATTTTGCAGGTCTGAGATTTATTATATGTCCCTGTCCATGAGAGAGAAAACATTCTGTCTCTTTCACAGAAAATGTATTTATTTAAAAATGTTTTGAATAGAGAATCATTATTAAGAGTACTGTATGTTATTCACTGCCTAGACATTACTACTATATATTAGGCATATTAGAGTCTGTAACCTGGATTGGACTTCATTCAAATAGGCAATATGTATCTAAACAACTTGACCTTTCTTTGTACCAAATTCCTTACCTATAACAAAATAATGAAATGTTTTATGTTATTATTAATATTATAGGAAAGAATACTGTAAGTCATTAAATACCCAATTAAATAATTACTAAATCTTACCAAATACTGAAGTAAAATTTTGGAATATAGGTCTTTGATTTGAAATTATTATTTAGAATTTAAATATATTCTATTATACTGGAATATAACAATGCATTATTTTTGTTAAGTATAATTTTTACTATTGTTTCACACAAATACATAGTAAATCATTCATTAAAACTATGAAAAAATAAAGAACTTAAGAGAATAAGTGACATTATTTAAATTAGATTCCATAACTTTGTATTACATAATTATGAAGCTGCTTTTTCAAAATTATGTATAATACAATAATCATGGAATTCCCTTGCTAATAAGGATAAATCACTAATCAAAACACTAATCATTTTTCATCAGTTGCAATGTGCTTATCATGGAACCAATCACAATGGCATTAGTTAATTAATACTAATTGAAGGGGAATCAAACTTTTACAGTTCAGGTTCAAACTATGTAGGAGTTAAGAAATAGCAGGTATAAAAGATATCAAGCTGTTCCTTGAGATAGCCTAAGGACAGTGTTCAGGTCCTGAGTTCAAGTCCCAGGACTGGCAAAGAAAAGAAAAACAATCAAGCTGTTCCTATGTTTGCCACTCTATATGAACCATTATAACAATGCTTTTCATTGGGAAGTTCTGTGTACATAAGACATATCTGACATACCACTTTAATTTTTCTGTCTTCATCACTTAGTCAACTTGGGTAGCCAAGTAGGCTTTGACAACTAAAATGCAACAATAGTGTGTCTTTGGCAAGATGCAAATGCCTCCTGATTCTGTCCATGAGACTACTCTGATGCCATAGTGAGAGATGCTCCAAGATGGCATTTGGTATTTAAGCAGTAGCATTTTGGATATTTGCGTATTCATAATGGTGGTGCACATCATTACACATGCTTGCATTGGTTCTCTCTTTTTCTCTGTTTCATGTCCCCTATCCCTCATCTCTGCTTCTGCTTTCACTACTTCTCCTAGTGTCTCCTATCAGTTTCTGATTCAGGTAAAATCTCTAGATACCATTTTTCGTTGTATGAAAACAATTTAGAGATTGGCGGAAGATGGCGGCAGTTCAGTGTGAGTTTTTCTGAGCTCTCGCCAAGATACCAGTTCTAGCATCGTAGGGGAAGAGTTTATACCCAAAGATGGATTCTAAGTAAGCTTTAGCACCACAGAGATCTCAATGAGAGAGGAAAAAGGCAGGATATGTAGGATGACACTAAATTAAAGGACCTCCATATAGAAACAAAAGCCATATAATGAGCTATTGTTGTCCTTAATGGACTGTATTATCTCTCATCTCTTTTGCTGTCCCTTGGTTATTTCATATTGTTACAGTATTTTACCTTGTTATCTGTTATATTGTATGTATGTTTACTTGGTTATTTGAAATAGGATAGGGAAGGGGGAAAACAAAATGAGGGGCAGGGGTGGGGGGGAGGGAAGTGGGGACCAAGACATGAGAAAAGGTATCAATGTTTGTGAAGTAATGCACCTTCTATCTGGTGAATATAATGTAATGCTTCTATTAATTGCAATAAAAATATTTGAAGAAAAACAAAACCAATTTAGTGACAGTGAAGAGATGATCAAAATTTAACACATATTTGTTTCTCTATTTTCCACAAATTTGCACAAAGTATGATGACTCATTTTTTAGCAATCGCTGTTTGCTTTATTAGACAAGGTATGGAATAAGTTGGAGACTTCATTGCAGTACTCTGATCTCACAAAATGTTTAATGTTCTAGAATCCATTACCTTGCTCCTAATGCATAGCAAGGCACTATGGTATGTTACTTTAATCAGAAAGTTTTTTTTTCTTTTTTTTGCCTGTCCTGGAGTTTGCAGTCAGGGCCTAGGCTCTATCCTGAGCCTCTCTGTGCTCAAGACTAGTGATCTACCACTTAAGCCACAGTGCCAATTTCTGTTACTTTAATAGAAATATCTTAATTAGATAACTGGCTAGGTTAGTCAAATTTGTTGGAATTTTGACTCCATTGTGTTAATGAATGTGATTCTTGAGTTACTGTAAAATGAGTCTGGGTAATTTTTACACAAAGAGGAGGCAGGAGAATATACCACCATAACTAGGGAAGACTCGGGTCAAGGTGAGGACAAAAGCACGCTTAGTGGGGAAGGTAACCTTGGAAGTGTTTCAATTCACCCAGTTTATTTCTCTTATGTTAGATTATACTTATAAAATATTTAGGATAACTACCTTTTGTCTTATAAACCGGTGCTGTGTGCTTGGTCATGATTCTGGAGTCCTGTGTTGAAGATTCCTGGTGCACAATTAGAGAGACTACACCATTAATTAATCTAGTGAATTTTTTCCATCTTTGATTTAGAAGTTTTCAGGTTGCCATGTGAGGAATTTCCTTCTCAACTGTGATCTATCCAACTAATGAAAACTTAAAGTTTGATATCTTACAAATGATGGCAAGGTTGTCATCATTATATTCCAATTAGAATATCCTTTCTGAAAACGGAATCTTGTTCAATTTGAGAAGCTCCTCAGGAAGCATGGTTTCTGATCATATTCTAGAAATTTTTTCTTGTTTTAATGTAAAAAAAAAAACTCCAAAAGAGCTACAGTTAGTAAATGAACTTCAATGTAAAGTATAATGATATTTGTGAACCTTTCTTTCTTTCTTTTCTTTTCTTTCTTTCTTTTCTTTTCTTTCTTTCTTTCACTTTTTCTTTTCAGTCATGGGACTCTGGACCTGGTTGCTGTCCCTGAGCTCTTCAGCTCAAGGCTACCATCCCTGAGCACTTCAGCTCAAGGCTACCATCCCACCTCTTGAGCCATAGCGCTATTTCCAGTCTTCTGGTGGTTAATTAGAGCTAAGAGTCTCTCAGACTTTTTAGTGCCTGGGCTGGTTTTGAACTTTGATCCTCAGATCTCAGCTTCCTGAGTAGCTAGAATTACAGGTGTGAGCCACTGTGCCAGGCTTTTGTCAACTTTTGAATGGATTATGTTATTAATCAAAATGATATTTACTATCTTTTTAATGTGTGCCAGTACTGAGGCATGAATTCAGAGCCTGGGCACTGTCTCTTAGCTTTTTCACTCAAGACAGGTATTCTAACCCCACTTTCTGTGTTTGATATCTTTTAACATGCAAACAAAAAAATAACACTAAGAGAAAGCCAGCAAATTAAAAATTTAGTTTTGCCAAATTAGTGTCTCTTCCAACTCAACTTATATTATTTGCATAAAGTAGAATAAACATTGAATAGAATGGAGCATATAATGCTATATTCATTTTGGATGATTTTTGCAAATTATTTTTACTAAAAATGCAATATATCAGGGAAATTTGCAGTATAGATGAATGGATAATCCAGCAATCCTCGAGTGAATACTTTTTCCTCTTAAGAAATGTCAAGAGCAGAGTGTTGGTGGTTTGTGCCTGTAATCCTAGTTACTCAGGATGTTGAGATTTGAGGATAACTATTCAAAGATAGCCAGGGTATGAAAGTCCATGGAACTCTTATCTCCAATTCACCACCAGAAAACTGTAAGTGGTACTGTGGCTCAAAGTGGTCGAGTGCTAGCATTGAGCTGAAGATCTCAAGGACAATGCCCAAGACCAATGTTTAGCTCCCATGATTGACCGATTGACAGAAAAGAGAAAAGAGAAAAGAAAAGAAAGAAAGAAGTGCTGAGAAGGACTGATGTAAAAGTTTTTACATATTTTAAAATCTTATGCTAATGATTTTATCATAAATTCTTTTGGAGATAGAGTGGCCTTTCTCTGAAACATCCTTGATATATTTATTACAGTTTTTTTGTGCTTTTGTTTCTTATGGACATGTCTACACTGCAAGAGACATAAGATCCTAGGTATGTGGAAATTAAAGAACAGCAAAAGGCCAGATGCTGTAGTTATAAAAGTTGAAAAAGTATCATAAACACCAGGTGTGCCATATAAATGCACAGGTTTTTTTTTTTACCCTGCCACACTATTATCATATGGTTATAACATCTGTTCATTCCTGTCCGGCTTCCCACAGACAATATTTATTAAAATCAAATACCCACTAGCTCTCACTTATGTTCCTGAGCACCAAGTGCTATGGTGGCCTTATTACAGAAAGTAAGTGAGCCGATAAAAATTGATTTTTATCAGCAAACTCTCAATTATCCTTACAAGGTAATTTAGTATTGCCTGGCTTTGGTCTGCTTTCTACTGGCTAATTACTCTGTTGTTTTTTACTAGTGTGGAGAAAATACAACAACTTTTTACAAATTCCAACTGGAGAGGCCAATTGAGTTTGCAGAGATCCTATAGGAAGGATAATTACATAACAAAATGCTATTTGATTATTTTTAACTTGAGAGCTTATTAGAAAGTAAAACAACACAAATGTGGCTATTTTAAATGTTTTGATGAAATATTTTAATAAAAAGACTATATTATAAAATCCTATTTAGCAGCAGTCAACCCAGTAAAGAGGATACAATAGTAGTCTGAACATTAAGAACCTTATATTCTGGTTCTTAACCTATTCCTCTTTAGGATTTAGTTTCCTCATCTGACAAATAAACATTGAAATACATCTTATATTCTCTTTCAGTTTCAATTTACTCTAATGTAAAAGACTACAATGGTAGGGAATTTATTCTTTAGTCTTTCCTTTGACAAATTCCTCTACTTTTATTATTTTACTCTAAATATGAAATAGCCATATTCTATCTGTGGTATCACAAATAAAAACAAGGAGATTTCAAATTAATGAATGATTTCTTAAGGGTTTCTTTTTATTCATTAAATATTTTTATTGTCAGGGTAATGTGTTTGGGATATGTAATAGTTGCTCAAGAAATACATGTTGAATGATTGAATGGATGAAGTGATGGCTAGACTATTCTTCAGCATTGATGAACAATACTATCTGATAGAGGAAAACAGAAAATAAAAAGACATATTCCTACTAAGAAAGCTGCAATAGTTGGAGGGAGCAATTTAAAGTTGAACTGAAATTTTTTAGTATTGTTATCTCAAGTGTCACAATAATGAATTCATTCTTTTGTACTGTGAAAACTCACTTCTATGATACCTAGCATGTAATCTGAAAACCATTTTCATGCTGTTCAAAGAATTGTTCTGCATATAGATTGGTTTGTGTGCCCATATGTTTAAAAATTCAATTTAAAGGAACAACTGAATTAGTGAATGAGACTGAAGCTTCACTTCAACACTCAGTTTAGGTGAAAAAGAAGCAGTCTGTACTCTGTGTGTTTCAAGTAGGAAGATGGGGAAATGTTTCAATGCATGTCTTGCAAATACTAAACTCAATGGTATCATTTACCTTTATATATAGTGATTTTGTTGTTGTTGTTATTTTTGTTTGTTTGTTTGTTGGCTTAATAGACTGGCAATATTGGGATGATTTCTTAATAGTTTTCAGGTTTCAGGTCATTAAGATTAGTGCAACTGTTGCCATCTATTATGGATAGATACATGCCAATCTTTAACTACCAGGCATGTAAATAAAATGAATATTTTTAAAGCATGGATTTCCTTATTTCAATATTATAACAGCTGGTTTATTTGAGTCTCTTCTCAAATAAGCTAACTCCTACACCTCATTTGGAACAACGCAACAAATCAGTTTCTAATAAATTTTCCAAGTTAAAATAAAAAAAATTTACCACTGATATTGTTTTATGCAGAGTTAAAAAAAATCTGCACTACTATACTGTCGGCGGGAACATAAATTTGATCAACAACTCTGGAAAGCAGTGTGATGGTTCCTTGAAAAATGAAACATAGAGCTTCCCTATGACCCAGAAATCCCACTCCTAGGAATTTATTCAGTTGACCACAAACCAGGCAATACTAAAGCTACCAGAATAACCATTTGTTCATTGCAGAATTGTTCACCGTATCCATGATATGGAATCAGCCCAGATGCCCCTCTGTGGATAAATGATGAAGAAATTGCTATGCTTCCCTCAGAAAGAATGACATTGCCCCATTTGTGAGGAACTGGAAAACCTTGGAAGATTATACTACACAAAGCAAGCCAGACCCATAGAAACACAGGTTGCGTGGTTTCCTTCAGTTTTTGTAACTAGAATGTGTCTACAAGCAAATCAAATGGATAGTAAAAAAAAACAAAACAAAAAAATACACTTCACCATGATAAATTAAACAGGAGAGGATCACAAAGACTCAATAGCTGAGTTCCTATAAGGATCATGTAATAATGCTTTCCAAAATTAACTCCAAAAATCAGAAATAAGAGGATTTTTTGTAACTGTACCTTTTGCACCCTCTGTTTTAATTTTCTGTACTTTTTGTCTTGTATTTAAGTTTACCTAATTTGGGGATGGGGGGGGAAGCACATAAATTGTGGGACAAAGTGTAACTAATGCAGCTAGTGATACTCACTAGATACTATGTTGAAAATGAACTATATAACGGTTTGGGGGAGAAAGATCAGGAGAGAAAAAACAACTAAGAGAAAACCTCTTCAGAAAGGAATGTACCTAAATACCTCACTTACATAACTGTAACCCCTGAATTACCTTTACAATAAAATATTTTTTAAAAGATAGTGACAAATTAAAGAAAATAATAAAAAGATCTGAATTTAAATTATTGGCAAAATATTAAGTAGAGCTTTCCCATGGAATTAAACTGTTTCATAGTTCTCCATAGCTGTCTTTTCACATGCAGGTCCCCCTTCCTTGATCACCTTTCTTTTATTACACGGTGTTCTGGAAGAAGCCAAGCAACTTCCAGCACCATAAGGGTCAATGAAACTGAACTTGTGGATTAAACTTCCAAAGGATGGCATTGATGAGGACTGTTGGCCTTTCTGATTTCTGGTAAATCTCAATTTGCAAATTAAATCAGAACCTTTAAGGCCTTTCTGATATGGGATTCAATGTGAAATAGGTTACTGCAGAATCCCTTATCTGACATTCTAACTCTGAGCTACTGCTTGAAGCTATGCAACGTTTGTCATGCTGTGTCAACCAAGCCCTTAATCCTCTTCAGATTGTCTAAATAAGTCAGTGTGGGAAGTAGTATCAAGGGCAAGGCTATCATAGAGTTGGAACTAAACAGATTTAGGGGGAATTAGTTAGGTTTTACTGAGAGGGCAAGGCTGCTTAACTAACTGGTATGACAAGTAGAGAACCACAGCAAAATGTCCCTGAATTTTTCAATCTGAATTTCTTTGTGAATGTTTAGGTAATATTACTGGGAATTAAACTCAAATCCTCGTATCCAAGTATTTTACCGTGTAGCCACATCCCTAGCTCTCTGCATTCCCTTTATTTTCCGATAGAATTTTTGCTTAAGTTGCCTATGAGTACAATGCTCTACAATCCTTGGCCTCCTGCTTGGATGACAGACTTGTTCACCATACCAGCAATCTGAATTTATTTATGTAATTTAGGTCAGGTTTTGCTCATGCACCAGTGCATCCCCATCATTAGTGCCAAAGGCAACTTTTCCTTCAGAATCAGACTGAGAAAGAGAAACCGATGAATAAAGTTTTGCATTTACTTGAGGACAGAAAAGGAGAGAAGGAGTGGAAACACACAACACACTTGTACCCTTCTTACTTTGATCATGTTTCAGCACCCCTATTTGGATTTTATCTGAAGTCTAATATAACCAAACTAGAGTTTTAGACCCAGGATCAAATGCCAATATTTCCACATGTCAGGTCCCACCAGATGCTCTTGTATGAAAAAGAAAGAAACACGGTGAAAGGTAGAGAAAGAAGATTTTATTATATGGCATGAACATGCTATGGGAACACAACCTTTCAGTATACCTAACCATATTTGGGGTACAGACACAATTTTAGAATTTATAGATAATGAAATAGGGGAAAAGGAAGGGGAGATGCATACTAATTGAACAGCCCTGTTTTCAGTCTTTATTTTGGAAAGGGTTCCAGAGAAGTTGCTAGCATTGTCATCACTAGTAAGTATAAACCAGTCAGAAGTAGTTTTAGTACTTGTCATAAAGATGTCATCAGTCAGTCCATTTTGCTTTAGATTGTAAAGTGATGGCAGAAAGTATGGCTTCAGAGACACATACAAAATTGAGGCAGAGATACCAAACTTTCCTTGCTCCTGCTTTTAGGGAATTCACAGGCAGAATTCAAAACTTATATATCCATGTTTAATTCTGACTTATCCTTTCTGAAAAAATACTATGTGAATGAGTTGTCGGTCTTCAAGTAACAAAGGCACAGAGTGGAAGAAGGAGGAAGGGCTTTAAGAGTGAAATATAACAAAGGCTTCTCAAAAATTGTTATGTGAACAACCCGAGGGCTTTTTCAAAATGGAGATTCTAGCTTAATAAGTATACAAAAAGCACTACAGGGTCAATTGATGAGAACTCATTCTGCAATATTTTCTTTTTTAATTTTTTTGTGAGGGCGATGTACAGAGGGGTTACAGTTAAATTTTCAGGTAGTGAGTACATTACTTCTTGAACATTGTTACCCCCCATGTTTTTCTGCCACTTTTCTTCCTCTCAACCCCTCCCACTTATCTTGTTTTTCCCTTACCATCCTTCTCTTCAAATAAACAAACGTATATACAATATGCCAGGTACCACATTCAGATGCAGTAACAACATGAAATAAACCATAAGGGGAAAAGAAGAGAAAAAATACTTTAAGAACAACAGTCCCAAAGATGAATCTCTTCTTTCCATATCCTGGAGTTCATTTCCATATCCTAGATTTCATCCTATATGGCCATATGTGCATAGCTTTTGAACTACTGTGATCCTCTTGTAGGAGAAACCTAGATATGTACTAATTATTACAAATGAAGGAAACAACCATGAAACCTATGTTTCTTTGGGTCTCCCGTACTTCACTTCATATGATTTTTTCCAGGTCTTTCCATTTCCTTATGAATGAGGTAACTTCATTCTGCAACATTTTCTTGTGGTGAATTCTAGTTTCTATATGAGTATTCATAAGCTACCAGAAGTACTCACAATCTCCAGGGCAATCTACTTGTCAATTAGAACTTTAATAGTTAGAAAAGCTTTATATTGTCCATGTTATAGTTTAGGAAAGTTTTCTGATAATTCAATATCTTGGGACTTAAGTTAAGGGTCTTGAATTGACACTTTAGAGATCAGCAAATAGTTGGCCAATTCTTTTTTTTTCCATATATTTTTATTGTAATTAATAGAAGAGTTACATTACATTCGCCAGATGGAAGGTGCATTACTTCACAGACATTGATACCCTTTCTCATGTCTTGGTCCCCATTTCCCTCACCCCAACTCTCACCCTCATCTTGTTTTCCCCCCTTTCCTATCCAATTTCAAATAACCAAATATGCATATATCCAATATATCAGATAACAAAGTGAAATACTGTACCAATATGAGATAACCAAGGGACAGCAAAAGAGATGAGAGATAACATAGTACATTAAGGACAACAATCACTCATTATATGGCTTTTGTTTCTATATCTTAGAGGTCCTTTCATTTAGCATCATACTGTATGGCCTTATGTATCTAGGTTTTGCTCTATTGCAAATTTCTGCTAGAAGAGTCCAAGGTTTCTACTGATTATGGCAAATGAGGGAAACCATTGAGCATATGTTCCTTTGAGTCTGGCTTACTTCACTTAATATGATTTTTTCTAAGTCTTTCCATTTCCTTACAAATGGGGAGATGTCATTCTTTCTGACAGCAGCATAGAATTTCATTGTGTATAAATACCACATCTTGTTGATCCACTCATCAACTGAGGGACATTTGGGTTGGTCCACATCTTTGCTATGGTAAATAGTGCTGCAATGACCATCGTTGTGCTAGTGGATTTAGTATGCCCTAGTTTCTTGATGGTTGGGTAAATGCCAAGTAGTGGAATTGCTGGTCGGACAATTCTTTATGATGACCAAAACTAAGGTAGCTGGGAGAACATTAAAGTAGGTAGGAGAATATATGTCATAAACGGTGATAAGAATTGTTATCTAAGGAAAATAAACAGCAATGGGAGGTTGATTTGGAGCATTATTGTTTTCGGCCAACTCTGTACCTTTACCACTCCTCTTTATTTTAATGTCTCTCCTATTTTCTAAGTTCACCATATATCACACATACACATTTGATCATGTGTGCACATTACTACAATTTCAAGAATTCAAGCTCTTTTGATTTGGATCTGTAATATCCCCCAAAGGCCTATGCACTAAAGGCTTGATTGCCAGGTTACAGTGCTATGGAGATGTGGTAGAACACATAGGAGGTGGGACAAGTTAGGTTATTAGGAATAACTGGGAACGCACTTTCTCTGTCTTTTGGTTTCTGGCTGCAATGAGAATTAAACAACTTCCTCCATCCCTTACTCCATGACATGATGTTCTACCAGGTCAAAGGCCCAAAGGCAGTAAGTGCCAACTGACCATGTAATAAAACATCTGAACCCATGAGCAAAGATAATCCTTTCAGCTTATAGGTTACTTTGTCACTTCAAAGGAACTATGACTAACATAAATTACCAGATCCTATGTTAGTTGATGTCTGTGGTATGCTGATAGATATTTTTCAATGGATTCTGTGGTAAGTATGTAGAATGATAGATTTTCCCAATTTTCCTGGTGCAAATACTCCTACTGTGGCTTATTTTATATTGACTGTAATCTAGTCAGCTTTTAAAATTCCTGAAAAATTTAAGTCAATAGAATCTCAAGCATAGTTCCATTAGACCCCATTATAACCAATAGCAATTGTAATACGTGCTGTAATAAACTTTACGAATGACTTCTTGCTTTTAAAATTAAAAATAGATACTGTTTATTCATTCAATGAATTTCTGAATTTCCTTCATGGCAGATGCTAGAGAAATAAAGATGAATGGGAAGAAACCTCTGCCCATGTGATCCATAGAGTGTAGTGGGGGCAGAAAGATAAACAAATTACCATTTAATGTAATAAAAAAATAGAACAGATGGTCATGGTAACTGATTTAATAGACATTCAGGTCCCTGCTGGAGATAAGGGACCAGGAAATAGGCCATTTTCTTTATTTGTTTGCAAAAGTGCAAGCTTACCATGTGAAAATGTTTATTAAAATAGTATAAACATATTCTTTATAGTTAATAGAACTGAGGAGTATACTAGTTCTTTTATAAAGAACATTGTTCACATGTGCATTGCACCTTTTACTTTGAAATAAGTCTAAATTATCTGTTATATAGACCAGACGGAGAGTGTGGAATACAATGGAGAAAGCTTCTGGCAAAAACTGAAAATATACAGACCAAAGGAGCTCTACTCTTTTTTGTATTTACTTTCAGTTTAAAAAGCATTGAGGAATCAGATTATTACAGAGGTTTTAAAAGGCCAAGTATTAAGTATTAATCTGAGTTAGGGACTTATTCAAACTGTTGATGTAAGAAATGTTTACAGGACTCTTAATGTATTTTAAAACTATAGATCAAACCAAAGAAGTAAAACAAAACAGTGTAATATAAGAAAACAAAGGGAGCAACATACTGACTACTATTCATTTGATTACTGCTAAAGTAAATGTGGATTGTTATAAATATGGTTTATTTATTATATCGTTTCAAGTCTATATGGATGCATCATGGGTAGAAATAATGAAAGATCAGTTTATTTTCTCTCTGTCTTCTTTGCCTCAGTATTCCACTTGCCCATCACTTTTATATTGGCTCACACAGATCAGAATTATATTTTAGCATCATGGTCAGAGTGTGAAAATAAGTTTTGGGGTGCATCAAAAACTAATCTTGATGTGACAGAATAGTGTGCCAGAAAGTTGTTATGCTTCTTTCTCTTCTGTCTACCTAGTGTGGTCCTGGTATGAGAGAGGCGATGATTTAGTGCAGAAATCCTGATATTTCACAAGGAACCCCACTGAGCAAGCTTTGCTTTGGTTTCTCATAAGATTATAGAAGACAGAATGAAGGATGACACCTTGAAAGGAGAACAGTAAGGGACCTAACAACCAGTCATAACCTCCTAAAATCTTGTGGCCTTAGGGCACTCTGCTAAAAGTTTTATTTGCAAAGAGACAGTAAGGCACATCATGAGTACAAATATGGCATGAGGGAAAAAAAATCAGTGATTGTCTTATGATCAAGTCCCTTAAGTGGATATATTAAGATATTGGTAGTTTTTTATTATTTGATGATTTATATGACTTACTATTCTATTCTAGTTTTCATAGGCCTTGTATATAAACAAATCTGGATTTTAATTCAATGGATAAAGTTATTGACTTTTTTTAAAAGTATTTTATTCTTAGGGTGATGTATACAGGGATTATAGACACATTCATAAGGTAGTGAATACATTACTTCTTCAACATTGTTAACCCTCTCTTCCCATACCTTTCTCCCATTTTACCTCCCCCCATTCCTTCCCAAGCTGTAAAGTTCATTTCCAACGTATTGCCTTGTGAATATTTCTGTTACATTGATTTACTCTTTCTCCTTTGTCCCATCTTCTTGTTTTTCCCCTTTCCTTATTTTGGCATTTTTTCTTTGCCCTGAAGAATATGATACCAAAATCAGAAAGATTCCACTGGTTCTCTCATGACCACATTTTACCATTATAATAATTATATTGGGAGATCAGAAGTAAACAGGAAATATGGCTTTGCAAAATGGAATATATGGTCATCTTACCAACCAGACATTTGAGATTCCATCAAAGCATCTGTGAAACTTGTGAGGCCACGTCATTTAAAATATTTTGTGTGAAATTCATGTGTATTCATATTATGGAAATTCAAGTAGGACTCAGTAAAGATTGTCTCTCTAGTGACCAAAATAAGAGAGTGAGAAGAAGCCTTTTGAAGTTAAATGATCCTTTTCTCAGGTTATTACTTCCTTGCTATCTCTCTTGAGCTTATATACCTACACTCCACAGGGCTCAGCAATGTTCTCTTACTCTGTATTCCTATTGCATTACTTCACACACATTGATACCCCTTCTCATATTTTTGTCCCCATTGCCTTTCCTCTACCTTCTTCCCTCACCTTCTTTCCCCCTCTTCCCTTTCCTATTTCAAATAAACAAATAAACTTATATACAATTTACCAGATAACAAGGAAAGACTGGTAACAATATGAGAATAACCAAGGAACAACAAAAAAGATGAGAAATAACATAGTACATTAAGAACAACAATCATATAATATAGCTATTGTTAACATATCCTGGAGATCCTTTCACTTAGTGTCATTATAAAGGGGCTTATGTATCTAGGTTTTGAGCTATTGTAATTCTCTGGTAGGAGAGTCCTAGCTGTGCGCTAATTATTACAAATTAGGGAACCTGTGAGCCTATGTTCTTTTGGGTCTGACTTTCTTCACTTAATACGACTTTTTTCAATTCTTTCCATTTACTTACAAATGGGGATATGTTGTTCTTTCTGACAACAGCATAGAATTCCATTCTGTACAAATACCACATCTTGTTGTTCCAATCAGGTAATGAGGGGCATCTGGATTGGTTCATATCTTCATTATGGTAAATAGTGCTGCAATGAACATCATTGTGCTAGTGGATGTAGTATGTCCTTGTTTCTGGATGATTGGGTAAATGCCAAGTAGTGGAATTTCTGGGTCATGGGGGAGCACTGTGTTAAGTCTTTTGAGGAACCGCCATACTGCTTTTCATAGTGGTTGAAGGAGTTTGCACTCCCAGCAAGAGTGTAGTAGTGATCCTTCCTGGACACATACCTGTCAGCATCTGTTGTTATTAGATTTCTTGATTATGGCCATTCTAACTAGAGTGAGGTGGAATCTCAAAGTTGTTTTGATCGGCATTTCTTTTATAGCCAGAGAAGTCACTCTTTAACTCTTTGGCCCATTTTTAATGGGATAGTTGTTTCTTTGGAGATTAGTTTTGGAGTGATTCAAGTTTTAGCTGTAGATATATTTTAGATATGAGGCTTTTATCTGTTGTATGGTTAGTGAAGATCTTCTCCCTCTCTGTTGGCTTTCTATTCAGCTTGCTAGCTATGTTATTTGCCATACAGAACCTCTGCAATTTAATGCAGTCTCAATTATCCAAACGTTCTTTGATTTCTTGTGTTTCTGGTTCTTTGTTAAGAAATTTTCAACCTGTACCAAGAAGAACTATTGTATCTCTTATTCATTCTTGTAAAAGTTTCAGTGTATCTGTTTTCACCTCAAAGTCTTTGATCCATTTGGAGTTATTCCTGGTGTAGGGTGACATAGAAGGATCCAATTTTGGTTTTCTGCAGTTTCTTAACCAGTTCTGCCAGCATCACTTATTGAAGAGGTTGTCTTTCTTCCATTATATATTTTTTTTGGCGCCCTGATCAAAGATTAGGTGGCATAGGTCTGTAGGTTGATTTCTGGGTCTTCAGTTCTATTCCATTGGTCCTCAGGCCTGGTCTTGTGTCAGCTCCAAGCTGTTTGAGTCAGTATAGCTCTTCAATAGAATCTAAAGTTTGGTATTGAAATTCTTTCTACACCGTTCTTTCTGTGAATCACTGTTTTTGCTATACTGGGTCTTTTATTATTCCAAATGAAATTTTGGATTGCTTTATCCATTTCCTTAAAGAATCACATTGGGATTTTGATGGGTATTGAATTGATTTGTAGAAAGCCCTTAGCAAGATTGCCTTTTTCAGGATGTTAATTCTTCCAATCCAGGAGCATAGGAGGTTTTTCCATTTAATCCGTTCTGCTTTAATTTCCTTCTTCAGGATTTTAAAGTTTTATCATAAATTTCCTTTACATATTTAGTTAATTCCTAGGTAATTTATTTAAGGGTATTGCAAAAGGAGTTGCTTTCCTGATTGTTGCCTCCTTCCTCTAATTGTTGGCCTAGAGGAAGGCAGTTGGTTTTTGAGGGTTAATTTTATACCCTGCTATCTTGCCGAAGTTTTGAATCAGCTCTAGCAGCTTGGGCGTGGAGTCTATAGGGTTCTTTAAATACACAATCATGTCATCTGCAAAGAGGGAAAGTTTCACTTCCTCTTTCCCATTTGGATCCCCTTTTTGCTTGCTCTTGCCTTATTGCTCTGGGTAGGAATTCTAATACTATGTTAAAGAAGAGTGGAGAATGTGGGCATCCTTGTCTCATTCTTGATTTCAGAGGTAATGGCTTTAGCTTTTTGTCATTTAGTATAATGTTGGGTGTCAGATTATCATACAGCCTATATTATACTGAGGATTGTTCCATGGAAAACTAGTTTCTCTACTGTTTTTAGCCGAAAGGAATATTGTATCTTGTCAAATGCCTTTTCTGCATCTGTTGAGACAATCATGTGATTCTTGTCCTTGCTCCTGTTGATGTGATGAATTATATTCATTTATTTGAGTATATTGATCCAGCTTTGCCTCCCTGTGATGAATCCTGTTTGATCATAGTGTATAAATTTTTTGGTGAGTTGTTGAAGATGGTTGGTCAGTATTTTGTTGAGAAGTTTTGCATCCATATTCATCAAAGTAATGGGTCTGTAGTTTTCTTTCTTTGGTTACCCTTTGTCTGGTTTTGGGATGAGGGTTTTATTTTCTTCATTGAATGAGTTCGGCAATAAGCCTTTGCTTTCATTTTCATTGAAGAGTTTGAGGAGTACTAGTATGAGCTCTGCTTTGAAGGATTTATATAATTTAACTGTGTATCCATCAGGCTCTGGGCTTTTCTTGAATGGGATGTCTCATTGCGATTTTCATTTAAGTTGTTTAAATAGGTCATTTTATTTTGATTAGGTCTTCTTGATTCAGTTTGTGTATTTTAATATTGCCTAGAAATTCATCTATTTCCGATAGATTCTCAAATTTATTGGCATTAATGTTTGAAAAGTATTTTTTAGGGTGCTCTGGATTTTGATAATTTCCATCATGATATTTCCATTTTGTCTAAGATTTTGTATATTTGTATGTGTGTGCTCCCTTCTTTTTTTTGGTAACGTTTTCTAAGGATCTGACAATTTTGTTATTTTTTTCAAACAACCAATTCCTTGTTTTAATTCTGCTTTGATTTTAATGATATGCTTCCTTCTACTGGGATTGGCATTTGTTTGTTGCTTTTTTCCCAAGAGCTTATGGTGCATCATTAAATTGTTGGTTGAGGTCTTTCCAATCTGTTAATGTAGGCACTTGGAGCCATACATTTTCCTCTGAGTATTACCCTTGCTGTGTCCCAAAGGAGGTGGTATTTTGTTAATTTTCATACACTGTTGGATTTCTGCTCTGATCTCCTCGATGATCTATTGGTGATTCAACAATGTCTTGTTCAAGCTCCATGAGTTTCAGGGTTTCCATGATGTACATTGGTTTACAGTTCCAATTTGATGCCCTTGTTGTCTGAGAGAATCTAGAGAATAATTTCAGTATTTCTGAATCTGCACAATTTAGCTTTATGCCCTAAAATGTGTTCTATTTTAGAAAATGTTCCATGTGCTATTGAAACAAAATATATTCTGGTGTTTCTTGGTGGAATAATCTGAAGATGTCGTTAGGGTTCCTTGGTCTATACAGTTGTTCAATTCTGAGGTTTCTCTGTGGAGTTTTTGCCTGATTGATATGTTCATAGGTGACAGTGGTGTATTAAAGTCACCAGCAATACTGTGTTTGGATCTATGTGTGTTTTAGTTAAATTAACATTTGCATGATGAAGCTAGGTGCTTTGACAGTAGGTGTACAGATATTTAGGATGGTTACATCCTCTTGGAGGACAAATTACTTTCAAAATATGTTTGATTTTTTGGGCAATTTTGTCTCATGATACAGCAGAATGATTGAGCTTGCTTTTTGATCCAACCAGACTGTTTATGCCATTTAATTGGAGAGTTAAGTCCATTGATATAGAGTGTTAGGATTAAAACTATTTACTAGCTCCTGCCATTTTTTAAAATTTCCTTAGGGCCTTTGGTTTATCGGTTTTTATAGTAATAAATTGGTAAGATGTTTAGGTGCTATTTTTTAATACTTTTATTGTAATTAATAAAAGGGTTACATGATATTTGCCAGATAGAAGGTGCAGGTCAATAACATGTTTGTGTTGATTTTCAGTGTTTAGAACACCTTTGTGAATTTTATGTACTGCTAGTTTGGTCGCTAAGTATTCTTGCAATTTTTCCTTGTATTGGAAGTTTATAATTCTTCCCTCAGCTATGAATAAGAGCTTATCAGTATTCTTGGTTGGTAGTTATTTGACCTTAGGGCATGACATACATCCTTCTAAGTTCTTCTTGCTTGCATAGTTTCTGCTGAGAAATCTGTGGTTATTCTGGTTGGTTTTCCTCTGTAGATGATCGTTCTCTTCTACCTGGCCACTTTTAGGATTCTTTCTTTGGTCTCTATTGATCCTGTACGGATTATAATGTGGCAAAAGGACATCCTTTTCTGGTCAGGTCTATTTGTGGTTCTAAAAGCTTATTGTATCTGTATGGACATGCCCTTCTGGATATTTGGGAAGTTTTCTGTGATGATTCCCTGAAGTGTATTTCCAGTTTTATTGACCTTCTTCTCCAAGCCCTCCTCAATACCAATTAGTCTTAAATTGGGATTCCTAATTGTATCTTGGGGTTCCTGAAGAGATCTCTCATATTTCCTAGACTTGGTTTGAGTCATTTTCTGTACTTTATAGTATCCAGATTATCCTCAAACCCAGAGATTTTCTCTTCTGCATTGTCTAACCTTCTATCATTACTTTCTACTTTGTTCTTCATCTCCCTTCCAACTGGTCATTTTTGATGCCTTGCATCTCTTGTTTTAGATCATGTATGGACTTCCGTACCTCCTTGATTTTGATTTGAGTGATCTCTTTGAAGTCCTTTAGCTCAGCAGCTTTACTCTCATTGAACATTTGTTGAAGTTCAGTCAGCTTTTCGTTTGTGGATTCTATGAATTCATCCATTTTTCTTTGACTCGCTTCCTCAAGTTCACTTGTATCCTTTATATTGCTTCCTCACGTTCATGTATATTCTTCTGTATGTTTTCAAACTTTTCATTGATTGTGTTTACCAGTTGCATTTATACAGCAAAGAACTGTCCTCTAGGTTTGCCATTGATTGCTCTATTGCCTGTTTATATTGGGTGGGAGATGCTATTCCTTGATTTGCCATTTTTCTTGAGTTTCTTGTTCTGCCCATTTGAAAGTGGTATCAAGACTAATAACACAAAAAATTGCAATTTTATGATATAACCAACCTAGAGCTCTTTTGCTGGCCAGAGTATAGAAGTTCACAATTTTAGACTGGTTCTCTCTCTCTCTCTCTCTCTCTCTCTCTCTCTCTCTCTCTCTCTCTCTCTCTCTCTTTTCTCCTTCTCTCTCTTTCTGTTTGTGCACTTACAGAAAAATCTAACACCACCACTGAACACAGTTTTGTGACCAAAAAACCCTCAATCCAATCTCTATGAAATTTGAATCACTCTGGATCTATATCATAATTGAACACATGCTTATACATTCATAGTCAACAACGATCAATTGTAGATCTATCCATTATAAAAATTGAAGAAGGAACAAAGGACCAGAGATGGGAAAGTAGTATGAAAGACAAGAGGGGAAATAAGAAAAGAGTAATCTAGGAATGTAAGAATAATATAGTAATGAAGGAAAGGTATAGAGTGAGAACAACTGACCCTAAGTGATAGAATGAGAAAATAATTGAATACAAAATTTGGAAAAATAATGAGATAAAACTTATAAAAAAATAAAAAAGAATAAAAAGAATATAAAAAGAAAAGGAAAGTACATATGGGAGAGATCGATGATAAAAAGAAAAAGAAAAAAAGGGGACACCCCACAATTGTGAATTCTTAAACAAGAAATACTAAGATTAAGAAATGACAGATTAAGAAGCAGAGGACAGTATCAATAAAAATATAATTTGAAACAAGTCTGTACACAATGATCTCTCTGTGTTGCTAGGAATGACTACAATGAGAGAAGGAAAGAGAAAAGATAGAAGAAAAAATAGAATGAATAATAATATTTTTAAAAACAGGGAAGGTAAAACAGGAGGTAAAATGGCAAAAAAGAGCAAGTAAAAACGCAAATGAAAAAGTAGAACATTTGAAAAAATTATGTTTAGAAACAAGCAAAAAAGATATTCTTCAGTTTTTTTAGGGAGGGGTGTTGGGAAAATTGTGTCTCCGCTGAAACACTTTAAGAAGGCTTTTTCTCCTGTAATTTGGATTCGCTGGTCTTACTGATCAGTTTGCTTGATTGGGCAGAAAAAGTTCTGCCTTAGCGATTTGGTTTGGGGGTCTCTGTGTCAGTTCACCCAGGTTAATTTACTGGCATGGCAGTGAGCTTTTTGAGTCATGCAGGAGAATGTTGACTATTTTAGGTAGCTTGAGCCTTAGCTAGTTCAGCAGAGAGCCCACCTCTGGCATTCTCTATAGGGAGAGCAGTCCTGCCCAGTAGGAACTACTTCCACTAGGGCAGGGAAAGGAATGTTGGGCTAAGCTGACTTTGGGAAAAACTTCTACCCTTTTGAAAGATGGTGCTGCAAGCACCACTTCTCAGGCTCCAGGTGGTTTGGCAGGGTCTTTGCCAGTAGTCAAGATGGCACTGCTGTTGGCTAGTGGTGGAGGGGCTACTTTCCCAGTGCCATTCTGCGAGCAGGATTGGACACGTCTTTAATGAGGTACTCTTAATTCCATCAGTTGTCTGAGTCTATGAAGCTGGCAGGTCCATGCCAGCCGATAGGTGACCCATTTGCCACTCAATCAGGCTCCATCTCTAGTCGGTAGGTCTGCACTGCCTAGAAGTGCTGTACATTCAGGTTCCAGATGGAGGTTTTTTTTTTTTTTTTTCCCACAGCTGCTCATTTAGGGAGCGGCTGGCATCATGGCCACCAATGGTGTGGGCTGCAAACTTTTTTTCTTGAGCCGACTGCCTGACTTTTTCCTCTCTGACTGAGATCTCTGTGGTGCTAAAGCTAACTTATAAATGATCTTTAGGTATAAACATTCTGCTATGATGCTAGAACTGGTATCTTGGTGAGAGCTCAGAAAGACTCACCCTGCACTGCCGCCATCTTCCGCCAATCAATCGTGGAAATCTTCTACTTTTTATATTTTTCATTGAACAAATCTTCATTTAAGAAAGATATAAGGAGGCTTTTTTTTCCAGGAAAAAAGAATATTGTTTGCCTTTTCGTATATGACTTTATTATTTTTATAATCTATTTTGTTTCCATTTTTTGAACTTTGTTGTCAAGAGAGTGTATAAAGGGGTTACAATTACATTTGTCAGGGAATAGGTTCATTATTTCTCCATTTTTATACAGCAAAATTCCTCTTGTTGGTAACTATTTGGTGGATTTTGGAAATGTAGAGGCATATATCTATCACAACATACAGACCAGGTCCAGTTACAACATTGTTTTTTTCCCAACAAAGATCTTATTTGCCACTGTAAAGAATCCTCTTTCTCTGGCAAACACCTATCTATGCTTCATCCATATAATTCTGCATTTTCTGTAATATGATGTAAGTACACTTAACCATACATATGAACCACTTACCATAATAATTTGTAGACTTATCCATGCTGTTTCATGAAATGGTTTTACATTCCTTTTTATGGTTGCATAGTTGCATAGTGTTCCATTGTATGAGTATATCACATTCAGATTATTCCCCTAATAAAGAGAATTTGAGTTCTTAAGTATTTGGATTTTTTTCCACTTCTGGATAATTAGGAATGGAGTTGCTATGAACATTCTCAAACAAGTTTTCATGTGAATATATATTTTCATTTTATTTGGACAGACATTTCTGGATTGTATGATAAATCAAATCTATGTTTATAAAAAAAATAAACTGTCAGTTTTGCAAAGATGCTTTAGTGTTTCTACATTCCTGTCAGAAGTATATGAAGATTTCATTTCTTCCATGTGCTCAGTATATTTTATATCAACTATTATGAATGTTAATGTGGTTTTAATTTGCATTTAACAATATTTATATGCATCTGTTTCTGTGTCTTTATGCTACGTATGTATATAGATATGTATATAGATACATATCTCCCTTGGTAAAGTATCATTTCAAATCTTTTACCAATTTATATATTGGAATTTTAGTTTTCTCATTAATTTTTGAGAATCTTTTATATGTTATTCATATAATTCCTTTGCCAGAAATGCAATTTACAAATATTTTTCTTTTGCTCTGGGGTTTATTTTTGATTCTCTTAACAATGTCTTTGGCAGCGAAAAAATTTAAATTTTGATTGTTTAGTTTATGAATTTCTTCTTTTATGCATCATACTTTTGCTGTCATATCTAAAATGTATTTCCAAACTCAATGTGTTTTAGTTTGCTAGGGGACAATAACAGAATACTATTGACTGGCTTAAGCAACAGCATTTATTTTCTCACAGTTGTGGAGGCAGCTGTATAAGATCAAGATATTGGCATGTTTATTTTCTTAGGAAGTCTTTGTTTTGGTCTTGCCTTTTCACTATGTCCTCACATGATCTTCCCTCTTTGTTTATAAATTTTATGTTCTAGTATTAGTTAAAGTTCTCCAGAAAAACACATTTAGTGAGGAATAGGGACATGTGATTATATAGTCTGAAAAGCCCCCTAATCTAAACCTGCAAATGATAGATGCCAAATAGTTGGTAATGAGTTCCAAAAAGTCTTGAGGTCTGGGAACCAGGGGAATTGATGGTTTAAATGTCAGTTCATTGCAGGAGAAAGCAAATGTTCCAGCTCAACAGGTAATGAAGAGAATTTTCCCTGTTTGATTTTTTTATTCTATTCACCTTCCAACAGATTAGTTGTTGAACACCTAAATTATGGGTGACAATCTGCTTTATCTAGTGCACCAATTAAAATGCCAATGTTTTCCAGAAAAAATCCAGGGTATGTCCAGAAATAATACTTAACTAAATGTCGGTAGACATAAATCCAGTCAAGTTTACAAAACAATGATGGTTTTCATCTTTTCTTTTTAGTCAGTCATATTGAACTAAGGCTCATGTATCTGACCTTGCTTTAACTTTATTAACTATTTAAAGGTCCTATGTCCAAATAAAGTCATATTCTTCAGTAGGAGAGTTAAGATGTCAACACAAGCTTGGAATGACAAAAGACCACAAAGACTTTCTGTTTTCTGCTATGCAAATATGATAACAAGTGACTGTTGTAAAGTTATGTGGTGAGGATTCTGACTGATCTTCAGTTTTCATTTTGTATTGTCAATGCAATATATGCTTAGCATATAAAAATACTCAGCATAGTGGTAGAACACACTTGTCAGCCTTGAAAAGCTGAGGGTAAAGCATCATGAGCTATCCTGGCTTCATAACAAGAACTAATCATCCCAAAACACCTAAACCAACCTCTGTGAATAAAAAAATCTGAAAAAGAAACTGTAAACAACACAACAGTGAGAAGAGTTTTTTAAAGAAGTTTTGAAGAAACATTACAATCAGGTCAACCATATAAACTCTTACTTTTGGCCTGCTTATAATGCAGTCATAGGTGACAATTAGATAATTATACAAAGATAGATTTTTCATATCAGCTGCTTTTCTTCCTAGTAGTCAACCATTAAATTGTGGCTTTTTAAAAATGTTTATCTATTTGTAATCTACACCTAAATTTCACATGTGCGTGTGGTGGGGAAGGAGGCTTTCTTTTTAAAGAGAGGTTCTCAGTATTCTGTTCCTAAAATATTAAAGAATGTTATTTAAAGTGTTACCCTTTTCAAGAGATGGTATGTACATATTTAAGGTTGCTTCTTAGGAAAGAATTATTTGTTAATACTATAAAGTCACAGTGGTAACAATGACTTTTGAAAAGCAGTTACCGAACCTCATCAGATGATGTGTTGTATATGAATGTTGTGTGTATAAATGTTCTGAAAGATAGGAACATTAATGTCTAAGAGTTACTGACAACCAGGTGCTGGTGGCTCATGCTGTTAGTGCTACCTATCAGGAGGCTGAAATCTAAGGATCAAAGTTAAAAGTCATCCTGGGCAGGAAAATCCTTCAGATTCATCTCCAGTTAACCACCCACACACTGGAAGTGGAGCTGTGGCTCCAAGTGGTAAAGCAGTAGCCTTGAGGGAATGAGCACCAAAACTGACAAAAAAAATTACATTGAAAACTACATCTGAGAGGCAGTTAAGAGGATTTTTAATTATCCGGACTAAAAATCATTTCTCAGTTAGCTTTCTAAATGAATTCAAATGTTTACAAAAAAGAAACCACATTGGTACACTCAACTTACAGGAGAATCTTCTTTCAATCCACTTTTGACAGGAGACTATCACATTGCATATAAGCCACTATCCAAGGAATGGAAGAACGTTTTATTTTTTGTTTACTTTTATTGTAAAGGTGATGCAAATATATAGCACATTTTATTGATCAATTCATCTACTGAAAGGCATCTGGGTTGGTTCTATATCTTAGCTATGGCAAATAATGCTGCAATGAACATAGTTGTGCTGGTAGCTTTACTGTAGTCTTGTGCATGCTTATTTTGGTAAATGCCCAGTAGTGGGATTGCTGGATTATAGGGAAGTCTTTATTTAGTCTGTTGAGGAAGCTCCTGCTGCTGGTGATTGAACCAGTTTATATTCCCACCAACAGCATAGTAATGTTTCATTTCAGTCACATCCCCACCCACCTCTGTTATTGTTTTCTTGCTAATGGCCATTGTAACTGGGGTGAGGTGGAATCTTGGTAGTTTTGATTTACATTTTTTAAGTGGGAAAAAGATGCATATGTATAATTAGCCAGCTGGATGCAGTTTAGAAGATTCCAATTTTGTTGGCAACTTCTAAAGCATGAGAGTCAGGAGCCAGTTGAACATATGCCTGCTTCCCTCCTTCAGGCCTGATCAGGGTATTGACCTTAGCCACATCAATGTCATAGAGCTTCTTTACAGCATGTTTGATTTGATGCTTGTTGGCTTTGACATCTACAATGAACACAAGTGTGTTGTTGTTTTCTATCTTCTTCATGGCTGTCTCAGTGGTCAGAGGGAGCTTGAAAATTGCATAGTTGTCAAGCTTGTTTCTCCTCTGAACACTCTTCTGAGGACATTTGGGCTGTCTCCAAAGCCGCAGTGTCATGGGTTGCTGGAAGGTGGTAAAGTGGATATCTTCTTTTGTGGCTGTGGATGCCTTTCAGCACTGCCTTCTTGAGCTTCAAAGCCTTTTCCTTGGCCTTGGCTTTAAGAGGAACAGGAGCTCCTTCTTCACTTTCGGTGCCATCTTGGTGAAAATGCTGATTTACGTTTTTTTTATGGCCATAAAAGTTAAATATTTCTTCATGTGTCTATTGGCTAGTTTTTTTGTATGTTTTTTTATTTGCTCCAGGTCGGGTTTTGCCTCACTGTCCACACACTGGATGACTTCCCATGCCACCACAAGGAGCATGGACCTGGCTAATCTGAGAAATCGGGATGAAGACTCCTCAGTCTGCCACTTTGTCCAGGGAGTCTTCTAAAATGGTTATTGCATGAGTCTGGATGAACTCCAGGCTCATCTCCCAGGTCCCCACCATCTCAGCTGACCTCCACCCTTTTTGGCAGGGAAAAGCAGCACAACACTGCTCCCCAATTCTCCTCCTTCAGTTGGTTAGAAACCAAGAGGGGGTAAGAAACTCCAGCAGACAAGAAGCCCTCTCTAAGCTTGAACCCCTTTCGCCATCTGTGGTTAACCCTTTTCACATAAGGCCAGGTGGAAGCTGATGTTTTTACTCATCTCACTGTTTTTAAAGCACCATTATGAAGTCAGGTTGTACAGTAGTTAACAGTACCTTTTTATATATATCTCATATGTATCATATATATATAAACTGTAAACAAGAGGTAACAGCGGCTTCTAGAAACTGGTTTTCTTCAAGGTTTCCTGTGTGGTAGGCACCTGAAATACTGTAGAAAAATGTCTTGTGTGGTGTCCTCATCTCCCTGCTGCTATTTGGGTTGTTTTGCACGACCAGGAATGGTGCTGGAAAGACTGCAGGACGGGAAGGAAAGCGGCGCCCACCCACGGGTCTCTATTTTCTGTCCGCACTTGTGCTCCTATCTGATCAGGCTAGAGACAACAAAAAGATATATAGTAAAAACAAAACAAAAATACCCAATATATAGATTTCTATAGAATTTCCTTTTCTTCCTTTCTCCTGCCTTTCCTCTGCAAAGTAGTTCCTATTTCTTTGTTATTGATTTTTGCTGCAATAAACCCTCTTATTTCAGTCACAGCAAGAAACAAAAACCCAAACAAACAGAAAGCCCCTCTGAAAAGAGTAGAGAACAAAAGGGTTGACCCCCCCCAAAAAAGGAGGAAGGTGGGGAGGAGGGAAGGGGAGGGGACTTGGTGTTGCTTTTTAAATAGGACTGAAGATTAACATTGAAAAAAATCAAGAGATGATGTCCAACCCTTTTCACAACGCAAAACGCTCTGGTATTTCCACCTCTTGTGGTTTTTGTTTTAAGTTCCCTTTTCTCTTCTGGGTGCTGATACTTCTCTTCATCCTGACGTTCTTGGTGTTTTATGTTTTTGTTTGTTTAACTTTGTGTCACTACCTCATTTTGCCCCCATGTCCCTTACACGAGCAAAATATTCCTTCAGTGGAGCGAAGAGGTGGCGGATGACTGGCACACTCCACGACTGGCCCAGCAGTCTCTGCCTTGCCATGCGGCTCATGTTGGTTACATCGGCATAGTGAACCCGGAAGCCAAACATCCTTTCCTTTTCAGTGCACCACAGGATGTCCTCTTTCTCATTCATGAAGACAGGGAAATGCTGGTCCTTTCCCTGCTTTATGGAGTTAGACCAAGTAAAAATGGTCCTCACTTTGCTGAACTTGGCTATTCTGCCATGTTCCAGACACTCCTGCAGTTCCAGCTTATCATTCACAGTGGATGCCAATGGCCTGTTAATACCGGGCAGGTTACCCCAGAAATAGCGGGCCCTATGTGCAGCTGACACTTCTTTGGCATCAATCATCACAGGGTTGGACTCTAGAAATCGCAAGATGTCCCTCTTGTCACTAACGCCCATGGCCACCACATTCTCAAAGAGCCAGAAGAAGGGGCGATCATCTCCCTCCTTGGGCCGCGCATCATGCAGGAGGTGGTAGAACTCAAAGAAGAGCCGGCCAGTGCCCTCATAAAGTCCCTTGCAGGCTGGGTTGACAATGGAGAGATCATTGCAGGGACTGCCTCCAATCACCAGATCAAATGGACCCCACTCCTGGATATGCTTCTGCGTGACGCTGTGGATATCCCCGACGTACATGATCTTCCCCTCGTGCCACACCATGCCCACCGTGATGGAGTCCTCACACACCTCCGAGGCAATGTAGCAGTCCACCTGGATGCCCAGGTCCGTCAGCACCAGGAGCCCAGTAGCTATTCCATCAAAGAGAGACAGAACTCGGATAGGCTTCCTCTTCTCAGCCGGGACAGGTGAGTAAACCTTTGGAGGGTCAAATTGCTGGTCGTGGTTATTGGCGAAGAACATCTGGAGGCGAGAAGGCCAGTCATCCCGGCACCGCAGCATCCTGTATATGCCCTTGTGCCCATACATGTAGCAGTTCCATGGGTCTTCCTTAATTGCAGCTTGGGCAGCCCCTGGCCCCATCAAGAGTTCCACGCACTCCACACAAAAGCACCTGCAGCAGTAGTTGTTCCCACACATGAGCACCTCTCGCCCCCCACAGCAGATGGTGCAGTAGGACTGATAGCCGAAGTCATCATACTGGTACGCGCATTCCAGGAAGCAGTTCTTGCAGTTCTGGCACATTCCACCAATGAATAGAGGATGTTCCAGAATGACGTTGAGGCTCCCGCATGAGATACAAATGTCCTCAATGTTCCTGCACCTCTGCCGCACCTCGTACACCAGCCGTTCTCTTGTGCGCTCATCAATGATCTCCTTGACCTTGGGCTTCTCGGTGGTGCTCTTGCGGGGTTTTTGGTTGGGGGTGGTGGTGCGTAGGCAGCTGCCTCAGGCTCCACCAACATGTCAGTGTAAACCTCCTTGTAGGGATTCTTCTCCTCTTCTGGTGGTTCCAGGCCCTTGGGGCCCGAGGGCTGGAACCCCGCCAGTGCCCATTCGATCATTTGCTTGTTCTGCACCTCCACGGCCTTGGCAGAGTCGCTCTCGTCATTGTCGTGGCAGGCTGGAAACAGTTTCCCTGCCCAGCTGCTGGCCACGTGCAGGACTTCGTAGATGGCTTTGCGGTACATGGGCTGCTTGTTGTAGGTGGCCTGGTGGAACGCGCTGCAGAAGGAGCTCAACGACATCAACTTCTCCACACAGACCACTGAGAACTTGCCGTCTCCAAACCACATGACCCAGCGAGTGCCTTCAGCTGCTCGGCTCCGGCCAGTCATCCACCAGGACACAATGTGGCCTGGCCACCAGGAGAAGCCCCGAAGTTTCCCCCACACCAGCTGCCCGATGCTAAAGCCCCGGCCATCCTCATATTCTGGCTCATCATCAGCTGCTTTGGTGGCATTCTTGTCCTCAGCATTGGCCCCCACAGGCTCAGGTGTGGTGCCCAGAGTGGGTGATGCCGGATCCGTGGGCTACTGCACAGCAGGTGGGATGGCTTCCTCCACCTTCTGAGACTCCCCAGGTCTTCCACAGCATTCATCACTGCAATTACCTTGGCTTTCTTCTCAGCCCATAAGGCCAGGTGCAGCCCCTCTGTAGTCCGGATCAGGTGTTTATTGGCTAGTTTTATTTCCTCTGCAGAGAAGTCTCTTTTTTTGCTCCTTTAGGGTTTTGTTTTGGGGGATCAAAATTTTGTGCTCTAAGTATAATATTGATATGAGGCCCTTGTCTCTTTTATAGATAGTGAATAATTTCTACTAACCTGTGGTCTTTGTATTTATCTTTCTAGCTATGTTCTTTGCCATGCAGAAACAGTGTAGTTTAATGTGATACTACTTATGCACACTTTCTTCAGTTTGTTGTAATTCTGGATTTTTATTTAGGAAGTTTTGACCTGTGCCAAGAAGCCCTAGTGTATCACCTATCCCATGCTGTAATATTATCAGGATGTCTGCTCTTACCTCAAGGTCTTTGATGCATTTGGAGTTGACTCTGGTGAAGGGTGATAAATAAGGATTTAACTTCAGTTTTCTGCACGTTAACCCAATTCTGCCAGCACTATTTTTTTGAAGGGGCTGTCTTTATTCTATGTGATAATTTTGGATCCTATACCAAAGATGAGGTGGTCCTAGGTGTATGGGTTCATTTCTGGGTCTTCAAATCTATTCAATTAGTCCCCAGGCCTGTTCATTTGCCAGTACTGTTTTTTCTTTATTTTCTTTTCTTTTCCTTTTTTTTAAAAAAAATTGTCATTTGAGCTCTTCCGCTCAAGGCTACAGCCTTACACCTGAGCCATAGCATCACTTCTGGTTTTGTAGTGGTTAATTGGAGATGAGAATCTCATGGACTTTAATGTTTGGGCTGGCTTTGAATCTTGATCCTCAGATCTCAGCTAGGATAACTAGCATGAGCCTCCATGCCCAGCTTCTTTTTAAAATATCTATATCATTATAATAAAGTTTGATGCTTGGTATTGATATTCTTCCAGCATTGTTCTTTCAAAGATTGTTTTTGCAATTTGGGATCTTCTGTTGTTCCATATAAATGTTTGGATTGTTTCTTCTATTTCATTAGAGACTGTTGTTGGGATATTAATGGATATTGCAGTGAACATTTAGGTAGATTTTGGCAGTATTGACATTTTCGTGATGTTAATCCTCCCAATTCAAGAGCCTGGGAGGTTTTTCTATTTCTTTAAGTCTGCTTTAATTTCTTTTTCCAGGTTTTAAAAGTTTTCATCATAGATATCCTTCACCTCTTTGATTAAGATATTTATTGTTTTTTTTAAGCAATTACAAAAGGAATTGCTTTTCTGATTTCAGACTCGGTCTTTCCATTTTTGGCCCACAGAAAAGCTATTGATTTTTGTTGGTTATTTTTATACCCTGCTATTTTGCCAAGGTTTTGGATCAGTGAGAGGGGTCTATGGGCTTCTTCAAATACAGGATAGCATCATCTGCCAAGAGGGTGATTTTTACTTCTTTTTTTCCTTACATTTTTGTTTGTCTGCTTATTTATTGCTGTGACTAGAAATTCTAATTCGATATTACAGAGATATGGAGAGTTATAATTTTTGTCTTATTCCTGATGTTAGAGAAAATTATGCCCCATTAAAAAATCTTTATTGAAAAGGTCAAGAGTAGGGGTTTACAGTTACATAAGTAAGATAATGAGTTCATACATTTTTAAAGTTACTCCATCCCTCATTATTTTCTTCTGCTTACCCTCATTATGCTCCTCCCTGCCTAGTTGTAGAGTTCATTTTCAATGTATTGTCAAGTTAATGTATATGTATATGTTCCTCCTTTGTCTTGCTGTTTTTGTGACTCCCTTTACTTTTAAGAGATTAAATACACTACACACAAGACAAAAGTTACAGAAAACTATGAGAAACGAAAAAAAATAACCAAACTACTAACAGGACATAATAAGTACCTCTTGTTTCAAATTCTTGAAGTTCATGTTGAGATGCTTCATGATATATGGTCCAGTGTGCTTAGAATTTAGTTTGTTGTGGTCCCCTGATAAGAATATCATAGATGTAGCAAAGGATATAGCTAGCAAGTTAAATAGAAAGCCCGCAGAATCCTGGTGCAGTGGCTCACATGGGTAATCCTAGCTACTCAGGAGACTGAGATCTGAGGATCGCAGTTCAAAGCCAGCCCGGACACAAAGTCCATGAGACTGTTATCTCTAATTAACTACCAGAAAACTGGAAGTAGTGTTGTGGCGGTGGAACAGACAAGAGCCTAAAATATACCTTCTGCTCAAAAAATTAAATTTCTCAAAAACACATCTTCAAAGAAACCAACATCCCATTAAAAGGTGGGCTGAAGACTTAAAGAGAGATTTCCCTGAAGAGGAAATAAGATTGATCAATAGACACATGAAGAAATGCTCAACGTCTCTGGCCATAAAAATGCAAATCAAAACAATTTTGATATTCCACCTCACTATAGTTAAAATGGCCATTTTCAAGAAATCTTTTTTTTTTCTCTCTCAAAGGTGTTTTTATTGAGATGAAAGAAATTACACAGAGGAGTGCATGCCTCAGTTTTCACACAGATTAAGGCACACCTTCCCAGAAGAAGCGGGATGTACACAAGTTACCGGCCCTCTAGCCTCGCCTTAGGGCGCCCCGGACCTTTCCATTCCTCCCGAGCTCCATGCTTGCTGGCCACTCCTTAGACCACCGCATTCACTCCTCCACCTGTCCTCCTCTAGGACATTTTCTGGCCACCGTGGGCCTACAGCCCCGAGCCTGGCTTAAGGCTCCAACACCAAGCCGGGGCCTCACGAAATCTTATAACAACAGATGCTTGCGGGGATATGGCAAATTATGCTGCACTGATGGTGGGGGTGTAAACTTGTTCAGCCACTCTGGAAAACAGCATGTAGGTTCCTTAAAAGACTAAACATATTGCTCCACTATAACTCAATAATTCCACTCTTGAGCATTTACTCAAATATCCATAAACAAGGACATATTGAAGAAGCTAGCACAAACATGTTCATTGCAGCTTTATTTACCACAGATAAGATATGGAACCAAACCTGATGTCCCTCAGTAGATGAATAGATCAAGAATATATGGTATTTATACACAGTAGAATTCTATGCTGCCATCAGAAAGAATGACATTGACCCATTTGTAAGGAAATGGAAAGACTTGGAAAAATTGTATTAAGTGAAGTAAGCCAGACCCAAAGAAACAGACTCCATGATTTCCCTCATTTGTAATCATTAGTATATGTCTAGGATTCTCCTAAAAGAGTGTCACAATAGCTTAAAAGCTAAGTACATATGACCATACAGGCTGAGACTAAGCTAAATGAAATAAGTGGAATCAAGAGGTTTATCTTTGTGATTTTTGTTCTTAATGTACTATGTGAAGTTATTTCTTTTCTCTTTTATTCCTCTTATGGTTTATCTCATGTTGTTACTATATCTGGCTTTGGTACCTTGTATATTGTGTGTACATTTATTTGTGTATTTGAAAATGGGAAGTTAAAGGGAAAAACAAAATGAGTGGGAGGGGCTGGGAGGGGAGTGGGAAAGGGATAAAATGTTCAAGAAGTAATGTGCCCTGTGTACATGATGAATGTGACTACAACCCCTGTGTACATCACCCCAACAACAAAATAAATTTTTTAAAAAAGAAGTAAAAAAAGAAAACCCAGTATCTTCCAGGAAACTAAGCTTTAATAAAATATTCACAAATCAAACCTGTTTATGGTAATATATCATAATTAAATGGGGGTTATTACAAAAAGTCTGGTTCAGTTTAATACTCAAATTTCATGTAATTTTCCATATTATCTTAATAAAGGAATCATTATAATACTAAAAAAATGAATATACCCACTACCTGATGTATGTTTCTGTAACCCCTCTATACATCACCCCAACAATAAAACACAATTTAAAGAAAAAAGAATATCACATACACATTCTAGTTCCTACTAAGGAGGGAAACATGCAAACTCGTTTCTTTGGGTCAACATTACTTCACTTAGTATAATTTTTTTCCCCAGCCTGGCACTGGTGGGTCACATCTGTAATCTTAGCTAGTTAGGAGGCTGAAATCTGAGGATCGTGGTAAAAAGCCAGCCTTGTCAAGAAAGACTCTCAGACTGTTATCTCCAGTTAACCAGTAGAAAACTGAAAGTGGTGCTGTGGCTCAAGGAGTAGAGCTAGCAGAAGAGCTCAGGGACAGTGCCTAGGCTCACAGTTCAAGCCCCAGAGCCTTATGAATGCTGCAATGTCATTCTTTTTGATGGAAGCATAGAACTCCATTTTTACACATTTTCTTAATCCACATGTCTACTGAGGGGCATCTGGGTTTTTTCCATGTCGTAGCTATGCTAAATAATCCTGCAGTGAGCATGATTGTGCTGATAGATTTAGTGTGTCCTTTAGCTTTAATGCTTGTGGTCTATTGTTAGAATTTCTTGATAATTGTTAGCTAAAATTCAGTTAATATTTTCAAATGGGTTAATTAGCTACTGTCATATCATTGTTCCTTGATATATACATTGTGCTTTAGTAGATCATAAAGAGGTTATAATCAATTTTTATTCTAACATAACAAGTTTCTACTTTTCTTAATATTCACATGAGATTGTTTCTGAGATTGTTCCCTTCCTAGTGATTTATCATTCCTTGTTTTTGTGGAAGGATTTTCTGTCCATATGATGCCAATAACTGAGCATGAAAAAGGAAAAATGTGAAAATATCAATTTGCTATCAAAAGCCCAACAACTACCTTAAACTTATATGTTCATTTTAGACTAAATTATAGTTGCTCCTTGATGTGTAATAGGTTGAATCCTGATAAATCCATTGTAAAAACCTAACCTATGGAACACTGTAGCTCAAAACACAGTATACTATAGAGTATCAAATGCATAAGCTCATGATCATGTAGGCAACTGGGAGCTCACTACCAATGCCTTCCCCACAAGGGAATATCCTATATAGCATAACATTAATTTGGCAAAAGGACAAAACTTCAAAAGTTCATGTACAGGTTCTTCTGGATTTGTGTTGCTTTTGGATCTTTGCAAGAGGAAAATATTAAGTCAAAAATTAAGAATGATGAACTGAATGTGTGACTCAAGTAACAGAGCATAAATGGAATGTAAAAAACCCAAAACAAGCACTAAGATCAAGCCTCAACATTTCGTCAAAAGAAATTAAGAGGGCTATTATCTGTACTGACCTTCCAGTACTGACAGAAAAGTGATATGAGTGTTGATAGTTTTGTGCAGTTGTTAATTAGTACATCTAGGATATATAAAATAGATTCTCCATATTGTAAAGTACTTGAAAGTATCTAAGAACATACAAGACAGAAGTAAGAGTCAAGTTTATTCATGTATACTGTAATTACAGAGAGAAGAACTCCAAATTCATGGTTTTGTAAACTGAGAATTTTAGCTTTCTCCATGATTACAACAAGGAAAAGAACCACAGCATTACATTAGCAGAAAATAATCTCGAGCTGTAAAATATCTGGGATTTGGGGAATACTAACATAAGAAAATGAATTAAAAGGACAGAGACAAACTCTTATTTACTCTAACCCAATGCTAAACTATGTGTCTCTTTTTGTATGGTGAGAAGAATAAGTGGGGCTCAAAAAGGAATATATATGTGGAAAACAGATACGTTAGGGAAGATTTGCTCTTTTGCTGATTTTTTTACGATGTGTGTGTGTGTGTGTGTGTGTGTGTGTGTGTTTTCCAACCTGCTCAGATAGTGAATAATTGAAGTTTTGCTGGCTTATTATATCAGAGGACAACAGAAAACATCCCCAATAAGTGATTTTAAGGTGTATCCAAATCTTTGGATGACCACCAATTTATTCAGGGACAAGTGAAACTACCAGGAAATCACTGTAAAAACAGCAACAAGAAGTTACAATTACTGAATTAATGTATCAGCTGCTACATACCACAGGAGAGCTAGAGTTTGTGGTTTGAACTCATGCAGATGATCTACCTATTAAGTCAACAAAAAGTCTCCTCAAAACAACATTATTCAGAATTTGTAGGATGTATGTGTACAATATGGAATTTTGACACCTAAAATATAGATTTTTATAGAAATAGCAAAGTTTAATCTACATTTAAGAAAAAAGTCTGTTAAATAGAAAGTTTATAGCAATGGGTATAAATGCTGGATTTAATTGATATGCTCTTCTAAGACGCTACTATAAATACTCAAAAGCTTAAAGACAAATGCAATTAATGGGAGTCAGTAAAAGAGTCATAACATAGAAATAAAAATTCAAAGAAAAATCAAGAAACCAGAGTAAAATAGAGGAAATACATGTATATAAATGACAGACAAGGCTGGAGATAGCTAAGTATTCATGAAGTTTAAGATATATCAGTTGAAATTTAAATTATAACCCAAGGAACAAAAAGAAACAATTGTTAAGTAACCCAACTTAGAAAGTGTTGAGACAAAATTGAGGAGACTAAAAAGAGATGGAAGAAGCTGTAGAAATTAGAAGAAAGAAATGCAATGCTTATTAATCTGCAAATTCATTTAAAGTATTAATTTTAATAATTAAAGCATTAAGGTAGATACTTCTTCAAGACAGTTCAATATTGAAATTGTTTCAAGTCAGAGATTAGGTGAAAGTCTTGGTAACAGAAAATTGGACATATGCATAGGAGAACCAAAATATGATCAATTGCTAATTGATCGTGGACCAGCACATTCAAAGTGCTATAAACAAAAGCTAAAAAATAAGATAAAGTAAATGAAGATAAATATCTGTCAAACAGGAATTAAGATGAACAAAATTGTCTTAAAGGATATTAAATGATATTTTCAGACAAAATAAAAAAGTACTTCTCTGTAGTCAACAAACACTGTAAGAAATGCTAAAGGAAATTATTTTTTTTCCAGTCCTGGGCTTGAGCTCAGGGCCTGAGCACTGACCCTGGACTTTCTCCATGCTAGAGCTCTACCACTTGAGCCTCATCACCACTTCCAGCTTTTTTTTTAATGTATGTGGTACCAAGGAATTGAACCAGGGTCTTCATGCGTGCTAGGCAAGTACTCTATCACTAGGCCAAACTCCTGGCCCTAAAGGAAATTCTTTTAAGATAAATGACATGAAGGATCAGCTCCAAATAGTAAGTTTTTCTCTTCATATATTATAAACACACATGACTGTTTAAAGAAAAAAAAGTGGTAAAAGTCTGACATTTGTCTCCTATCTTTGAGAATAAGATAAGAACAGTGATCTGGGTGATGGTGTCTCATGCCTATAATACTAATTAAGAGGCTGAGATCTGAGGATCATGGTTTAAAGCCAATTCAGACAGGAAAGTCTGTGAAACTCTCCTCTCCAATCAACTACCAGAAAACCAGAAGAGGCACAAAGTGATAGAGTACCAGCCTTGAGGGTAAAAGACCTCAGAGACAGCACGCAGGTACTAAGTTCAAGCTCCATGACCAAAAATACACAACAAATCAGGATGGATGGTGGCTGTCATCATTTCTATTTAACTTTGTACTTGAAGTCCTAGTATGTACAATAAGTTTATAAATCACTTCAGGTTCAGAATCTGTAAGTAATAAATCTTTGAACTTGTTTCTATTCGTGGTGATGCATTTAATTTGTGTGCCTTTCATGTGAAGAACCATGGGCAATTCCTGGACAGATTTCCCTTCCATGCCTGAAAAAACACAAGTGTGAGTTCCCAGAGAGATAGAAACTGGACACCATTCAGAAAAGAGCCAGAAGGCCATCTGCCAGTACAAACAAGTTTTCTGTGTAAAGGACTTAGGGTCAAGGGTCAGGGAACTAGGCCATCTGCCAGATAAAAGAACTATTCTGTAAAAGGCAAACTGTAAATATCCAAGCCCAATTCCCCTTTACCTCCTGTTAGTCCTTCTGAAACTCAAGTCCCAAAATCCATTCAATATGTAAAATGCAGCTGTGTTTTAATTTGTTGTAGCAAATACTTGAAAAATGAAATAAAATCTAAACAATAAGATCCTTAAGAATAAATTTAATGATATTATATAGCTTTTGCACAAAAAGTCCTTCAAAATAATTTTGAAAGAAAATAATGAATACTTAAATGAGATTTCTAACCTGTAAGTATGGGAAGACTCTATATTGCTTGGTTATTAGTTTTCCCCAAATTAATTTATATATTCTAACTAATTTGATTCAAACATGCAGTAAGATACCTTACAGGATTTTTAAGTTGATTCTAACATTTATGTAAATACAGGAACAGTCTGAAAGAGCCACACATACAAAACAGAACAGAGGTGGATGATACATACCATCTGATTTTAGGAATTAAAATCCTACAGTAAACAAGATAATATTCCAGTTATAAGATTGACATTCTAATCAATAGAACACAAAGTTGACAATAATCTGAGGCACATGTCACCTATTAATTTGAAATAAAGTTGCTAAATTAATTCAATGGTGAAAAGGAAAGTCTCTTCGACAAATTATGCTGGAACAATTGCTTATCTGTAAGAAAGAGAAAAGATATTACTCTTACCTGATGTCACAGAGGAATAGCTTAATAAACCATAGATTTAATGCTAAGAGTTAAAATTATACAAACTCAAAGAAAATTGATAGATACTGAAGTAGGAAAACATTTATCAGAGTAAAAGATAGCATAAATGTTAAAGGATACAAAAATTGGACCTTTGCTCTTTCAAAGCCATTATTTAGAAATGAAAAGGTAAGACATTTAATAGGAAAAATATTCATAAAACATGAATCAAACAAATGATTTGCATGCTGAATATATAAAGATTTTATAACTTAATGGTAAGAAGAAATCTCAATACAAAATGAGCAAAATAACAGAACAGATGATCTACAGAAGAATGTATGACAATGACAAAAGTGTATGCCCAGTATCTTTAGTTATCAAAAATATGCAAATGAAGGCGAGGAGTTTGGCCTAGTGGTAGAGTGCTTGCCTAGCATGCACGAAGACCCAGGTTCGATTCCTCGGTACCACATACTTAGAAAAAAGCCGGAAGTGGTGCTGAGGCTCAAGTGGTAGAGCTCTTGCCTTGAGAATGTCCAAGGATAGTGCTCAGGCCCTGATTTCAAGACTAGGACCGGCAAAAAATATGCAAATGAAATATGATTGCATACACAATAAAAAGCTCAAATTAAAATGACCATCATAAATATTAGAAAATGCATAAGCTCTTGGAAATCACATACAATATTAATGATAAAATTTTGTTGATATAACATTGTTAAAAGCATTTGGGAGTTTAAATTTTAAATTTGTTTATCTTTTTTTTTTTGGCAGGGGCAGGGTCTTCTATGTAGCCCAGTGTGGCTCAAGCTTCAGCCTTGTATCACCTACAGAAGTGCTAGAATTACAACAATTTACCTTAAGACTTAGCTTGACTAGTTTTTTAAAGCTCAAATTCACCTACAATATCCCCCACCCTTTTTATTCCTTTGTATTTATCTAAGGTCCATAAAAATGTGCATTTTAAAACTTCTATATGAATATTCACAGTGCGTTTTTGGCAACTGTGTCTATAGACAGGAACCAACTCAATTATGTCTAAATTTGGAAATGATGAACGTTTTGGTATGTTTATGTGTAAGAAGATGAGCTACTGACAAACTCAAGAGTTTGGATGAATCTCCAATATACATTGAATGAAAGAAACCATATATGAAAGAGTAAAACGCAATTTTTATTTACATGAAACAAGAAAATACAAATTGTTCAAAAAAAGATGAAATCGTTGCTTGGGGGTAGAGATGGTAAGGGACTCTAAGAAAGACCTTTTGGGAGTGATAACATTTTGTATCTTGATTGCAATATAGCACAGTTATTTATTTATACATATGCATATATATATTTGTGAAAAGTCATAGTGCTATACTTGAAACTTGCACAGTCCATCATATATTCATTACAGCTTTCAAAATTGGTTGTAAGGTAAAGGCATTATCTTTTTCCCCATCTTTATTATATTTGTAAATTTTATACTTAGAGGGGATACAATTACATGTACCAGGTACAATCAAATTTTTTGCCAGTTGTGGAGCTTAAACTCAGGGCCTGGGCACTGTTTTTAGGTTTTCTCAAGGCGAGAGTTCTACAACTTGAGCCACAGCACAACTTCGGGCTTTTTCGATGAATGTGGTACTGAGGAATCAAAGCACGATATCACTAGGCCAAACTCCCAGCCCCAATACAATTATTTTTGAACCATGTCTTCCATTCCATCCCTCTTTCTCATTCTTTCCCTTTCATGATATCTCACTCATGAGATATCAGTTCATTTTCCACATAGTGTCTAATATCACTGTTGTATTTTTTTACCATTATCCAATGTTTTATATGCCCTCCCAAATACAAACTAGCAAACAAGACAAAAGGAAAATAAAAACAACACAAACAGCATCAATGACAACTAAAGAGTGTCTCTTGATTCCTTTTCTTGGAGTTCATTTGGTAGAATATTGTTTTTGTAAGATCATCTGTCCATAGCTAGTAAGTCTTTGTCTACCATTCCTATGCCTCTGTATGTTAATGAATAGGGTCAAGTAAACACACTGAATGACAAAAAAAGAAAACAAGACACTCTCCCATTGTAAATATTTTTAACTTTCCATCTGATAATGGTATTTATAGAGTAGCTCTGTTTTTGTGCCCAGAAACGCTTCACAATTCTTCAATAATACCCACATTTTCATTTGAGTAATAATTTCAATATCACCTTAAGTTTGTGTCATTTTAATGGAGTAGTCAATCCCCTGGATTCTGGATTGGGCAACAATTTTGTAGGTCTGCTAACTTAGAATCTAGTGTATTAGATTAGGCATTGTATGTGATCTGGGGATGTGAAAACAACCAAAGTTTTCCTGGGGCTACTATAAACAAGGAATTCTCTTTAAAATTCAGATAGAATGTGTGACTCCAACATGCTGTATCCACATTTGCCCCTAGTCTCCACAGAAGGATATCATACCTGAGGGGAACTAGGTCTAATGTTTTCTGAATCCCTGATTCCTTCTACATTAATAGAAATATCCCTTACAAAATGCTCTAGGTTCTTGAATAAATCAATCTTTTCTACATTTAGCTTTTATTTGTTGTTTTCATCTGAAAAAGTTAATACAAAAATAAAACCAGTTCAACAATTTTTGACATTTGTGACAGTTGTAAATATTTTGTAAAGATGACTAAAATTGTATTGACAAATAAACTCCTTTTCCCCACCTGGCAAATATGATAAAGATGAGGAATTTATAAACCTATAAGAAAAACAGGGCAGATGAATGCATCAAGAAGATGTGATATTTAGGGGTTGGGAGTTTGGCCTAATGGTAGAGTGCTTGCCTAGCATGCACAAAGATCCGGGTTTGATTCCTCAGTGCCACATACATACAAAAAGCTGGAAGTGGTGCTGTGGCTCAAGTGGCAGAGCTTTAGCCTTGAGAAAACCCAAGGACAGTGCTCAGGCCCTGAGTTCAAGTCACAGTACTGGCAAAAAAAAGATGTGGTATTTATACACACTGGAATTCTTATGCTACCATCAGAAAGAATGACATCGTCCCATCTGTAAGGAAAAGGAAAGACTTGGAAAAATGCCATATTAAAAATGATGTAAGCCAGATCAAAAGAAACATAGGCTCCATTGTTTCTCGCATTTGTAATAATTAGTATGTATCTAGGATTTTCCTAGCAGAGAATTACAGTAGCTCAAAAGCTATGGACATCTGGCCATATAGGATGAAGCTAGGATATGTAAACAAAGAGGTTTATCTTTATGGCTGTTATTTTTAATGTGCTATGTGAAGGTATTTTTTTATTCTTTTGATTTTTCCCCTTATGGTTTATCTGTTGTTATTGCTGTATCGGATTTGCTACCTGGTATATTGTATATGCATTTATTTGTTAATGTGAAATAGGGAAGGGAAGGGAGAAAAACAAAATGATGAATCAAAGTAAAAAGGGTGAATCAATGTAACAGCGATATTCACAAGACAATATGTTGGTAATGATCTTTACAACTTGGAATGTGATGAAGGGAGTGAAAGTGGGATTAAAACATGGGAAAGGGTAACAATATTCAAGAAATAACATACTACCTTATGAAAATAACTGTAACCCCTCTATGTATTAGCCTGATCATAAAGTATCAATATTTGAGAAGTAATGTACCTACTGTCTGATGAATGTAACTGTAACCCCTCTATACATTACCCCAACAATAAAATACAATAAAACTAAATTACATAAACAAGAAAAAGAAAAGAAAAACAGGGTCAGAATACTATAGTTACCTATGAAAACACTAAAGAATATCTTTAGTTTTATAAAAGTAAACTTAGAACTGGACAGGATGGCATATTCCAATAAGCCCAGAATGTGGGAGACTGAGTGAGTTAAAGTCCAGCTTGGGGTATATAATGAGACCCTACCTTATAAAGGAGAAAAAAACATATTTAAGAATATGCAGTATGTCAGTGTTTGTCTTGTTTTGTTTTTGTTTTATTTTCTTTCATTGTAATGCCCAGGCTGGCCTAGAACTCCTGGATTCAACTGATCTTGCTACTAGCTCGAATTCTAGTCATATGCCATGAAGCCCAGATCACATTCGTGGCATATTCCAGTGTAGTAAAGAATTTTTCCTCTAGCTAAGGAGATTTAGCTTTCATCATTTAGCTCCTTGAACTAGTTCCTTAGAATTTTCCCAGTGATAGAAGTTTCTTTGATATTAATAATAGGTGCTTGAGAACAAGCCTGATACTTAGTGCTAATAAAGTATCAGATTATATGTTCACCTGTTCTCCAAGGACAGGAAAAATTTGCTAGAAACAAATTCAACATGAGCCACCAATCAATAAAGCATGACTGTAGTGAAGCCTCAATAAAAATTCTGGACATAGAAGCTTGGGTAATCCTCTCTATGTGGCAGTACTTTGTATCAATAACTCTACTAGGAGAGTGATGTGTCCTGAGGACAATGGGACAATGTTTGGATAGTGTGACCTATAGGTCTTGTTTGGATATGTATGCTTTTCCTTTAATAAGATTTATGTGTATAATAGCTTTTAGTAAGTCCCATGAAGTAAATTGTTGCAAATTATCAAATACCAAGATGGTGTTAAATTTGCAGTTCATATTGTAAGTGGAATAGTCTCCGAGTTTGTGCATGCTAAACATATATAAACTCTAAATCCATATAGTTGGTTTTGAAAGATGTGTGCAGAATAGAAACTCTGGAGGATTGGACTCTCAAAACTCATAGTTTGTTCAACCACAGGTATACACACAGAGGCAACAGTTATTTATAATAGCAGATAGTTATGTATAATTAACTTACGTTTATCATTACTTACATCCTAGACATAAAAGTTTATGTTCCTCAGAGGGAAATTCACCACAAAACTAATAAAGCGTATGATTTAAGGTTTGTCCTTTGCAGAAGTTCCTTCCATAGCTATGCTGATCATAAAATAATGTGTTCATATGACCATGTGCTTTTGTGAAATTTGCAGGAAATTGTTGAACTCCATTTGATTCAAACTATTGTCTATTTTATACCAATTATTTGTTTTTTCTTTGCTCCTTTTTTCTTTCATATTTTATTTATCTTTCTTATTTTTCTTCATGTTTCCTTTCTTTCTTTTCCCTTCCTCCCCTTCTCTCTCTCTCTCTCTCTCTCTCTCTCTCTCTCTCTCTCTCTCTCTCTCTCTCTCTCTCTCTCTCTCCCTCCCTCCCTCCCTCCCTCCCTTCCTTCCTTTCTTCCTTCCTTCCTTCCTTCTTTTTCCTTTCTTCCCATCTGTCTTTCTTTTTTATTTCTTCTCCAGTTATCGAGGCTTCAAACTCTCATTCTCAGCTTTGTTTGCTACATTTGGTGCTCTGCCAGTTAAACCATGCCTTCAGTCTGGCATTTTGTTGGTAAGTTGGAGATGGAGTCTCTGGACTTTTCAGGCCAGGCAAGGTTTGAGCACTGATTATCCACATCTCGGTTTCCTGAGTAACTAAGATTACAGACATGAGACACTGGCATCCAGCAGTCTGTGTTGTTTTTCTAAAAAGAAAAAAAAAGTCTTCCACCACAACAACAAAACTCCTCAAGCTCATAATATTTCAATCCACTTTAGCTTTCCTCTCAATTTAACAGACATTCATAAATTGATTTTGCTTTGTTACATGTCTACTAAGAGATAATTTCTGGATATGTGCATTTCTAAATGTTATGTGCCTTTCTAATTGCAAAACTATAAGAATCCTATTTCCAGGTCTCATCATGTTTCTAAACAACGTTCTACCTATCTGAGTCCTTTGCCTTGCTCACAGATGCAGTTCCAAAGTCAGATTCATGTGCTCTCTTTTTTATTTTTTAAAAAAACGTGCTCTAACTTATCCAATTAATAGCTTCCTTTATCTCATTATTTTCACATTCCTTCTAAAAAATGTATCTCCACAGAATTTACTTACATACTCAAGCATGTATTTTGTGACTTTAGAAAAGCTACCCTGAAGTAAATTCTCATCTGGTAGACTTTTACTGAAGGAAAGATTGTGCTTGGATAAAGATATATATTTTTTCTTGAAAATTCTACTTTAATGTACTTTATTCATTAAAATAAAAGTGAATTATTGCCAGATGCCTGTGGCTCATACCTATAATACTAGCTACTTATGAGACTGAGATATGAAGATTGCTGTTTATAGCCAGCCTGGGAACAAAAAGTTTCTGAGACTTTTATTTCCAATTAACCACCAGAAAACCTGAAGTGATGCAGTGGCTCAAATGGTAGAGTGCTAGCGTTAAGCTGAACAGCTCAGGGACGGCACCCAGGCCCAGAGTGCAAACATCATGACTGACAAAGTAAGTGAAATATTATTACTTTTATCATTTTTGAGATGTTTCATATGAACATATTTGTGTTACAGAGAAATCATTTTTCAATATTTAGCCTGGTTTATAGTTGAAAACAAAGTATCAAAACTTTTTAATTTTTTAAATTATAATTTATAAAGAGGTTACAGTTATAGTCACCAGGTAGTAGGTGTATTACTTCTCACACATTGATAATCCTTCTTAGGTTGTTGTTCCCATTTCTCTCTCCCCACTCCTACCAATTATCTTGTTTCCCCCTGCCCTATCTTATTTTAAATAAACAAATAAACAAATAAACGTATATACAATGTACCAGGTAACAGTATGAGATTAACCAAAGGGCAACAAAAGTGAACTGAAATAACAAAGTACATTAAGAAGAACATCACGTGATATAAAGCTCTTGTTTCCATATCCTGGAGATCCTTTCCCTTAGTGTCATTATAAACAGCCTATGTATCTAGGTTTTGAGCTATTGTAATCCTCTGCTAAGAGAGTCCGATGTGTGTACTAATTATTACACACCCTCATTACAAATGAGGGAAACCTGTGACCCTATGTTCTTTTTGGTGTGACATACTTAATATGATTTTTTCCAAGTCTTTCGATTTCCTTACAAATGAGGCGATGTTGTTCTTTCTGACAGCAGCATAGAATTCCATTCTGATCAAATACCTCATCTTGTTGATGCAATCATCTACTAAGGGGCATCTGGGTTGGTTCCATATCTATGCTATGGTAAATAGTGCTGCAATGAACATCATTGTGCTAGTAGATTTAGTATATCCTTGTTTCTGGACAATTGGGTAAATGCCAAGTAGTAGAATTTCTGGGTCATGGGGGAGGTCTATGTTTAGTCTTTTGAGGACCTGTCATACTGCTTTCCAGAGTGGTGGAACAAGTTTGCACTCTTACCAACAGTGTAATAGTGATCCTTCCTGGACACATCCCCTCCAGCATCTGTTGTTACTAGATTTCTTGATCATGGCCATTCTAACTGGACTGAGGTGGAATCTCAAAGTTGCTTTGATTGGAATTTACTTTAAGGCCAGAGATGTAAAGCATTTCTTCATGTGTCTGTAGGCCATTTTTATTTCTTCTTCAGAGAAGTCTCTCTTTGACACTTTGGCCCATTTTTAATGGGATAGTTGGTTTCTTTGAAGACTAGTTTTGGGGTGATCCAATTTTTAGCTGTAGATATATTTTAGATATGAGGTTTTTGTCTGTTGTATGGTTAGTGAAGATCTTCTCCCTCTCTGTTGGCTTTCTATTCAGCTTGCTAGCTATGTTATTTGCCATAAAGAACCTCTGCAATTTAATGCAGTCTCAATTATCCAAACGTTGTTTGATTTCTTGTGTTTCTGGTTTTGTTAAGAAATTTTCAACCTGTACCAAGAAGAACTATTGTATCTCTTATTCATTCTTGTAAAAGTTTCAGTGTATCTGTTTTCACCTCAAAGTCTTTGATCCATTTGGAGTTATTCCTGGTGTAGGGTGACATAGAAGGATCCAATTTTGGTTTTCTGCAGTTGCTTAACCAGTTCTGCCAGCATCACTTATTGAAGAGGTTGTCTTTCTTCCATTATATATTTTTTTTGGCGCCCTGATCAAAGATTAGGTGGCATAGGTCTGTAGGTTGATTTCTGGGTCTTCAGTTCTATTCCATTGGTCCTCAGGCCTGGTCTTGTGTCAGTACCAAGCTGTTTGAGTCAGTATAGCTCTTCAATAGAATCTAAAGTTTGGTATTGAAATTCTTTCTACACCGTTCTTTCTGTGAATCACTGTTTTTGCTATACTGGGTCTTTTATTATTCCAAATGAAATTTTGGATTGCTTTATCCATTTCCTTAAAGAATCACATTGGGATTTTGATGGGTATTGAATTGATTTGTAGAAAGCCCTTAGCAAGATTGCCTTTTTCAGGATGTTAATTCTTCCAATCCAGGAGCATAGGAGGTTTTTCCATTTAATCTGTTCTGCTTTAATTTCCTTCTTCAGGATTTTAAAGTTTTTATCATAAATTTCCTTTACATATTTAGTTAATTCCTAGGTAATTTATTTAAGGGTATTGCAAAAGGAGTTGCTTTCCTGATTGTTGCCTGTAATTGTTGGCCTAGAGGAGGGCAGTTGGTTTTTAGGGTTAATTTTATACCCTGCCACCTTGCCAAAGTTTTGAATCAGCTCATGCAGCTTGGGAATGGAGTATATAGGGTTCTTTAAATACACAATCATGTCATCTGCAAAGAGGGAAAATATCACTTCCTCTATCCCTATTTGGATCCCCTTTTTCCTTGTTCTTGCCTTATTGCTCTGGATAGGAATTCTAATACTATGTTAAAGAAGAGTGGAGAATGTGGGCATCCTTGTCTCATTCTTGATTTCAGAGGAAATGGCTTTAGCTTTTTGCCATTTAGTATAATGCTTGCTGTGGGTTTGTTATTCACAGCCTATATTATACTGATGATCATTCCGTGGATAACTAGTTTCTCTACTTCTTTTAGCCTAAAGGGACATTGTATCTTGCCAAAAGAACATTTTTGCATCTATTGAGACAATCATGGGATTCTTATCCTTGCTCCTATTGATGTGATGAATTATATTAATTGACTTGAGTATATTGATCCAGCTTTGCATCCCTATGATGAACCCTGTTTGATCATAGTGTATAATTTTTTTGGTGAGTTGCTGAAGATGGTTGGGTAGTATTTTGTTGAGAAGTTTTGCATCAATATTCATCAAAGAAATAGGTCTGTAGTTCTCTTTCTTTGGTTAGTCTTTGGTTTGGGGATGAGGGTTTTACTGTCTTTGTAGAATGAGTTTGTCAAAGAGCCTTCGTTTTCAATTTCGTTGAAGATCTTGAGAAGTACTGGTGTGAGCTCTGCTTTGAGAGTCTTACAGAATTCAGCTGTGATGCCATCTGGCACTGGGCTTTTCTTGGATGAGAGGTCTCATTGCCATTTCTATGTCAGTAATCGAAATAGTTCTGTATTGTTAAATTTGATCTTCTGGTTTCAATTTCAGTATATTAATATTGGCTAGAAATTCATCCATCTCTTCTAGACTCAAATTTTTTGGCATAAACTTTCAAAAATATTATTATTTTATTATTTTGTAAGACTTTTCATGTAAACATAATTGTGAGTCACAGAGAAATAATTTATCATTATTTAGCCAGGTTTATATTTGAAAACCAGGTATCACAAATTTTTAAATTAACTAATGTCTCATATAAAAGATCTGCTCACTAACTGGTTATTTGAAATTGGATAGGGAAGGGAGGAAATCAAGATAAGCAGGGGGAGGGTGTGTGGAAAATGGGGATCATGTCATGAGAAATGGTATCAATGTGTGTGAAGTTATGCACTTTCTATTAATGTAACACTTCTATTAATCACAATAAAATATTTTTAAAAAGATACAAAAATTAAAACTAACTTTTCCCGAGTTACATAATTTATAAGCTGTGTTGAATTGTGTGATAGAACAGTGTACCTTTGTGCTTTGTCCTTTGGGACATATAATCATATTTATGTACAGCATAGCCATGCTGTATATGTTACTCCCTTGGTGATTGCTTTGTAGCTATTTTGGTTATCAGATGGACTATTACATTTGACCATCCAAAGTTATCAGAATTGTGATGCTGGCAGTTTGGGCAGGCAAAAGGATAAGGACTGAGGATTTTGGATAGAGAAATTGTTCTGGATAAGCCCGGTATATCAGAATTACCCTAAAAGGAGGCAGAGACAGGACTCTCTAAATGAAGGACAAAGGCAGTGTGATCAAGAATATAAGATTCTATGCTCTTAGTATTGAAAATGGAGTAGGGATCAAGACCAACTAATGTAAGGAATATAGCTCTAGAATTAAAGTCAAATAGTTGAAATTACTCTATTGTCTTTCATAGATTAAGGCTCTATAGTCTCCTGAATTTTGCCCTAGTGAAATTTTAAATTTCTGATATCCAGAAATTTAAGTGTGTCATTTTAATCCATCAACTTGGTGATCATTTGTTATGACAGTATAAATCTCTGTTACGAATGGGAAACTGGTAATGATATATATTCCCAATGTTCAATGTATTGACCCCTGAGAGTTACAGCCTTTCCTGGATTTACTGTGATCTTGTCCTCACAAGTTGAAATATATCTATAACTAGTTAGATGTTAGTTTGTTACATAATATGTTGATCCAGAATATCCACACTAGGGATTTCCTGACTGAGAAGATTGACTAGGAGCCTGCCAAAAGGAAAATATATGGAAGACAAATATCCACTCTAGAACTGAAAGATGATACATGATGTTATATCATACACATACCTCAGGGACCTGAGTTGGTCAACAAATCAGAAAAATTTCATGATTAAGTGATACCTGAGCTAAGATCAGAAGGAAGACTGCAGTTATCCATCCTGGAGACAGACATAAGAGTTCATTGCCAATATCTTAAGACAAAAGAGAATGGATCTATTTGATGAATCAGAAAAAAATTACCTGTGGTAAGAGAAAAGTGATCTAGATGAAGCATGGACTAAGATGGAGAAAAAAGCTAGAGATCAGGCCATGCCCATGCAAGGCTGTATAGAATCAATGAAGATTCTAGTCTTCCTTAAATGAAAGAACCTCCAGGATATGGAAACAAGAGCTATTTAATGTGTGATTGTTCTTAATATACTATGTTATTTCTCTTCTCTTTTGTTGTCCCTTGGTTATTCTCGTATTGCTACACTATGTTATCTTGTTATCTGGTATATTGTATATATATGTTTATTTGTTTATTTGAGATAGGAACAGGAAGGGGGAAAACAAGATGAGGGGAAGGGGTAGGGAGAGGGAATGGGGATAAAAACATGAGAAAGGCTATCACTGTTTGTGAAGTAATGCACCTTCTATCTGGTGAATATAATTATAACCTCTCTGTTAATTAAAATAAAAATATATGAAGGAAAGAACAAAAAAGATCTGCTCAAAATACACAAACGCATCTTAAATTTTCCATCAGTAGTTATACTGTCTACAGAATGCAAAATGAATTTACTAAAATATAATTCCTATTATATGCCTAGAATTAAATTATCATAACCAGAATATATTTCTTTTTTATTTTCTTTATATATATATTTTATTGTAATTAATAGAAGGGTTACATGATATTTGCCAGATAGAAGGTGCATTAATTCACATACATTGATACCCTTTCACAAGCCTTGGTCCCCATTACCTGCCCCCCCACCCCCCATCTTGGTTTTCCCCCCTTCCCTATCCAATTTCAAATAACCAAATACAAATATATCCAATATATCAGATAACAAAGTGAGATACTGTAACAATATGAGATAACCAAGGGACAGAAAAAGAGATGAGAGTTAACATAGTACATTAAGGACAACAATCATTCATTATATGGCTTTTGTTTTGGTATCCTGGAGGTCCTTTCAATTAGCTTCATACTATATAGCCTTATGTATCACAGTTTTCCTCTATTGCAAATCTCTTCTAGGAGAGCCCAAGGTTTCTACTGACTATGACATATGAGAGAAACTATTGAGCCTAAGTTCCTTTGAGTCTGGCTTATTTCACTTAATACGATTTTTTCTAATTCTTTCCATTTCCTAACAAATGGTCGATGTCATTTTTTCTGACAGCAGCATAGAATTCCATTGTGTACAAATACCACATCTTGTTGATCCACTCATCAACTGAGGGACATCTAGGTTGGTTCCATATCTTTGCTGTGGTGAATAATGCTGCAATGAACATTGTTGTGGTAGTGGATTTAGTATGCCCTAGTTTCTGGATGACTGGGTAAATGCCAAGTAGTGGAATTGCTGGGTCATAGGGGAGCTCTATGTTTAGCCTTTTGAGGCTCTGCCATACTGCTTTCCATAGTGGTTGAGTTTGCACTCCCACCAACAGTGTCTGGGTTCCGCTGCTTACTGTCCTGGTTCCGCGTCTGAGTTCCGCTGCTTCTGCGGCTTGTTGGCCCGGTCCTATGCTGGTTTCTCCAGCGGTCGGGGCTGCCCGGCCCGGCGCCCTCTGCCCTCCGCTGTGGCTTTTCGAGGCTCAGAGCCAGCAGCGAGGGGTTGGGGAGGGGTCCTCAAGTTCCAAATTCTTTCAGAAAGTTGGCTGTAAGCTTTATCAGGATTTCTTTTCCAGTTTGAGTCCTTCTCCGTTGCTTTTTGAGTTTGTTGTTGTGGATTTCTTAAGGTAATTGGCTCGTGGGACTCCCTGGTTCTCTCTTATTTGTGAAAGAGAGCTAGGCAATGTCCCTATTGTGTCGGCGCCATCTTCTGCCTCCCAGAATATATTTCTTTATGAAACACAGACTCAAATTTTTACAATTTCTTTAAAAGTACAAGACAGCTATGTGTATGCTTTATTTGTGGGTCATGGGGCTTGAACTCTGGGCCTGGTTGCTGTCCCTGAGCTTTTCAACTAAAAGCTACTGCCCTACCCCTCAGCCTGGGCATTGTCCCTGAGCTCTTCTGTTCAAGGCTACTGCCCCTATACTTTGATCCACATCCCCAGTTCCTGTTTTCTAGTGATTAATTGGAGTCTCATGTCACTTAGTGCCCAGGCTGGCTCTTTACTTTGATTCTCAGATCTCAGCTTCCTCAGTAGCTAGGATTACAGGCATGAGCTACTGCACCTGGATGTTATATGTATTCTGAAAATTGTTCAAACCTTATTTGGCTCGGTTAATCAGTCACATCAAATATGATAGTATTACTGTGTTAACCTATATATAATACCGTGTTGTTGTTTCAGAGCTAGTTCATGCTTTTCTAATATTCCTTTCTTTTGTCTATTTTACTCTGTGCATCTACTCTCTCCCTTAACTTTTTGATTCATTCTTTCTTTCCTTAATATCACCAGCTACCGAAATCTTTAACTTCATTTGGTGATAAGAAGTAGCTGTTTCCGTCAATAGAATGTTTCATACACAGTCCTGCCGGGGCCTACCGGCAGCAAATTGGGGTTCCTGAAATAGGGGGCAGGGACTGGAAAAAATAGAAGAGAGACAAACACATCGGGTCCGGGAGATCTGCAGCCCAGGTAAAAACTGCCGCCTCGTTTATTCTCAACTCCCGCTTATATCCCTTCTTGAAACCAGGGAACTTCCAGGTGTTACATTCATATGGTAAATCTCAGGTCATTTAAACAGAATAAGGCCAGAAAACAATAAGACAATAAGGCATTGTCTGATGCAAATCAAGGTACAGTTTGATTCCACTCTGGCTCCCAACATATCCCCTGTTTTTATTTTAAAAGAAACACAAGTGCAATTTTTACTCTTTCCTATACCTCTAATTTATCCTGTCTCATTTTCCAAAAATGACTCTGGTCCCTTCATCTAAAGGGGATTGATGGGCGGAGATTCAGCTTCTGTGACTTCTTCATGCTGACTCAGGGGCGTTGTCTCTGTGCTTGACCAGGGACCTTAAGAAGCCTAGCCTGTTTTATTAAGGGGTTGCAAGGATTAGATATCAGGAACAATAATTAGCTCCAAACTAGAGATCATATTTAACATTTAACAACTGCACAAACCATCTTTGGCTACAATAGTGTAACTTACTTAGCATCCATTTGCAAAGGCTTTTTCTCTGCAACCTTAACAATGCTTCAGTTGTCAGATCTAAACAGATTAATAGAGACACAAGCCCCAAATCCACAAACTTTTCCTGAATTTGTGGCTGGTGTCAAAATAAAAAATTCGCTCAATTAGGACTTTAAACTACCCACTATCAGAGAAGATTGACAAGTTCCTGCCCAGTTATGAAAGGCACGGGCATTAGTAAGGCATGCTTACAAACTATTCTATGACCTCCCGGCTCTGATTAATTTGAATGGCCAAGCACAAGTGACTCTAAGATCTGACACCATCTCTGCCATCCAAGCAGAGGCTTTCGTGTCCCAGTAGTGTCTCTCCACACAGGGATAAACATCCCATTGGCATTTCACTTTGTTGGTTGCTGTATTTGAACTCAGGGTCTGGGCGCTCTCTCTCAGCTCTCCAGCTCAAGGCTAGCACCCTGCCACTGTGAGTCCCGAGCTTGGTGCTTGAGTGCTTCCCCCCAGCTTTTCAGCTCAGAGCTAGCACTCTGCCACTTCGAGCTCCAAAGCAACTCTGTCCCAGCATCCTGCTGGCAGATTAGACACCACAGTCTCACAGGGACTTTGCTTTGCCCAGGCAGGCTCAAAGCTGCGGCTTTCAGATCAATGAGTCCTACAAAAGGCCACTTTACTCCAATTAGAAGCAACAAGGTGGTCAACTCAGAAATAGTCTCTAAGCATGATCTTACCTGGAACTTGGTGAGGGCCAAACTTACATCTGAATGAGGATCTGCTGTCCTAATCCATGGGCATGATGGAGATTGCTATAAAGTAACTTACAAGAGTAAGCTGAAATAGCAATTAAGCAACCATTTTGATAGTCCTAATTTTCCTTGTTTCTTTTTTTTTTGAAACAAAACTTTAGGACAACTTTACTTTTAAATTTTGTTCAGAAACCATTTCTAATTTTCTTTAAAACTTTTACAGATATTTGCTTAAACACTTAACACTTTAGTCTTTATTTGCATTTGAAAAACCTTTAAGGCTAAAGGAATTCCCTTTGCCTCCAGGGCCTCTAGGGCCCAGGTCACTCCCTTTGCCTTTAGAAGAGGCTTTTTGTTTTATTCTGCAGTTTACATTATTACTGCCTAGAACTCCAACAACAGTTTAAAACTCAAATAACAGTTTTTCCCTAATGCAAGAATTACAAACATCAGTGCACCAAAAGTTATCATCAGACTTCCAGTGTCAGTCCGTAAGAAAAGACAGATAGGCAAAGTTTTTGACATTAATGAACAATTTTACATTTAAATCTCTAATACATGTCTCCAAACTTTAACTAAAGGTAATAAATCCCAAATTCCCTAATACCTCTGGGCTAAACAGGATACAATGTTTACAATGTAAACAGCTGTATGCATTGCAATACCAGATTTTTAAAATGCAGATTTCAGGCTCTTTAGAAAAATACTTTTTACCAATTTCTCTTTAACACAACATAATAATCCTTTGAGACATTGTAAAACATTCAAACCTAATATTTTTCTTGAAGTTTTAAGCTTAGATTTACCCAATTGCCTTTGTGTTTAAGTATAAATATATCCATTGTTTTATACAGCATGCTGGTAATTTAACCTTGAACATGTTCACTCACTCATTCACACACATTCATACTCAAAGATCTTAAAGCGTGCAAAATTAATATCGGCCATTCATTTTCCGGAAGTTTGTGTCAAGAGAGCTTTGCCAATTTTACTCTTGCACGTGAGAACCAGGTTCAAAACAAAACTTTTTGCAAGGCAACTTAGCTGGAATCTATTTTTCCAGGGCTTGTTACAACTGCAGACATGGGGGAGCGGCCATGCTAGGCCCAGAAATGTTCAAATAAATAACAAGGATGTATGCTTGAGTACACACAGAAAAACCATAAGGATTCATAGTTAGAACTGGTACCAATTTTAAAGACAAAACTGGACAAGGAAAAATATGTAACACGAACAAGACAGAGAAGCGGAGACTTTTAAATAATCAGACATTGACATATAACGAGAAAATTGGACTCAATCAGATACACTTAACACAAAAAACATGAGCTCAGATGAATGTTTTCACCAAACAGCTATTTTTAGATTTAGACATGTCTTGCTGGTGGGACTCTCAGGTATGCCTTGTTATTGACAAGAAACTCAGAAGGGGAGGGGGGGTCAAGGCGTCCCTTGACCACCCAGGCCTCTGTTTTAGGCCCACAGTGCACCCCTTTAAAAAAAAATAAAATAAAATAAAAAAATAAAACACAGACATACAGGGGGTCGGCCAACTTCTACTTACCTCTGGAGGCCTTTGCTTTTCACCTGGGCATCTTTTACAAAAAAGGTTGTTAAGAAGAGGGATGGTAAAGACAAAATAAACAGAACAATCCTTTATCTCAATAGTATACAATTTGTAAAAAGAACAATTGTCACATATTAAATTGTGTAGAGTCAATGAATATGTTAAAAGGTCCCTATATAATAGTAAAAGGAGGAGAAACACAGCTCATATGAATGTGTTGAATAAGTGGATCAGTAGCAGTCCCAACTGACATGCACAAATAACTCAGGTCCTTCCCACATCGCAGGATGCACCACTGGAGGGTTGGGGGTGTAGGCCCAGTGAGTCGCTGCTTGGATGGCCACTGTCACTCTCCACAATCCGAATGCAGCGTTCAGGCAGCCAGCGGGCGTCATTTTCTCCTTGTGAAAAAACACATACATGCCCTCGACCCCAGCTTAGAACAGGATCGGGTCCATGCCAAGTACCAGTTAGGGGATCCTTCCACTTTACTAAGGCAAAAGCACGCTCCTCTCTTTTTTCCCAGAATCACTGAGCAGTGGATAAATTATTTAAGTCCAAATTCAAAAAATTTAAAACAAATAAAGCATGATTAAGTATATTCACAGGGGTAGCAAAATACAACTCCCCTTTCTTTATCTTAAAAATTTGATGTTTTAGTAATCCATTAGCTTGCTCCACAATACCCTAATCCTTGTCTCTGTGAGCGAGACTAGGGTTGGAGTGGCTCTGGCCCTCCCTGTGCTGCTTGGGGTGGCACGGAAGAGGCCGGAGACTGATTTTGGGGGGTTGTTAGAAGATGTACTTGTGGCTGAGAAGAGGAAGGGACTGCCCCATAGTTTTGTGGGGTCAGGGGCTGGCCCCTTCTCCAGTTTCCCGAAAACGGGTGGCCATTGCGATTTGTTGCTGTCTTGCAATCTTTAGCCCAGTGCTTCCCTTTACCACAGCGTGGACATGTGCCAGGTGATGTTTCTTTCTCTAACTTGGCCTGGCGTGGGCATTGCACCATCCAATGTCCTATTTGTCCTCAAGAGAAGCAACGCCCTGGGGGTCTAGCAGCCCGAGAATGCGCTGGCCTCTATATTTTATAAATTTAGTAACAGTCTTTCCTTGAGGAGCGGAGGCTAAAGTGAGGCCTTGTACATAGGAGGGTCCTATATCAGCACACAGTGTAACATAGTCTGTAATTCCTCCCTTATTCCTATGGGGTCTGACAGGCGGCGTTGGCATTTTCATAGGCTATGTGTCTAACTATAATCTTCCTTGCATTCTCATCTTGTACTAGGCTGTCTGCAGTCTCCATTAATTGAGACAAAAATTCTAGATAAGGTTCATTCGGTCCCTGTTTAACTTCTACTAAATTTTTTGTACGATTGGAATTACATAACCTTTTCCAAGCCTCTTTCGCCGCAGCATTTGTTTGTAAATAGGCTTCCTTTGCATAACCCAATTGATCTTCGGTGTTTTTATAGGTTCCCTCTCCTAACAACTGATCAAAAGTGTAAGGCAGGTTCTTAGACCTATTTGTTTCAATTTTAGCCCGACACTGTGCAGTGAACTCTGTCTCCCATAATAAGTACTCTCCTGCACTAAGGCATGCTCTGGCAAGCCGCTTCCAGTCATTTGGGCATACAATACCAGCACACGCGGCCTCCAATATTACTTGAGTAAAAGGGGCAGTTGGCCCATATTGGGAGCAGGCACTTTTTAAATCCTGTAATAGTTTAACAGGAACAGTTTGATGGTATACTTGTTCATCATGATCAACTAAACTAGGGAAGCATTGAGGCCCTGAAATATCTTCCCTCTCTCTAGCAGCCTGAGCCAGATTTAATTGCGATGCACTGTGCCTGGTTGTAGTGCCTGTTAAAAGGGACTTGCTGCTAGGGCCTTTAGGCTTGCCTAAATGTTGAAAAAGGGATTGGGGCCGTAAGGCTGCAGCCGGAGGCGGTGGGTGTGAGGGGTAAGGTTTAGAATCAGACACCATAGTGGCCTGAGGGTCATATTTCTTTCCTACTTCTGGGGGGGCTCTCTGCTCTATCCCCATTTTCGATAGAAGATGTAGGATTTCTTCTAACTTCTTCTCTATCGTAGCTATCCGGTCCTCCATTGGCTCATCATAACTTTCCTCCTTGATATTCAAATCTGAATTCTGATACTCAATATCTACTGGTTGTTGTTCCCTTTTCAAGATCTCACTTAGACTCTCTTGGGCTGCGGCATATGGCTCAGCCTCAGGTTTTTCAGAAGGGTCCTTTAATTCATAAATTTCTCTTAATTAAAGATTAAGTTCAGCATTCTCATGTTGAGGATTTAAGTATTCACTTACTAAATTCCATACATTAATAGCCTCTACTGGGGTCTTTTTGGGGCCATATACATTATAATAATCTTGAATTCCTTTTCCTATCCGCTGCCAGGTTTTTAGGAATTCCTCCTCTATAGACCTCGGGCATGCCTCCTCGACAAACTGTAGGAAGCTCTGAAGCACCCCTTTTTCCACCCACAGTCCGTGGGCTTCAAGTAGGCCTGTTAAGATCGGTACATATGACCTATGGCTATGAGTTTGACCCATAATTTTTACTCCTGACTATACACTCTCTTAAGATCCTCTCTTAATAGTCCTACGATGTGTTACTCACCACGGGGGGGGGGGGGTCCTTCACCTTTGTCCCAGATTTTCAGGGTCCCTGTTCGGGCGCCAGTTGCCGGGGCCTACCGGCAGCAAATTGGGGTTCCTGAAATAGGGGGCAGGGACTGGAAAAAATACAAGAGAGACAAACACATCGGGTCCGGGAGGTCTGCAGCCCAGGTAAAAACTGCCGCCTCGTTTATTCTCAACTCCCGCTTATATCCCTTCTTGAAACCAGGGAACTTCCAGGTGTTACAATCATATGGTAAATCTCAGGTCATTTAAACAGAATAAGGCCAGAAAACAATAAGACAATAAAGCCATTGTCTGATGCAAATCAAGGTACAGTTTGATTCCACTCTGGCTCCCAACACAGTCCAATTAATTTCATTTAAATGTCTAATGACCTAAGAAATTAGAGCATTACTTTGTTTCAATTCTGTGTAAAATTAGAGAGAAAGTTCTGAGTGTGGGTCTCTGTCTAAAATATATGTGCTTGTAAGAATTTCAGAATAATTGGACTTAATAGAAAGAATCTTTTGTTTTCTTTTGATTTTAATTTACATCTAGGATCATTATAGCTGACAAAAAATTGTTTAGAAAGAGATATATTTCTGTATTTAAACTAGTCTGTTGAGTATATTGCATGTCAATGTAGTCATTTATGCTCTTTTTTTTTTTTTGCCAGTCCTGGGCTTGAGCTCAGGGCCTGAGCACTGTCCTTGGACTTTCTCAAGTCTAGAGCTCTACCACTTGAGCCTCAGCACCACTTCTGGCTTTTTTCTATGTATGTGGTACCGAGGAATCGAACCCGGGTCTTCATGCATGCTAGGCAAGCACTTTAACCACTAGGCCAAACTCCCGACCCTCATTTATGCTCTTATTCACACACTATAAGAGGAAGTCTATAAATTGTCTCACTACAACTTTGGAGATTAGACAAATGCAATTACCAAATATGAAATATTTGCAAAATAATAAGAAATTATTCACATGTATACAAAACAAGAACTTTTATATGAGTGCTGAAGAGGTAAGAAAAATGCAAAATTCTAGTCCAGTTGAAGAGCATAAAACCTCATTAAGGTAGGACTACATTTGGGATTCAGTAAGTTAACTGAACTCATATTTTAGCTGAGAATAGTAATCTTCAATTTCTTTTGGCCTGTAAGTTTTACATATATTATGCATAACATTAGTTTCATAAAGATTCTCCTAGAAAAACTAACATTCCCACATCAATATAGATTCAACTCAAAGTGGCTTAAATAATGAAGATAACTTATAATCCTACCTAAGTGAACTTTCCAGAGTAGCTATAGATGAGTATTGGTTCTGTAGCTCAATTCAATCCTGAAATACTCTGTTTTTGGATTATCTGCTATATTCGTTAGTGTAGCTTGTCATCATAAAATTCATAGTCTTAGGATGGCTCTCAGCATTATCCTGCTGTACATGTTTTCTTATGCAGTACAATGAAAGATAAACAATGTTGCCCCAATATTCCTAGCAAAACTCCAGAAGATCACTCTAAAGACATTAGATTCACTCACATTCTTCTCTCGAATCAATCAATCTGTGTGCTTGTAGAAAGCAGGATTGATCTTAGCCTCGCTTGGAGCTTTCATTTCTAAATGTAACAAATTACAGTGACTTATGTAGGTCACAAGAGCAATGGAATGGTCCTGATGACTGTTAAGTATACTGGAGATTCCATTACCCACAGCTACTATGTTGATGTAGAGAGCTAAAACCACACTGTGAATTGAAGTTGGTAGGTATCATTTTTTCCTAGAGAAGTTGAAGTCCAGGTTTTCATGTCAACTTCCATGATTTTTAAAATCTAATTTCAAAGATTATGTACAATATACCACAGGCCTATGAAGAAACATCTTTAATATGGATACAGATAATTAGAACAAAATTTGTGTCCTGAAGAACTGAAGACAGTGAGTGATCTGCTGAGTTAAGAGTTCTAATGCAATTGATAGTATCTCTCCTCATCTGTTAATCACTTGCATCTGGTTTTCAAGTTTACTCCTCAAGATTCCCTTGGGGAATCTTCCCCAAGGAACACTATATCTGAGTGTACCAATTAAATTAAAATTTTACACCAACAAGGGTAAGAATTAAACCCAAGAAATAATGAAATCACTGAAGTCTGCTAATCTTTCAGAAAGATTAAATCACTGTTAGTCACTTGTACCTTTCCATTTGGGTTGTGATATCTTTTCTTAAAAACTACACTATGAAAGGAAGATAACAGTTTTCCATCCATTATATTTTTTATTGACTTATTCAATTAACAAAATTTAGGATTACTTTCAACTTCTGTAAATATAGCAGGTGCATAAAGTAAGATATACATCTACACTCAAAATGTTTTTCCTAAGTAGACATGGAAATGTGCTATTTGGGAATAATTTGGCTGCAACTTAACCTAAAAAAGAAAAGCAAATGCCTATGAAGTGAAAGAATGAGCTTCCTTAGCTTCAGAACCAGCTAGATCCAAGAACTCTTCCTTTTTTTTCTGTCATTTCTGCTAGTTTTGATTTTTATGAAACCCTGTCCCTCCAAAAAGATAGTCATGGGAAAATCCAAGAACTCTTCCTTTTTTTCTGTCATTTCTGCTAGTTTTGATTTTTATGAAACCCTGTCCCTCCAAAAAGACAGTCATGGGAAAATGACCACTAGTTAGTCTACACTTACATGCAGCAATTTCATACAAATGAATTGACAAACATGACTTAAATCACATGCTCATTTCTGAAAAAAAAATCTATTGACATCAGAGAGATGGATGATTTGATTGGCTAGACCTGGCTCATAAGACAAACTCTGTGGCTGAGAGTGTAGGCAATTTGCAGAGCACTTCCCTAACATAAACAAAACCTCAGTTCAATCCTAGCATTGCAAAGAGACGTGAAAGCAACAGAACAACAGAAACAACTCTTGGTCATGAGATCATCTTCCCTATGCCCAGGGAACAATTAAAATGATTAAGCCAATTACCCTATAGGCAAGAAAGATTCTATTCCTAAGAGAAAGGGCAACACACACAGACAAGTAAAGGAAAACAGTTCTGTTACAGCAATTAACGGCTTTAGGAATTAATCTTTTTTCCTTTAATTATTTTGATAGAAGTACGTGGTGGTAAAAAGGACATTCAAACAAATACTTTAGTAGACATAATTAAAACACAATGAAAGAGTATCATTTTTGACCATGTGAAATTCATTAGAGAGTACAGTGCTTACTTTATTTCAGAAAACATATAGATTGGATGAAACTCAGCAATGAATCAGGCCTTCCACCAAGTGGTTATATTTAAAGTTCTTACACTGCATTTTTACTTCCTAGTTCAGTCTAGTTAGAGTCTCAAATTAGGCCACTAATTGAATAATTCTCTTCATCAGGAAATTTGGCGCTGATTGTCCAGCATTATAAGCCCATGTGAGTCCACATTAAAAAGATCTATCTCATATTCATAAAAAGTCTAGAAAAATATAGGTGGTACATGTAGGCTCTTCTGTAAATCTGAATACAGTCTTGAATATTTTAAGGTATAGAGTGCCTTACTGTGAAAGAGACTCTCAGTATGTGTGGCCATAAGGATATCTGAATTGTCTGGGAACAGAAGAAGGTAATAGGAAGCATCACTGACACATTCTGTAAGCAATTTCAAGTGTCATTGACCAGTTTGGAATTTGGGGTGAAGCAATTTAGAGTCAATAATGTAGTAAACTGACAGCTATTAATAATGTTCATCTTCTGATAAAGAACTCAGCACTTAGGTACCCATTATCTACAATTTTACTTTTAAAACCATTTATTTGATTACTTTTCCCCCTTCTTTAGAGTGCTTTTTCGGGGGAGATCCATGTTGTATATAAATGATGTCTATTCACTTCATTATCCTCTTACAGAACAGACACATTTATTCTGTGATCTCTTGAAATCTAGAGCTGGATTTGGCACAGAAAGGGTGTCAAAGACATATTTTTTCATTTAGTTTTTTATTGTAATTAATAGAAGGGTTACATTATATTCACCAGATAGAAGGTGCATTACTTCACAAACATTGATACCCTATCTCATGTCTTGGTCCCCATTTCCCTCCCCCACCCCACCCCTCATCTTGTTCCCCCCCTTTCCTATACGATTTCAAATATCCAAATATGTATATATACAATATATCAGATAACAAGGTATAATGCTGTAACAATATGAGATAACCAAGGGACAGCAAAAGATATGTGGTCTAGAAAGCACTTTTACCAGAAGGAGTATTATTAAGTTAACTAATGGAATTTGGAGATAGATAATGTGGAATTGATACTAATTTCTCAATTTTGAAATTATACTATAGTTTTGTAGAAAATGTTCCACTATTTAGGAAATATACATTCTTTGTATTTTGCAGAATCACCTGGTGTCATCATCAGTATTTTTACTAAGGAGACAATTCTTGGACTGATGTCTCATTATGTATGATATTTGTAATCCAACAAAAGTCATTCATGCTATTTACCTCTACCAACATTTTTTTTGCCAGTCATGGGGCTTGAACTCTGGGCCTGAGCACTGTCCTTTGGCTTTATCAAAGCTACAGCTCAACCTCTTGAGCCACAGCACCACTTTTAGCTTTTTCTCTATTTATAATACTGAGGAATCGAACCCTGGTCTTCATACATACTAGGAAAGATACCACTAGGCCAAACTCCCAGTCCTGTACCAGCAATTTTTAATAAACTGAATTTTTATATGACTATGTAAGTCCACATATCTAATACTTGATTTTTTTTGCAGGAGAACCTATTCCCATATTTCTTTCCCTTGGTTATGCTTAAACGAATCTAGTGTGGTGCTAGACATTGTAGTATAGAGAATGAGATATGAGATCCAACCTCTAAGATTTTAGTTGGGAAGTGAATGGAAAACACACAATGAAAACCAGTGAAGCAGATTGTAGTATGCTACCCAAAATATTCCACTTGTTCGTAAGAATTCTTTTGAGGGAGACAACAATAGAAGGAATGGCAGTGATCAAAAAACACTGTACTCATAAAAAGATATGTTGAATTGAACTCTCCTGGGAGATATGGGAGTGAATGATTAAAGGGATAACATCAATTAAGATGTTTTATATTAATAAACTAATTTGTGAATGGTAACTTCTTTGTACAGTTACTTAAAGACAACAAAGACAGTTACACACTAAATAAATTATTAAGATTTGTACTGAAAGTAATTGAGAGACTTATCTTACCTGCAGGGCATACATTTATTTCTCTTTTTGAAGTTATTTTCAGGAAGTGAAGAGCTACTCTAACCACCAGAGATAAAAAAAAATCACTAAGATGAGCTTTTAAAAACAAACCTCACAGATTTTACTCAAATAAATCTTATCTTCCATTTAGAGGCATGCCCTGCTCTAAATTACTCCATGCTGTATAGAACAATAGCTTTCAGAATAGAGCTTGTCCTGAGTAATTCCATTTCACAAAATACCGTTGTGTTCCTTTTTATTTGCAAATACTGAGGCAAAATAGAACAACTTCTTGTTTATCCAAGCAAACAATCATCATTTGTCCAGCACTAACCAGGCCCCTGAGTTGAACATGTCAAACCAAGGAATTATGATGTTCTCTCACCTGAATCACTCATGGCATGTGTGTGTGTGTGTGTGCGTGTGTGTGTGTGTGTGTGTGTGTACCTCACACTGGGGTAGACAGAATCCGTGAACCTATCATTAGAGTATCCAGTGCACAAGGCTATGGGAAATTCAAGCAATGAATCCTGTCTTTGTAAACTCATGATCCTTCTGTCGGATGCTGGCCACTCAAACTGTACAACATGGCTTGAAACATCTATCTAGAACCAGCTCTCTGACTTAGATCTTCCATTAACATTGTATCTAACTAATCTGTAGTAACTCTCTTTGTATTATTCCTGTCCCATGTTTTTGCTTTCCGTAAATCCCCTTTGAATCTTAGTCACCTTAACCCTTTCTTTAGTCATTCTGAAACTAGCAGATTATGTGTGAAATGTAACATGTGCTGAGATTTAATGTTAGTTCAAGACTGAAATAAAAGAACCATTGATTGCCAATGTCCAAAAATACCAGATGGAGTCAGAAGTATTTGATGAATTGTAGCTAAAGAAATAAACAGAGCATCTTAATGTGTTTCTATTCAATAAATTCTAACATTTTGTAAAGACACAAACATATCCATCTATGATCTAGCTCATTCAGTCTAATTAGCTTCTTACATATTTATTCATTGACTCATTCTTTAACTTATATGTTAGGGCGTGGATACTGTGCCTGAGGATTTTTGCTCAAGGATAGTGTTCTGCCATTTGAGGCACAGCATTACTTTTGCTTTTGAAAACTTTGATAATTAATTGGAGATAAGAGTCTCATGGATTGGCTTGACTCTGAACTGTTATCCTAAGATGCCAGACTACAATTCTGAACTGTTGATGCCCATCTCCCATTTATTTTTCAGTGACTTCCTTAATTAAAATGCATACAAATCCCTGACTAACCACTTCTTTGAGTTTGCTTCTTTTCTATTAACTTTCATGCATGTAAATATTAATAAAAATTTAATGTGTTTTCTTCTGTTAGTCTGTCTTTAGTTAGTTTAATTCATAGTCACCAAGAACAGAAATTTTGTTTTTCCTGTATTAGAATTTCTTGAGCTCTTATTGTTAGTTCTTATATATTAAATAAAAGCGTCTCATGCATTATCAAATTTTATAGGCGCAATAAGATTTGAGGAAGGTACTGATGATGTGTTTATTCTACTCTTTCCAGTTGTTTTGAATATATTCATAATTCCATCAATAGTCACATGAAGTCACAACAATGATCAGAACTAATTGTTCAGTGGAGAATTGTGTCCTAGAGAGGTTAGGAAATTTGTTCAGTGCTATACTATAAGTGTGTGATTTGCCCCCAAAATATGCACTGTTGCTGTCTTACTATTTATTATGCCCATTTTACAAATGACTAGATTGAGGCTTAAAAAGGGCAAATGTAACTTATTAAATACTATATGATTAGTGGTACTAATTAAAATTTCTGTTCTTGGTGACAAGGAATTAAACTACTATGCTGTCCTGTCTCATAAAACAGTGAGCTACAGTTTAGAATAAGAAACCAATGCCACATGGCAGAGCATGGCCATGGCAAGTTTAACAGCAAAAAAATTCAAATTTTGACATTTTTCTAGAAAAGTTAAACAATTGCATTTTCCAATTTCTTGTATTTGCTTTTTTACTTCAACTGTTTTTGTTGCTGTTAAAAAAATAAGGGCAAGGTAGTTCAGCATCCAAAACCCTTAATGCTCTGGGCTAGTTGTCTCAATGCCCTGATGTTATGGATATACTCAATTTTCTTGTGTTCTACTTGCTGTGTTATTGGCACAGTTATTAATAAAAAAGAAAGCCCTTTGCCCAGATGCATTCTTTGGCCTGAAATTGGCTGGATGGGTAGACAATACTTTTGGAAAATTAACCACTTTGGTAGCAGAAGTCTTTATGGACCAGTAGTATTCACAGTCTATGGATGTTTAAAAAAATCTCCATAACTAGAAACCCTACAGAGTGGGAGAAGATTTTCACTAACCATGCAACAGACAAAGGCCTCATATCTAAAATATATCAGCAGCTCAAAAATTTGAAACAATCCAAAGAAACAACCATCCCATTAAAAGATGGGCCAAAGATTTAAAGACAGGCTTCTCTGAAGAAGAAATAATAATGGCCTATAGACACAGGAAGAAATGCTCAACATCTCTGGTCATAAAAGTAATGCAAATTAAAACAACTCTAAGATTCCACCTCATTCCAGTTAGAATGGCCATGATCAAGAAATCTAATAACAACAGATGCTGGAGGGGATGTGGCCAGGAGGATCACTATTACACTGCTGGTAAGAGTGCAAACTTGTTCCACCACTCTCGAAAGCAGTATGACAGGTCCTCAAAAGACTAAACATAGAGCTCCCCTATGACCCAGCAATTCCACTACTTGGTATTTACCCAATCTTCCAGAATCAAGGACATATTAATCCACTAGCACAATGATGTTCATTGCAGCACTATTTACCACAGCAAAGATATGGACCCAACCCAGATGCCCCTCAGTTGATGAGTGGATCAACAAGATGTGGTATTTGTACACAATGGAATTCTACGCTGCTGTCAGAAAGAATGACATTGCCTCATTTGTTAGGAAATGGAAAGTCTTAGAAAAAATCATATTAAGTGAAGTAAGCCAGACTCAAGGGTTTCCCTCATTTGTGATAATCAGTAGAAACCTTGGGCTCTCCTAGCAGAGATTTACAATAGAACAAAACCTAGACACATAGGCCATATAGTATGATGCAAAATGAAAGGACCTCCAGGATATAGAAACAAAAGTCATATAATTAGTGATTTTTGTCCTTAATGTACTGTGTTATCTCTCACCACTTTTGTTGTCTCATATTGTTACTGTATTTCACCTTGTTATCTGACATATTGTATACATGCATATTTGGTTATTTGAAATAGGGAAATGGGGACCAAGACATGAGAAAGGGTATCAATGTATGTGAAGTAATGCGCTTTCTATCTGGTGAATATAATGCAACCATTCTATTAATCACAATAAAAAATACATGAAAAAAATCTCCAATGCCTCTAGAATGATTAAACAGCTTTTAAATATAGTTGATTTTAAAACTATATTTTTATTATTTTTAATAGTTGCTACAGTTCAATGTCAGCTTTTCATGAAATGTGAATATTGATCAATATCATCTGGATTGGTTTTGTTTATATTTTTTCTCAGAATGTCTAAATTTCATAGATATTACTGCATTCTGCAATTAATTTTACCGTTCCTTGGGAAAAAAAGAAGACAAAAAAAACCTTTGCACACAGAATTCATAAGGAATGAATGAGATTAGAGATGGGGAGTACTTTGAAGGGCAAAAGGCTTGGCAGTAATGGTGTGTTTTTCTGGATGAGGTAAAAAGAAGTGGAAGCAAGAACAGTGACACAGGTAGGGCACAGTGGCTCACACCTGTAATCCTAGCTACTCAGGCGGCTGGAATAGGAGGATTGTGGTTCAAAGCCAGACCAGGCACTAAAGAATGTGAGACTTATATCCAAATGACCATGGAAAATGGGAAGAGGGGTTGTGGTGGAAGAGTAAGACAGTAGCTTTAAGCTGAAGAGCTCAGAGACAGAGCCCAGGCCCAGAGTTCAAGCCTCACGACCCACAAAAACAAGAAAGATAGAAAGAAAGAAAGAAAGAAAGAAAGAAAGAAAGAAAGAAAGAAAGAAAGAAAGAAAGAAGGAAGAAAGGAAGAAAGAAAGAGAAGAAAGAAAGGAAGAAAGAAAGAAGGAAGGAAGGAAGGAAGGAAAGAAAGAAAGAAAGAAAGAAAGAAGGAAGGAAAGAAAGAAAGACAGAAAAAACTAGTTGCATCTGATCTCTTTGTTTTAGATCTTTTCTTTATGCATGCTTTGCAGTTTAGAAATATCTTCAGGAGAGGTTGTTTAGGTTGCTCCATTTTGTAGTGCTATGTGACGCAAGTATTTTAATTGAAAATCAAACCAAGACAGTGCTTTCTTCTCAACCCTGAAAAGGTTTTTAAGTTTGAGCTCTTTATGGAAATACAGTGTGTATTTCCCATTTGTGAAATAGGTTATGTAAATCTTCTTAATGAAGCCAAAGTAAAAGTACCAGTTGAATACTATGTGAAAAAAATTCTTGTGGAATCACAATGGACAGGATAATTAAAACTCCTTGCAGAGTTTAGTTCTTTGACCTCTCATTAGTTTCAGCATTATAAATGGCCATTTGTTAGAAGCCTAATTTGATTATTAGCCCCTCTGTGCTTCCAGCATGCATTGTGAAGGGTGGACTCTGTGTGAGTCAAAATGCATGCTGCTGCTGCATACCCGAGAAGCAAAGTGGAGTAGCAAATTGCTTTGTTCCTGTGTGTTCATGAGCCAGTTATACTAACATGCTTCAAAAAGAAAAGTGGTCTAACAACCACAATTATGAGTTTCAGAAAGGAAAGTAACTGGGTACTATAGCTCATTTTAGAAGCAGCTGTATTAGGTGTCATGGAGAGAGTAGCAAAAAGTGGGAATTTTGTCCCTACCAGTTTTATCATTAAAAAAACATATATCATGTTACCTCATGTCACCTGTATGGTCAAAACAAAACAATACAAAACAATGGACTCACTTTCTCTAAGCATCTCAAGAAATGATTGTAGAAATTTAGAGCTGGGAACTACTAGATCACCCATTCTTTACCTCTCAAGGTAAGTAATGTGGTCGACGCATTTTAATTAATTCTTACATATTGCCTAGTAGTAGGTTTAGCAATTATAATGAGGTTTCTTACCAAAACCAATGTCCCTAAAACAGACCCCCCCTTTTAAAGTGAGCTAGCTGAATTGGAGTTTCAGAAAGCAGAATAACACAATAATAATATTATGGGAATTAATTCTTCACTCCTGTGCTTGCTGCACATAAGTAACTGAAAAATATTGCTACCACTAACTTAATATATTCCAGAAGACCACTGGATACAATACAGAAGTGTTCAACTTTCCTACTTGTGAGACTTTTGAAAAAAAAGGTTGTAGGGAATCTATTAGTGTTTAGGAAAGTAATAAGAATAATACAGTGTACAGAAGAATCTTACTGAAATCAAAACTAAGTAAGACCCAATGACCAATGTCTATGTGACACTAACTGCTTTTTATTACTAAGGTTGTTAAAAGAAATATGCTTAAAAAGTAGCTAATCTGCCTACATATTTTGTCAGCCATTTGAATTTTATACATACCAAAAATTAGTTGAGTTTGTTCCAAGTGTGTTTATGACATTTGTACATGATAATGTAATTGTATGATTTAATGAAATCTTAGATATGTGTACTGGTGGAATGCAAGGCAAAGTGTGTTCTTGTGTCAATGAAATCTTGGCTGACTTCCATTGTAAAACTCAGTAAAAGTAAAGAATGACATCGCCCAATTTGTTAGGAAATGGAAAGACTTAGAAAAAATCATATTAAGTGAAGTAGGCCAGACTCAAAGGAACATAGGCTCAATAGTTTCCCTCATTTGTTATAATCAGTAGAAACCTTGGGCTCTCCTAGCAGAGAATTGCAATAGAGCAAAATCTAGATACATAAGGGCATATAGTATGACGCTAAATGAAAGGACCTCTAAGATATAGAAACAAAAGCCATATAATGAGTGATTGTTGTCCTTAATGCACTATGTTATCTCTCATCTCTTTTGCTGTCCCTTGGTTATCTCATATTGTTACAGTATCTCACTTTGTTATCTGATATATTGGATATATTTGTATTTGGTTATTTGAAATTGGATAGGGAAGGGGGGAAACAAGATGAGGGGTAGGGGTGGAGGGTGGGGGTGGGGGGGAAATGGGGACCAAGATAGGAGAAAGTGTATCAATGTATGTGAATTAACGCACCTTCTATCTGGCAAATATAATGTAACCCTTGTATTAATTACAACAAATATATATGAAAAAAATCTATCAAATTGAGCATGGGTGACAAAAAGATAAAAGAAAGGAAGGAAATGTAATAATTTAGAAAGGTTTTACATTCAGTTTTTTGTACTTTATAAAAACATTTCATTGGAAAGTTTTCAACATAATAAAAATTAAAAATTTTACTATAACATGATGTACTCATCACCTGCTTCAACATTTTTCCCTAAATTTCCAATCTTCTTTTGTCTTTTCCTCTCCCACTCTCTAGTCATGATTGTTTTTAAGCTGATTTCAAATATTCTAATATTTCTCAAAAGATCTTCAATTCTCATTCTACTTCAAGGAAATCCAACCTAGAAATGATAATAAGTACAGTTTGCACAAACAATATAGTACAAAATTCCAAAAGGCCTACCTTAGGAAAGAGCTGGAAGATAGAAAAAAAATGGAAAATGATTTTCATAATATAATTGTATATTATATTTAAGATATATACAATATTTTGATAGTTAGATGTTTAGTTTCTTTGCTGAGCTACTCAATGAACGAGCAAGTATGAATTGTGGGTTAGAAAATATCAGCTACAAAAATAAGTTATGCTAATGTAATGCTGTTGTCATAATGAGGATGATTTACAGGTTTTAATACCCCATTTTCAAACTGTGTTTCATTTGAATAAAGAAAAATTCATAGCTTTTAAGATTTATTTCATTAAAAATTATAATCGTAGCTATTCAGGAAGCTGAGACTTGATGATTGTGGTTTGAAGCAAGCCTGGGCAGAATAGCCCAGGAGATTCTCATCTCCGATTAACTACCAAGCCAGAAACATCAATTTGGCTCAGGTGGTAGAATACTAGGCTTGAGCATAAAAGCTAGGGGACAGAGCCCAGGCCCTGAGTTCAAGAAGCAGGAACAAGACACATACACACATGCACAAAAAAAAACCCACCAAAAAAACATAACCTGGAGAAAAATAAAGACATTGTGTTAATTGAGGTTTATTGAGTGCAAAAATCCTTCTCCTTTTTACCTATCACCTCTGTGATTTTAATATGCTTCAGTATTCTGTATGTTACTCTCAGCATTGAACTAGGATGTTAATCACATTGGTGTAAATGTGTTGACTGACCAGGGTTATTCAACTGCTTTTTATCAAGAATTTTAATTATGATACAGAGATTTAGTTAGAAATAGGTAGATAATGGATACAAACTGCTACTTTTGCTTAACAGGGTATATGGAATCAGAGAAAATGGGCTGGAAGAGGGAGAATAAGAGGAGACAGACAACCAGATAGGTGAGGCTTATTTAAAAAAAAAATCAGCGAGAAACTGTGTTTTTTGACTTCGGTAAATTTCAGCATCTGAGTTGTGACTAGATGTTATTGGTTGTCCTTGGAATTCTGTGAAATTGCTTGCTGTAGTTTGGTATTAAATTCCTTTTCATTGAGTGCTTGAGTGGGTTCTTGTTTCTTAAAAAAATCACTGAAAAGTAGGATGGTCTTTTGATATACAAGGTATAAACAGAGAATAAAAAGATATAAATAATAAAACACCATGTATCGGGCCGGGAGTTTGGCCTAGTGGTTAAAGTGCTTGCCTAGCATGCATGAAGACCCGGGTTCGATTCCTCGGTACCACATACATAGACAAAAGCCAGAAGTGGTGCTTAGGCTCAAGTGGTTGAGCTCTAGCCTTGAGAAAGTCCAAGGACAGTGCTCAGGCCCTGAGCTCAAGCCCAGGACTGGCAAAAAAAAAAAAAACAAAACACCATATATCATTAGGGTTGCATTTTCCACGACATACTCCTGTATATTTGAGTATGCTCACATGTTTATGAGAGAATAAGTAGGATTATTTGATATTAGCTAATGCTCATATCATGCTAATACTTTCTTCACAGTACTCAAAGCTGTGCTATCTCAAGATAGTTCATTCATGTATTATCACTTACAGCATGCAGCAGGACCCAAGCCTATGGAATACACTGGGTTATATTATTTTAATTTTGGTTTAACTATTATAGTTTTTAGAATTGCTTATGAATTTAAAAAAATTCAATTTTTGTGTTTTTTTAAAATTTCTTCCTCCCTGAATCTATTCCAGGTTGGTGTCAGGAGAAAGTATTTTCCTAATATTCAACTCACATCTATTTAAAACCTACTCCTTTTCAATTACTTTTGCATACTGATCTCATTTAGCTTTTTTGGCAAGTGTGTTATGCCTGAAGAAATTGAAATAAAAAGTATCCTCTCCAATGTTGCACAGCTAGTGAGTGACAGAATGCAATTTTTTCTTGCTATAGAAAGTCATGAGTATGCTGCCATTGAAAGCAAAAACAGATTGGAATATGGGGAATATAATGTTATTGAGTAGTGTTTTTTCCCAAAGGGGAGAATAATTAAGAGTATTATGGATGAAATTCCTTTACTCTAGCAATCTGTTGCTTTGTTGCTTCAGGTATTAAATGGTAACATTGCTATTGAGCAGAACGTTATTTATTCTGGGAGCTTGGTAGCCTATAGTCTCAGATACTGGTGAGACTGAGATAAAAGGATCCTTGTTTGAAACCAGTCAAAACAGGAACGTCCATGAGATTCTTATCTTCAGTTAACCACAAGGAATGCAGAAGTGGAGCTGTGTCTCAAAGTGGTACAAAGCTAGACTTGAGGGTAAAAGTTCAGGGACAGTGTCCAGAACTGGAATGCAAGTCCCATGATGGATGAAAAAAAAGTAACACGTAACAATGAAATATATAAATGAAACGTGCTATTTGCAAGCCACAAGGAGATTACCAACCCAATACTCAATGTGCAAGAACGTCTCTTGGTGTACTTTAGGATTTAGTTCATGAGTAAATATGAATCAATTCTGACCTGAGCTTAGAATATATTCTGTACTTCCCTAATGAAATACCCTGGGTGAGCATGACTGAGAACATTTTTTATTGTAAGAAATTTGAAGTCTATTTGGAGACAAACTTGGAAGTATATTCAGGAAGCCTGGCTGGAAGTGTTTGGAAACAGCTCCACTCAGTCATATGGAAATAAATTATGAGTCAGGTAGGTCTTTCCTTTTCTATGCACTCTCCTGAAGGAAATATCTTCCCTTACCTGGACCCCAGGTTCTCATTTACAAACTGAACAATCAATATAGGTTCCGTAAATCCTTTATAATTTGAATAATTTTGCATTATTTGAAACACATTTTCAGAAAGCAATAGTTCACTGGAACAGAATTATCATGTTCTTTTTCATTTCATAAAGTCTATTAATTAGATGGTAAGACAAGGCATTTCCTAGGAAGCTGCTAAATCTAATATTTGATGGATACCAGCTTAGTTTGTACTGACATATTGTATGACTTCCCTTAGACATGACATAATCTGACATGTCTCTTCCATACAGCTCACCTGGCCCAGAGGTTAAACATGTTCGTTGCTTATTATCAGGTCCCTGCACATAAGTATCTTGTCAACATTTCTAACACTTTGGGGAAAAAAATAAGAATTATAGAGAGACTTGGCACTTTACTTTTTTTGCTTATTCTTGGCAGTTTTGCTTTTCCTTTGGAATTCATGAGCATTATACAGTCTTCACTGAATGACTAAAATGCATTAGGTTTTGTAGTATAACAGACAACTATCATTTTTTAAAGAAAACGATCCAACCAAACAAAAATATCTCCAGGAACAGTTCTTTTTCAATGTCTAAAGCTGCCATTCATTCACAAATATTAAATATATTTCACACAAAGAATTTCACAACACAAAAAGAAGCAACTCTAGAAATTCTCAAATGGCTAGATATAGGTTTCCATTGGGAAACATACATCCAATTATACCTGAGCTATGTTAATCATTTAGTATAGGATGTTTACAAATCATTATATTCTGTCTAACTTAAAAAAATCTAAATTGAGTTTTCATGACAGAACAGAAGAGGAGGGTCAGTCCACTGTTTGTATTTTTCCTTGGAACATTTATACACCAATATTTTACTTGTGAAATATGGAAAAAGTGAAAATAATAACTTCTGTTATCAGTAGTATTTTATTGGACATGATAATATTTATGGCTTTTTTAGTATTCAAATGAATGTCTAGAAGCATTCTTCTCTTTGTTTTATGTGAGCTGGATTTTTTCCATATATTTTTTATTGTAATTAATAGAAGGGTTACATTATATTCACCAGATAGAAGGTGCATTACTTCACAAACATGGATACCCTTTCTCATGTCATGGTCCCCATTTCCTTCCCCCCTCCCTCCCTCTCATCTTGATTTCCCCCCTTCCCTATCAATTTCAAATAACCAATTAAGCATATATAAAATATGAGCTGGATTTTTAAATAATTAATTTATCCTTTTTGAGGGGGTAGATATCTGATTTAGAGTTGTTTTTTATTCTATTTTTTTTTATTTTCTGGGTAATGTATAGAGGGGTTACAGTTACATTTGCCAGGTCTTAGGTGCATTACTTTTCACACAGTGATACCCCTTCTCATGTATTTGTACCCTTCCCCTCCCTCACCTGCTCCCAATCACCTTGTTTCCCCCCTCCCTTTCCTATTTCAAATAAACAAAGAAACTTATATACAATATGCCAGGTTACAAAGTCAGATACAGTAACAACAAGATATTCACTAAAGAGCAAAAAGGAGAAGGGAAATAACATGGTACATTAAGAACAAAAATCACACAAGATAAAGCTCTTGTTTCCATATCCTAAAGATCCTTTCACTTAGTCTCTTCCTATATGACCTTATACATCTAAGATTTGAGCTATTGTAATACTCTGCTAGGAGAATCCTAGATGTGTACTAATTATTACAAATGAGGGAAACCATTGAGCCTATGTTCCTTTGGGTCTGCTTTACTACACTTAATATGATTTTTCCAAGTCTTTCCATTTCCTTACAAATGGGGTTATGTCATTCTTTCCGATAGCAACATAGAATTCCATTGTGTATAAATACCACATCTTCTTGATCTAATCATCTATTGAGGGGCATCTGGGTTGGTTCCATATCTTTGCTATAGTAAATAGTTCTGCAATAAACATCATTGTGCTAGTGGCTTTAGTATGTCCTTGTTTCTGGACATTAGGATAAATGCCAGGTACTGGAATTGTTGGGTCATAGGGAAGCTCTATATTTAATCTTTTGAGGAACCGCCATACTGCTTTCCATAGTGTTTGAACAAGTTTACACTCCCACCTACAGTGTAGTAAGGATCCCTCCTGGCCACATCCCTGCCAGCATCTGTTATTATTGACTTCTTGATAATGGCCATTCTAACTGGAGTGAGGTGGCATCTCAGAGTTGTTTTGAGTTACATTTCTTTTCTGGCCAGAGAAGTCCAGCATTTCTTCATGTGTCTATAGGCCATTTTTATTTTCTCTTCAGAGAAGTTTTTAAGTCTTTAGCCCATCTTTTAATGGGATAGTTGTTTCTTTGAAGATTTGTTTTGGAGAGATTCACTGAAGATATATTTTAGATATGAGGCCTTTCCTTATTTGGATCCCCTTTATGCTTGCTTTTTGCTTATTGCTCTGGCTAGGAATTCTTATACTGTATTAAAGAGGAGTGGAGTGATTGGGCATCCTCATCTCGTTCCTGATTTTAGAGGAAATGGCTTTAGCTTTTTGTCATTAAGAATAATGCTAGCTGTAGATTTGTCATACACAACCATTAATATGCGGAGGAATGGTCCCTGGATTCTGTTTCCCCAGAGCTTTTAGCATAAAGAGGTGTTGGATCTTGTCAACTGCCTTTTTTGCATCTATTGAGACAGTCATGTGATATTTAAATCACTCTAGTCCTACAGTATAATTGAGCAAATACATATACAGTCTGGGTCAACAACAATCAACTGTAGATCCATGCATTATGGAAATTGAAGAAAAAACAAAGGACAAGAGGTAGAAAGATATTATGAAAGACAAGAAGGGTCTGCTGCGGCACCCACTCTTATCCAGCCTGGAGCCACTATTGTTTTAGCCAGGTCAGAAGAGTGTAGACTCTGGGTGGAGTCACCTCTGGAATTGTTTACTGGGAGAGGGAAGCTGCCTTGGCCAGGAAGGAATTGCTCCCTCCAGGGCAGGGAACTGATTGCCCAGCTAAGCTGACACTGGTCCGATCCTTTGTGCTTTTGAGAGATGGCGCTGTGGATACCACTTCTCAGCTCCAGTTATCTGGTAGTTAGTCTGGCATGGCCTTTGCCAGTTTTCAAGATGGTGCTGCTTTCGGCTGTTGGGGAGAGACTACCTTCCCAATGTCGTTCTGTGAGCAGGTGTGAAACTATTTTTAGTGAGGCACTCACACTTCCCACTTGGTTGTCTGTGTCTGTCTGTATCCGGCAGGATGAAGATTTCTGTCTGTAATCACCCGGTCTGTGCTGCATATAAGTGGGTGGCTGAGCACTCTTCTTCCAGTGCCTTTGTCTGGTTGCAGCTGCTCTGGGGAGCAGCAGCTGTTACTGCCACTGGTGCGGGCTCAAAATTCTCTTTTTAAGCAGGCTGTCTGATTTTTTCCTCTCTGACTGAGATCTTTGTCCTACTGTAGTTCACTTAGAATAGTTTATTAGCTGTAAACTTTCTACTACAATGCTAAAACTAGTATCTTGGCGATAGTTCTGAAAGAATCAACCTGAACCACGCCATCTTCCCAGAATCACACAAATTTAATCTTAAATAAATCTTTGATATCTGATTTTTATTTTTTCTGATAATACACATCTAATTATTTGATTATAAGGCATTAGAATATGATAGATATATCTAACCTATGTACTGCCTATACTATCAGAAGCAATTCTATCAATAAAATGCAGTTCTGATTTTACTTGGGTATTTGTTATCATGCTTAGAATAGCTTCTTTCTACATTCCCTTAGTGTCAATTTTCCTCTTAATATGGAAATGGATATTAAATATTTTTGCACTCTTTTCTGCTCTGACCATAGTCCCTTCTCACTTTTCAAAATGGAAATCTTGAGTGAGAAAAACTCTAGTTTATTTGTCATATTTAGTTGCAGTTGATATTAAGAGATTGTAAACCTACTAATCCTGTAAGGAATGATGACATTTGGGACATACATAGTTGTGATATAGGTTATATTTCTAACATTTTGATTCACCTTATTGTTTCAGTCACTGAAAATTTATTGTTTTCTGAAAGGGCCAGAGAACTCATTTGTGAGTTCAGATTTACTCCTGTGTTTTCCAAGTTATAGCATGTCATAGAAATGAGCACAGTAGGAGTGGCAATGAAAAGAAAAGCAAAATAAATAGGTGACTTTCCCCAATTTTAGCAGTTTACGCTCCTTATTACCACAATAAAACTGAAGATTACAGGCCAAAGCAAAAATTTTAAAAAAATCCATACCATTTCCAAGTGACTCACACACTTAATATTTTCTGTGATACAAGTGATACAAAACTCTAAGTTTTGTAAACCCTTTTGAATACCTTGTAGAAGAATGGTGTTATATTATTTTACTAGGCTTTTCAATTGTTATTTTTTAAAGCTCAAAAAAACAAATAACAAACAACAACAACAACTAAAAAATAGGTGACTTTCTACTTTCATCATCTAAAAGTGTCTTAACCATTTTTGTGAAGATTTTATGAAATTCAGACTATCAAAACTATTGTGAACATATAGAGCACATTTAATATATAATATATGAGAAAAATGTAGAAATATATACTTCTGGGAAGAGAGGTTATATTTCCAAAATCAATAACAACATTTTAGGATCAAGGCCTGGGGCAGTGGAATCTGGTAGTTCAATGGTAAAGTGTTATTTGGAAAGTAATAGGCTCTAGATCCAATTTCCAGCATCCGAGAACAAGACCAAAAAAAAGCAAGACTTTACGCCCATGATGTTTGGTAGAATTTCATAGTCGCATTTGAACTGCTAGATTAAAGTGTACAATTATTTTTATTACTAAATGTGAAGTGATGCCTAGTTTGTCTACCAAATTAGAAAGAACATGTAGTTTCTAATACCAGTAGAATAGCCAAGCTGTACTCAGCCACCAGTTTTTCCAATTTCTATTATCAATACTGAGGTTTGTACTGAATGCCTTATGCTTGCTAAGCTGACATTGTACTTCTAAGTCATGCCTTTAGCCTTTTTTTTGTCTTTTCTCAGTCGTGGGGATTGAACTCTGGGCCTGCACACTGACTCTGAGCTCTTCAGCTCAAGGTTACTGTCCTATCCTTTGAGCAATAGCACCACTTATGGTTTTCTAGTGGCTAATTGGAGATGAGAATCTCATGGACTTTTGGGTTGGATTTGAACCATAATCCTCAGATCTCAGCCTCCTGAGTAGCTAGGATTACAGGTATGAGCCACCATGCCCAACCTTTAGCCTTGTTTTATTTGATGATTATTTTTATGACAGTATCTCAAGCCCTGCACAAGGACTATGTCTGAACTACGATCTGCATTCTTGAGGCATCCCACAGTTGCCTTAGGTGCACACTATTGTGTGTAGTCTCTTTCTGTGGAGATGGCATCTCTCAAATTTTGTTTGCCTGGTTTAGTCTCAAACTGTGATCTTCCTGATTGAAACCTGTTAAGGGACTAGAATTACAAGTGTGAGCCAACAAGTTCCATTGAATTTTTATATTTGTGTGTTGTTCCTGGGGCTTGAAATCTGGGTGTGGGTGATGTTACTGAGCTGTTTTGCTCAAGCCTAGTACTCTACAACTTGAGTTGTAGCTCCAGTTCCGGCCTTTTGGTGAGATAAGGGCCTCACAGACTTTCCTACCCAGGCTGGCTTTTAACTGTGACCCTCAGATCTCAGCCTCTTGGGTAGCTGGGATTGCACACAGGATCTACTGGTAGCTAGCTCTGTTCAATTTTTTCTATTTTAATAAGCACAATGCAATGTTCATTAAGCACTACAGAAGAACTTTCAACATAACTGAATGGAACTTACAGAACCAGATATTTCTGGTGCATAAAATTGCAGGAAGCAAAATACTTTGGATTTCTGTCTTCATTTCAAGGGAAATGATGTCGGCATTTAATCTGGATAAAAAGTAAGCTTCAACCATAGCAGATCCCTAGTTGTTTCTCAGATATGAAGTCTTGCTTTTCTTGAGTACTTTATATCAATGACAAGCAGTCCCTTTCTAATCCCTGGAATGCAGGAAACAATGAGCCACTCTATGGCCTGAGTTGATTCAATGGCTTCAATAGACTCTAGACTTCGGGGAAAGAATTTAAACAACACTCTAATAGGAAATATGAGAAATAAAAGGCTAGCATTGCTATGTGGGTCAGCGAATATATGGAGATGATTGGAGATGATATTTCTTTTTTTATGTACTCATTTGGTAACATTTGTGGCCTGAGATCATCATTCAGATCTATCAGATCAGCAGAGTATGTAAACTCTAAACGCCGCACAGATTCATAGTTGACAGAGAAGACATTAATATTTGTGCACATATTCCTACTTTTTCTCATAGACCATGAAATTTAGAGTGTAGTTGTCTTGTTTATAGAGCTTTTTCTTTACTGTGTGGATGCAGCATCACTTTTAAGCCATTCTGGGTTCAATTTTCAGTCACTGATAAGTTATTGTTCTGCTTAGTGACAAAAACCAGATTTTTTTCCATATGACTGGTAATGTAGAACAGGATCTTGGTTAGTTAATTCTGCCAAATGTTACAACTGATGTAGTTCTATAATGATTTTGACTTTATGTACACAGAAACATCCTATATCTTTTTGTGTGTTACTTATTTGATCTCAAAATTCTGGGCTTTTAAACAGCATATTTTAGTCGTGAATAGTACCTTCCCTCTAACGAAAACTGTACACATTATTGGTCAAATATCACACTATAATTTTAACAGTTGACCCAAAAGAGTCTAACTGATGCTCACACAAACATGAATACATCTGGTTAGCTGGTAAGAATCATCCACTGGGTTTATTTACTTTGTTTTAGTGACTTGCAAAGAGATTTGGCAGAAATAAAAGGAGGGAAAGGAGAGAGGTAAAAATAAGAAGAGAGAAAATGTCAAGAAGTAACATGTACAAAGAAAAATGGGATGAAAGAGAAAAGATGAAGAGAAGAAGTCAGTGTCTATTCTCTCATTTATCTCAGTGAATTCTGTCTATATGTTTAAAATAGGTACATTATTTGATGCCTCTGATACTAGCTTCTCAAGAGGCAGAGATCTAAGGATAGAAGTTCAAAGCCAGCCCTGCCACAAAACTCCATGAAATTCTTTTTTTTCTCATATATTTTTATTGCAATTGTAATTAAGAGAAGGGTTGAATTATATTCACTAGATAGAAGCTGCATTACTTCACAAAAATTGGTACCCTTTTTCATGTCTTCATCCCCATTTCCCTCCCCCACCCCTGCCCTTCATTTTCTTTCCCCTTTCCCTATCTGATTTCAAATAACCAAAAAAGCATATATCCAATATATCAGATAAAAAGGTGAAATAATGTAACAATATGGTATAATCAAGGGACAGCAAAAGAGATAACAGATAACATACTACATTAAGGACCACAATCACTCATTATATGGCTTTTTTTTCTGTATACTGGAGGTCCTTTCATTTAGCTTGGATATTTCTTTAGAGATTAGTTTTGGAGTGATTCAGTTTTTTGAGCTGTTGATATATCTGAGATATGAGGCCTTTGTCGGTTGTATAGTTGGTGAAGATATTCTCCCACGCTGTAGGCTTTATAGTTAATTTTCTAGCTATGTCCTTTTCCAGTTTAATGCAGTCCCACTTATCCAGCCTTTCTCTGATTTGTTGTGTTTCTTGGTCCTTATTAAGAAAGTTTCTAACTGTGCCAAGGAGGCCTAGTGTATCTCCTATTACTTCTTGTAAAGTTTTCAGTGTATCTGTTTTTACCTCGAGGTCTTTGATCCATTTGAAATTAATCCTGGTGCAGGGTGACAAAGAAGGATCCAACTTTATTTGTCTACAGGTGTTTAACCAGTTCTGCCAGCACCACTTGTTGAAGAGGCTGTCTTTCTTCCATTCTATTTTTGGGCTCCCTTATCAGAGATTAGGTAGCCATATGTCTGTGGGTTAATAGCTGCATCCTCTGTTCTATTTCATTGGTCTTCAGGCCTGTTCCTGTGAAAGTTCCAAGCTGTTTTGGTCAATATAGCTCTATAATAAAGTCTAAAGTTTGGTACTGAAATTCTTCCTGCGCTGTTTTCTTCAAAGAATTGTTTTTGCTATATGGAGTCTTCTATTATTCCATATGAAATTTGGATTGCCTCTTCCATTTCTTTAAAGAATGACATTGGGATATTGATGAGTACTGCATTGAATTTGTAGATAGCCCTTGACAAGATTGCCATTTCACAATGTTAATTCTTCTAATCCAGAAGCTTGGGAAGATTTTCCATTCCCTCAGTACTGATTTAAATTCCTTTTTTAGGGTTTTAAAGTTTTCATCAAAAAAGTCCTTTACATTCTTATTCAAGTTAATTCCTAGGTATTTTATTTTCTTTGAGACTATTGCAAAACAGTTTATTTCCTGATTTTGCCTCAATCTTTTCATTGTTGGCATATAGGAAGGCAGTTGATTTTGAAGTTTAATTTTATACCCTGCTACCTTGCCAAAGTTTTGAATCAGCTCAAGCAGCTTGAGAGTGGAGTCTATAGGGTTCTTTAAATACAGAATCATGTTATCTGCAAAGAGGGACTGTTTCACTTCCTCTTTCCCAGTTTGGATTCCCTTTATGCTTGCTACTTGCCTTATTGCTCTGACTAGGAATTCTAATACTATGTTAAAGAGAAGTTGAGAGAGTGGGCATCCTTGTCTCGTTCCTGATTTTACAGGAAATGGCTTAAGCTTTTCACCATTAAGTATAATGCTAGCTGTGGGTTTGGCACAAACAGCCTTTATTATACAGAGTAATGTTCCATGGATTCTTAGTTTCCCCAGAGCTTTTAGCATAAAGGGGTGCTGGATCTTGTCAAATGCCTTTTCTGCATCTCTTGAGAAAATCATGTGATTCTTGTCCTTGCTCCTGTTGATGTGTTGAATTATATTAATTGACTTGCGTATGTTGAAACAGCTTTGTATCCCTGTGATGAATCCTGTTTGATCATAATGTATAATTTTTCTGATGAGTTGCTGAAGATGGTTGGCCAGTATTTTGTTGGGAAGTTTTGCATCAATATTCATCAAAGAAATGGGTCTATAGATCTCATTATTTGATGAATCTCTGTTTTTCAGGTGACGGTTATAGTGGCTTCGTAGAATGAGTTTGGCAAAGAGCCTTCGTTTTCAATTTCGTTGAAGAGCTTGAGGACTACTGGTATAAGCTCTGCTTTGAAGACCACATAGAATTCAGCTGCAATGCATCTGGCCCTGGACTTTTCTTGGATGGGAAATCTCTTATTGCAAGTTTTATTTCAGTGCTTGAATTAGGTCTGTTTAGTTGGATTATGTCTTCTTGGTTCAGTGTGGGTATGTTAATATTGGCTAGAAATTCATCCTTCTCTTCTAGATTCTCAAATTTGTTGGCAGAAAGGTTTGAAAAGTATTCCCTTATGATGCTCTGGATATTGGTAATTTCTGTCACGTTATTACCATTCTCATCTGTAATTTTATTTGTTTGGGTGTGCTCCCTTCTTTTTTTTTTGGTAAGACTTGCTAAGGGTCTGTCAGTTTCGTTGATTTTTTTTAAAGAACCAACGTCTTGTTTTGTTGTTTCTTTCCAAAATTTTTTGGACTCCAATTCCTTTAGTTCTGCTTTCATTTTAATAATTTTCTTCCTTCTGCTGGGACAAGGGTTGATTTGTTTCTCCTTTTCAACAGCTTAAGTTGGGACATTAAATTCTTGGTTTGTGATTTTTCTAATTTGTTAATGTAAGAACTCAGAGCTATAAATATTCTTCTGAATACTGCATTTTCTGTGTCTCAAAGGAGTTGGTATTTTGTGTGATTATTTTGTTAAATTTGATAAAATGTTAAATTTCTGTTCTGATCTACTCCATAACCCATTGGTGATTCAACAATACATTGTTCATCAATCTCCATGAGTTACAGAGTTTTCGTTGGTGGAGATTGGTGTTCATTTCTAATTTGATGCTCTTGGAGTCTGACAGAATGGAGGGAATGATTTCAGTGTTACTGAATCTGCACAGGTTTGTTTTATGTCCTAAAACGTGGTGTATTTTGGAAAATGCTCCATGCGCTGAAAAAAACATATATTGTGATGTTACTGGTTGGAATAATCTGCAGATGTCTGTTAGATCTAGTTGGTTTATACAGTTGTTCAATTCTGAGGTTTCTCTGTGGAGTTTTTGTCTGGTTGATCTGTCCATAGGTGAGAGTGGTGTGTTAATGTCACCAATGGTGTGTTAATGTCACCAACAATCAGTGTGTTTCTATTTTTTTTAAGGTAAACTTGCTTGAAAAACTTCAGTGATCTGGGATTAGGTGTGTAAATATTTAGGATGGTTATGTCCCCCTAGAGGAAAGATCCCTTTAGTAGTATGTAATGACCTTATTTGTCTTTTTTCTCTAATTTTAGCTTGAAGTCTATTTTATCTGATATGAGGATGGCAACTCCAGCCTTTTCCTGGGGACCATTAGCTTGATAAACTTTATTCCAACCTCACATTTTCAGAAAATGTTTATTTTCTGGGGCAAGATGTGTCTCTTGAAGACAGCAGAATGATGGATCTTGCTTTTTGATCCAACTAGAAGTCTATGACATTCAATTGGAGGGTTAAGTCCATTGATATTGAGGGTTGAGATTGAAAAATATTTCCTAGTTCCTGCCATTTAAAAAAGTTTTCATTGGGGCCTGTGGCTTGACAGTTCTTGCAGTCATTAGCTGGTATGAATTTTAAGTGCCATTTCTTTGTCAGCACCATATTTGTGTTGGTTTTCAATGTGTAGAACATCTTTGAGTATTTTCTGTGATGCTGGTTTTCTTGCTATGTAATGTTGTAACTTTTCCTTGGAATGAAAGCTTTTTATTGTTCCCTTATTTATGAATGAGAGCTTTGCTGTGTACAGTATTCTTGGTTGGTAGTTATTTGTTTTAAGGGCATGACATATATCCTTCTAATCTCTTCTTGCTTGCATGGTCTCTGCTGAGAAATCTGTGGCTATTCTGATTGGTTTGCCTTTGTAGGTGATTGTTCTCTTCTCCCTGGCTGCCTTTAGGATCCTTTCTTTGGTCTCTATTTATCCTGTTCGGATTATAATGTGGTGGTGGGATGTCCTTTTCTGGTCAGGTCTGTTTGGGGTTCTAAAGGCTTCTTGTGTTTGGGTGGGTCTGCCATTCCGGATATTTGGGAAGTTTCCTGAGATGATTTTTGAAGTATATTTCTAATACCATTGACCTCTTTCTCCAGGCCCTCCTCAATACTGATTAGCCTTAAATTAGGTTTCTTAATTGTATCTTGGACCTCCTGATGCATTCTCTCATAATTCCTGGATTTGGTTTGGCTCATTTTCTCTTCTTTCTCTATAACAACTAGATTATCTCCAACTCCGGAGATTCTCTCTTCTGTATTGTCTAACCTGCTATCAATACTTTCTACTTTATTCATCTTCCTTTCTTCTTATTGTTCATTTTTAATGCCTTGCATCTCTTATTTTAGATCTTGTATGGACAACTTTAACTCCTTGATTTCCATTTGAGTGGTTAGCTCAGCAGCTTTATTCTCTTTGGACATATGTTGGAGTTTGGTCAACTTTTTGTTTGTGGATTCTATGAATTCATCCACTTTTCTTTGAAAATCCTCTATTATTGCCTCCTTTATGGCTTCCTATCATTCACATATCACCTTGTTTATGGTTTCATCTTGTTTAGATATGGTTTCCTCACGTAACTCTTTCTGTATGTTTTCAAACTTTATGTCTATCAATTGCATTTGTATAGCACTTGGAGGACTCTCCTCTAGTTTTGCCATGGACTGCTCCATTGCCTGTTTATATTGCATTGGAGATGTTATTCCTTGACTTGCCATTTTTCTTGAGTGTCTTGTTCTGCCTGCTTGAAAATGAGACCAAGATTGATACTGCACAAGATTACAGTTTTTAAGATACAACCAACCTAGACTTTTTAGCTCGCTAGACCATAGATGTTCACAATTTTAGATTAGTATTATCACTCTGTCTTTCTTTTTGAGCATTTACAGACAAATGTAATACCACCAGTGATCATCGTTTTATGACCAAAACAATAAACCCCTCAATCCAATCTCTATTGTATTTAAGTCCCTCTGGACCTACAGTATATTGGAACACCTAGATATACACTATTGCTCAACAACCCTCAACTGTAGATCCATGCATTATAAAAGTTGTAGGATGAACAGAGGAGCAGGGATAGAAAAATAGTATGAAAAACAAGAGGGGAGGTAAGAAAAGAGTAATGTAGGAGGGTAAGATTAATATGGTAATGAAGAAAAGGGATAGCGTAAGGACAACTGACCTAAGGTGATAGAAAGGTAAAATAGTTGAGTACAAAATTTAGAAAAAATTTAGATAAAACTTATGAAAATAAGAAGAGTAATAAGAAGAACATATAGAGAAGTAAGGAAGGTATATACAGGAGAGTTCAATGATAAAAAATTTTAACAAGTAAAAATAAACGAAAAAAAGAAAAACAAGAAAATAGGTTGGGGGATCCCACAAAATTGTGAGTTCTTATACAAGAAATACTATAGTTAATAACCAACAGATTAAAAAGCAGGTAACTGTATCAATATAAATATCATTTGTATACATTCTGTACCCAGTGCTGTCACTGAAGGAATGCGGGGGAAAAAAAAGAAAACAAGAAAAAAAAGAAAAAAATCTTAACATTAAAAAAAAAGTGTAGGTAAAATGGCCACAAAACAAGGAAAAGATAAGAACACATAAAAATGCAAATGTAAAAGGGTAGAAAAAGAAAAAAATGGAAAAAAAGCAAAAAGAAAAAGAAAAAAGGGGGTATTCTTCAGGTTTTTTTGTGAGGGGCAGGATAGGAAACTTGTGTCTCCACTAAGTTTGGGATCCAAACACTTCAAAACGTCTTTTTATGTTGTGATTTGGTTTTGTGGTTTTTCAGATCAGTTTGTTTGATTGGGCAGAAAAAAAAAAAACTGTGGAGTCACAAGAGGCTTTGTTAACCTGCAGTCCCGCCCAGGGGGAGGAACTTTTGCTAGAGCTGGGGGCGAACATCTGGCTAAGCTGCCTGTGGGAAGTCCTTTGCCATTTTGAATGATGGTGCTGCAAGTACCATTTCTCAGGCTCCAGTTTGTTTGGCAGGGTCTTTGCCAGCAGTCAAGATGGCGCTTCTTTCAGCTGGTAGGTGAGGGGATTTCTTCCCAATGCCGTTCTGTGAGCAGATGTGGAAACTTCTCGGAGGTACTCACAAATTGCTCGATTCCCTGGTTCAATGAAGCTGGCATGTCCGTGCCACGGCCGTGTGACAGCTCTGGTCTCACACAGACTCTGTCTGGAGCAGGCAGGTCTGTGCTGCTGAGAAGTGCTACTACTCATGCTTTGGAGGGAGGCTTTGTTTCTGCAGCAGCTCCAAGCAGCTGGTGCTGCTCAACGCTGTCTTCTTGATCTGGTTTCCTGCCTTTCTCCTCTCTGACTGAGATCTCTGTGGTGCTAAAGCTTACTTAGGATCGGTCTTTTGGTATCAACTTTCCCCTACGATGCCAGAACTGGTATCTTATCATGGTGAGAGCTCAGAATGACTCACAATGAACAGTCTCCATCTCCCGCCAATCTCAGCACTTACTACTCTTAAAAAAGCCTTTTAAATTCCTTTAGGAAACTCTTAAGGGATTCTACCATAAAGGATCATCAGATTAAACAGAATTTAACACATAACCAATTGGACTTCTGACATACTAGCAGAATGCCATCTCTGGCAGCTACCATAAACCCGTGTAACTGGCAGGTAATAGAACTGGGATTTTAACCTATGTCTTCTAGGCATTCAGGTCACTGCTCATGATACTTCATGCCTTCTTACAGAGAAAGTATCAAGTGATGACAATTTCATTGTAGAAAGAAAGGCTAAAAACCTGGCATAAGTGTAGACTGTGTGCTTGTATAAATGGGCATGATTGTAGTTGGGCTCTCGTTCTTCTACTAAGTAGGAATTTTCCTCCTCACTGTTTATTACTTATTTATGTATTTATTTGTGTATTTATTTATTTGACAGTCCTGGGGCTTGAACTCAGGGTCTGAGCACTGTCCTTGGACTTTCTCAAGTCTAGTGCTCTACCACTTGAGCCACAGCACAACTTACAGCTCTTTCTATGTATTTGGTACTGAAGAATCATACCTGGGTCTTCGTGCATGCTAGGAAAGCACTCTACCACTAGGCCAAACTCCTGGATTCTGTTTATTTATTTTTGAGTATGTCTTGTTAAGTTTGTTGTCAAGGACAATTATGAACTCAGGATCCTTCTGTCACAGCCTCTAGTGTACTGACATGCTAAGACTACAGGCATGTACCACCAAATCTGGTTTCCTCTTAATTTTAAAGTGGCTTCAACGTTAGCACATTCCATATCTCATGTCATTTTATTAATGCCTTTGTAGGGTATGAATGCAGGATGTTTTTGTTCTCTTGCTTCCTTGCTCACAGTTTGCTCTCTCTCTACCACATGAGCCACTCCTCCAACTTAGCATTTTGATAGTTATTTAAGAAATATTCTTATGGACTTCTTTGACCAGATGGGGTTTAAAATGTGATCCTCTGGATTTCATTCTCCTCAGTAGGTAAGATTATAGGCATAAGGCACTGTCATTTGGATTTTTGATTTCCTACAACAAAAAAATAAATATATCAGAGTTAAAAAAAACAGGCTGGGAGTTTGGCCAAGTGGTAGACTGCTTGCCTAGCATGCATGAAGTACCGGGTTCGATTCCTTGGTACCACATACATATTAAAAAGCCAGAAATGGTGCTGTGGCTCAAGTGGTAGAGTTGTAGCCTTGAGAAAGTCCAAGGACAGTCCTTAGGCCCTGAGCTCAAGCCCAGGACTGGCAAAAAAACATTTTCAACTAAGTTATTTTAAAGTAAATTTCATTTATCATTCATCATGAGGAAATACCAAGACGAGTCTTTTGAATTTTAATTTATTGTGAATGTGATGTAGAAGGGTTACAGTTACATAAGTATGATAATGAGTAGATTTCTTGTCCAACATTATTACCAGTTTCTTAATTTTTCTCTCACTATCCCTCCCCCTGACTCCCCTTCCATGAAGGTGTAAAAGTCATTTCCCATCTGGTGTGTTGTGGATATTGCAATTGCATTGGTTCAGTCTTTGTCCTTATTTCACTAGTTTGTTATTCCTCTTCCCTTCCTCAAATCAGATAAACATACATACAAGACACAGGGCACCAGAATCAAAACAATGACTACTGGGGATAAATTGAAGGGAAATTAAAAAGACGATGCAGTACATTAAAAACATCAAGATAAACAAGAAGTAAAATCTCTTGTTTCAATATCTTGGATTTAATTTAAATTAGCATCATATAGTCATATATACATAGATATTGAGTTATTGTGGTCCTCTGCTAGGAGTATCCTAGACATATACAAGTTATTACAGATGAGGGAAACCATGGAGCCTATGTCTCTTGGCTCAAAAAAGGCTAGATAAATGGGGTCACATTAAACTGCAGAACTTCTGCATGGCAAAGGACATAGCTAGGAAGATAAATAGAAAGCCTACAGACTGGGAGAAGACCTTCACTTGCTATACAACAAAGTCTCATATCAAAAATATACGTAGAGCTCAAAAACATAAACCGCCCCAAACAAATCCTTAAAGAAATAACCACCCCATTAATAAGTGAGCTAAAGAATTAAAAAGAGACTTCTCTGGAGAGGAAATAGGTCTAGCCAACAGACACATGAAAAAACGTTCAGCATCTTTGGCCATAAAAGAAATTCAAATCAAAATCACATGGAGATTCCACCTCATCCCAGTTAGAATTGCCATTACCAAGAAACCAAATAATAGTAGATGCTGGTGGGGATGTGGCAAAAGGTGAAAAGCTAGTATACTGTTGGTGGGAATGCAAACTGTTCAACCACTATGGAAAGCAGTATAGAGGTTTCTCAAAGTGCTAAACACAGAACTTTCTTAGGACACAGCAATCCCACTCTTGAGAATTTCCCCAAATGACCACAAACAAGACCACATTGAAGCTACCAGCATAATTTTGTTCATTGCAGTATTATTTACCATTGCTAAGGTATGGAATCAACCCAGAGGCCCCTTAGTAAATGAATAGATTGAGAAAATGTGGTATACATACACAATGAAATTCCATGCTTCCATCAGAAAGAATAACATTGCCCCATTCATATGGAAATAGAAAGTTTTAGAAAAATTCATTAATTTAGCCTCATCCTATCTGATCTTATCTACCTAGGTTTTGAGCTATTATAATCCCCTGCTAAGAGAGTCCTAGAAGTGGACTAATTTTTACAAATGAGGGAACAAAAGTTTTATCTTGTGTGATTGTTGTTCTTAATTTACTGTTGTTTCTCTTCTCTTTTTTGCCCTTTGGTTAATCTTGTATTGTTACTGCATCTGATTTTGTTACATGGTATGTTATATATATATATATATATATATATTTATTTGTTTATTTGAAATAGGAAAAGGAAGAGGGAAAACAAGATGATTGGGAGGGGTAGGGGGAGAAATGGGGACAAAAACATGAGAGAGGGTATCAATATGTGAGAAGTAATGCATCTACTACATGGCAAATGTAACTGTAACCCCTCTATACATTACCCCAACAATAAAAAATCGTATTAAGTGAAGATGTGTCACTTTTTAACTTTGCATTTTCAATTTCAGTTTTACAAGAGGCTGACAAGAAAAATGAAGTAAATTTGTGACTGGATTTTACATTCAACCTTCACTTATATTTAATACTTTGCTATATTTGTTCTTAATTTAGTTTTCATCTCTGTCTCTTCCACTCTCTGATCTCATTCTTCTTCAACACGTATATATAGACCAATAAGTGAACTTGTGAACTTTACATCACTTATTCTCTGTATATGTATTAAACATTTGTAAAAACATTTTTCTAAACTATTTGAAAGCATACCTTATTGCTTCTCAACTCTTCAGACATTTTCTTCTAAAAGCAGAGAATTCATTGTATAGTTATAAATTCAGGATTTTTAATATTGATACACTACTTTCATCTAATCTGCAGTGCACATTCCCCTTTTGCCAATGCATTCATTAATGTATATCTACAGCATTTGTTACCTCTCACAGAAATCAGTCCAGTTGTAAATGTTGCATTCAGTAGTCATGTCTCTTTGGATTTCTTTACTCTAATGAAGTTTCTTAGCTTTAGTTCATTTTGATGTTATTGATATTTTTAAAGTACATGTTTCTCTGTTTTTCTGGCATGTGCTTCAATTGACATTACTCTGATATTTCTCATAAGTAGATTCAAGTGATATTCCATCTGTCCTTACCACAAATTGATACTGAGTGTGTTTCAGGAAAGCAAACCCAGAGGTTTATGTTGTCTCTCACCGATGATGAAGTTAATTTAAAATGTCATGTGTTTATATTGCATACGATTGTCCTCTTACAACTAATATTGAAAATATAAGGAGGTATTCCCATATTTACCAATAATTAAAAATAATATTCTGAACAAACTTCCTTATACAGATTAAAAATGGTACTTTTCTGAATCTCACTTCCTCCATTCAATGGATATTTTATCTGATTCTCTTTGTCTTGCTTTGTCTCACTCTCTGTCTCAGTCTGTCTCTCTCTGAGTCTGGCTGGCTCTCTGTCTCTGTGATTCATCACAATTAACTGACAAATTTGTATTTTATTCAATGAATTTTTATTTCCTAGGTTCCTTATTTATTTTGATAAATTGTAACAGGGAAGTCACTTTCAAGTTAGCTATTTCAAAACTTCTCCTTTTCTCCCTCTCAATATTTTTCTCTCTTTTTCGTAAGATAAGTATTACAGGGTCTTTATGCACAGTTTCTTCTCCTGGCCCTTTTACCAAGGGTTTCTCCAAGGAGTCATATTACCGCCTAATAAAAATATGTAGAAATCAAGACCCAGACAGAAAGTATATTCACTGCTATGCAGCACAGTCACTGAAACGCCATGTTGTTAGCTGGGGCAAGTACTGTAAGGGTGAAAACTCCTATATTAACACACCTTTTGCTGAATCCTAACCATGCTGAAAGATGTTGTTGTCTGCTATTGTTATAACACAGAGTACTTCTCAACATGCTCCTGTTAATCATTTTGACCTCTTAATCATTCTGCTCCATAACCTTTATGAGAAATAAGAGGGATGACACTATTCAAAAACAAATCAACTCAAGTATGAACTAAGTATGACAAATATGTCTGCCATCATTTATCTTGAATTATGATCTTAAACTGATCATGCTAACGAAGGTATTTTTCAACTGACCATTATCAGGAAGTATTTTCCAATAGGAATGTATATAAGCTCCCCAAATAAAATCACCATGCCTTCTTTTTTTGTTTGATATTATTTATTGTAATTAATAAAAGGATTACAGGATAATTGCCAGATAGAAGGTGCAGTAATTCACATACATTGATACCCTTTCACATGTCTTGGTCCCCATTACCTTCCCCTCACCCCCCGCCATCTTGTTTTCCCCCTTCCCTATCCAATTTCAAATAACGAAACACAAATATATCTGATATATCAGATAACAACGTGAGATACTGTAACAATATGAGATAACCAAGGGACAGCAAAAGAGATGATAACATAGCATCTTAAGAAAAACAATCATTCTTTATATGGCTTTTGTTTCCATATCCTAGAGGTTCTTTCAGTTAGCTTAATACTATATGGCCTTTTGTATCAAGGTTTTGCTCTATGGCAAATCTCTGCTAGGAGAGCCCAAGGTTTCTACTGATTATGACAAATAAGGGAAACCATTGAGCCTAAGTTCCTTTGCGTCTGGCTTACTTCACTTAATATGATCTTTTCTAAGTCTTTCCATTTCCTAACAAATGGGGCAATGTCATTCTTTCTGACAGCGGCATAGAATTCCATTGTATACAAATACAACATCTTGTTTGTTGCTCCCCTCCTCTCCGGGGCAGCAACACGGGAACGGGGAGGGACACACAGGGCCAGCCTGTAGTCCCCCGGGAGCCGAGCGAGATGGTAAGTGTCGAAGACCCAGCCCTCCCCCAATCACCGGGGAAGAAAAAACCACGCTGAGTCAGAAGCAGTGTTAACCATGAAAGCGCATCAGATCTCTCTGCTGATCTCTGCTGATCTCTCGTTCTCTCTGATGCTCTCCTCCTTTATTGCGTCAGACAATTAGTTACATACTGTTGGGGTAGGAGAAGGTGGGCACTGGGAAGCTAGCCAATAGGAAGAGGGCCTCTGTGCTACCACTAAGGGTCTGGGTGGGGCTTTCAGGTACTGGGCAGGACAGGTGCAGGAAAGCACGCGAGACTTGAGCTGCTGCGAGACCCGCGAAACTGCGGGGGGTTCAATCGAGTCACGTACACAGAGATGCCTTAAGAGAGGTATGCAAAAGACCGAATGCCTGGTCAAAGCCCTTTAATTGCAGCTGAGCCAGAATCAGGCTTCAGGGATGGAGGCTAGGCCCCAACAATTCCCCCTTTTTTGTTTATTAGAACAGGGGGGACAAGCGCGCAAAGCCCCTGTCTTAGGTCATCCCCTTCAGGGGATCTTACCCGTCATTGAGTGCTCTGCGGCCTTCTGTCCCACAGTACAGATCACCCCCGGGCCTGTCTTAGGTTGTCCCCGCTCCAGAGATCTTACCCGTCATTGGCTCTCGGGGAGACATCTAAGGGGAGTCGAGGGATCCCTCCTCATCATAGGGCTCTCCTTGGTCATAGCGGTCATTGGCATTGGTAGCAAGCCTCTGGTAATGCACCTGTACGTTCATCAACTGAATGGATTCGTTCATCAACTGAATGGATTCTATCCTGCTTTGAATGAATTGTAACCTTATTGATAACACAGGGCCCAAAAGTTAAGAGTAAGAACAAGAGGAGTATAGGACCAAGGAAGGACATAGGGTAGCCATCTGTGCAGTCCGGTCCAGAGGATGTTGATGATGGGTATCTTGACTCCAAGAAGAAACAGGATCAGCACTGTAAGGTCCATTATTTATTCTGAAAAAGAAAAGAGAGAGAGATATCCTCAGGAGGCAGAGAGCCTTCTGGGTCTTCATTAATATTATTGGGGTCCCTCCATATTTGGGGACAATATTTAAGATCCCTTGCAGGGACCCAAATTGGCTTTGTTTCATCAGTGGGGAAAACACAACCAAATCCTCTTCCAGCTGTAATGAGGGGGTCAGGGCCCCTCCACTCCCCATTAAGGGGTCCTTCCACCAGACATAGACAGTTCGATAGGGAATAGAGGTTGTCCAGTGTTTCTGGAAGGGTGAGAGGATGTTCCCCTTTGGCAAAATTTAAAATATTGAGAGTAAACAAAGCCATCTTTGGCTGATCATGGGGGGGGAGTGTATTCCCCCTTTTTTGTTTTATTAATTGAGATTTAAGGACATGGTTATATCTTTCTACTATTGCCTGTCCTCTGGGATTATGAGGGATGCCAGTAGTATGGGTAATTTGCCATTGTTTAAAGAAGTCATCAAGAGACTTGCTTACAAAACACGGACCGTTATCGGTTTTTATTTGGTCTGGCAATCCGAGAGTAGCAAAACTTTGAAGAAACTGACTGATAGCATGTTTAGCTCTCTCCCCGGAATGGGCTGTAGCCCAACAGGCATGGGAAAAGGTGTCTATTGTTAAAAAAATGTATTTAAGTTTTCCAAAAAAGGGAAAATGTGTAACATCCGTTTGCCACAGATTATTAGGCCTAAGGCCTCGAGGGTTGACACCACCCATTTGGAGCGGTGGAACCTGTAAGAAAGGGTGGCATGACTTGCAGGTCCTAATAATCTTTTTTAGGTCTTTAATAGCAACTTGGGGAAATCGGTGGTGTAGTCCCCTCCAGTTGGCATGCGTGAGCCGATGGAAAGAGATAGCCTCCTGTAAAGTGTAACATTCAGGATTAGAGGCTAACTGGTCAGCGAGGGCATTGCCTTTGGTCAAAATACTTGGAAGGCTTTGATGTCCCCTCAGATGTTGAATAAACATAGGAGCAATCCTTTGTTTGAGCAGATTTCTAGCTTGAATCATCAAAGGAGTGATGGGGTTGCTATCAAGTTTAATATGAGCTTCTATGAGGTTAGGTAACAAATTGACCACATACAGGCTATCTGAGAATAGGTTAAGAGGAACAGTAACCTCAGATAAAGCTAAGACCACCGCATAAAGTTCCTTAAATTGCGCTGAACCCTGTATTTCATGAGACAGGGTCACTGCAGGAGAGGAATTGCCTTCACCTGGGGAGAAAATAACAACAGAAGCCCCCTTCTTGCCTCCATCCGTGAATACGGTGGGGAAGGAGGGATCAGCTTCACCTAGAAAAAGTTTTGGAGGTCGCCACTCCAGCTGACTAAAGGAGCGCATCCATTTATGGGGACCATAATGACGATCCACTTTACCTGGAAAGCCTTCCATGGCTATTGCAAGTCTAGCATTATTTCTTTGTAGCCAAGAGAAATCATTAATCCTAAAAGGGACAATAAGAGAGTGGGGTTCACTCCCAAAAAGACGAGTGGATAAGTCTCGTCCTTTGACAATGCAATCTGCCATCTGGTCAGTCATGGAGTAAACTCTAGGTGTTCCTCCGACTGACAGGTGAATCCAGTGAAGAGGTTCCCCTTCCTGGCCTAAAAGGGCAGTAAAAAGGGTCTGTCCTGATAGGACATAGAGCATTAGGGGCATAGCAGGATCATACCTCTTTAAGGCTGCTTCATCAATAGCTAATTGAATTTTATTTAGCACCTCTTTATGATCAGCTGACAATGTTACTATGGAGGTCAGATCAAGACCCTTTAAGAGATCAAAAAGAGGTGTGAGGGTTGCAGTGGTTATGGGGATCCATGGTCTCATCCAATTAATTTCACCAAGAAGTTTTTGAAGTTGGGGCAGGGTATAAGTATCTTGGATAGATAATTGGGGTTTTAAAGGAGACACAACATCCAATGTTAGGACAGATCCCAGGATTTTAAAGGGGGGTATCTTTTGGATTTTTTCTGGGGCAATTTGGAAGCCATTATCTTTTAACAGCTGGAGACATTTATTAAAAAGACAATCTAAATGCTGAGTGTCTGGGCTTCCTATAATGATATCATCCATATATACATAGAAAAGTGAGCCTGTCTCCTCGTTAAGAGGGGATAAGACTCTAGACATATAGTCCTGACATATAGGAGGACTATTGGCCATACCTTGAGGTAGAACTGTCCATTCAAAACGCAAATCAGGGCCCTTATAATTTAATGAAGGAAGGGAGAAGGCAAACTTCTCAGTATCTTCCGGGTGGAGAGTAATAGAGAAAAAACAGTCTTTGATGTCTATGACTATGAGATATTGGTCATTAGGAATGGCAGGTATCCAGGGCATCCCCCTTTGGGGGGTCCCAAAAAATTCCATCCTCTTATTTATTTTTCTCAAATCTTGGAGTAGTCTCCACTTGCTATTAGGCTTTTTAATCACAAATACTGGGGAGTTCCAAGGGCTTAAAGACTTCCTTTTTATGCTTTTCTCAACGCTATCAACAAAAGTAGACAGGTCCTCTCCTGGTCTTTGGTTAATTCCTGCTATAGGAGACTCAGAGGGACCCTCCTCCAGTTTTCTCCAGGCTGCTAGGCCCAAAGCTCTAATCTGATCCTGATAGGGAGGGGGTATGGTTGCCTGCTGGACCCCCGTTGAGTACTGATCGGAGGTCCCTGTAAGCATCCCCAAAGTAATGGGGATTACAGGTTGCGAGTGTTGGTTCCTCTCTGCCTGTTTGCGGCATTCTTCTTTATACAGGGCACACCAGTTAATGAAAAGTGGGCCTGGAAGAACTGCTTTGGCTAGAGCCATCCAATCGGCTGCAGTACATGGTTGATGAGCAAGGCCTTGGAGGATGGTTTCCGTCCAAGGAGCATTAGGGCCAACTTCTAAGACAGCTTTTTTGAGTTCCTTAAGGTCGCCAGGCTCCCAGGGATACCCGGTTGCAGGGCGGTTACCACCCGGGTCAATATTAACAGGGAAAAGCTGGCAGTACTCAGGGCCAGGTTCAAATGGTGCCTCACTAGTGACACTGTCTGTTGGGGTCACGCTCTCCGGCCTTTCTGACACACTTCCACTCAAAGGCTGCAATATCTTGTGGGCCTCAGAAGCACCATGCCTGTCTGGTGAATGGAGCCCTGGCAGGCCCAGACCCTCCTGTGAGACTACTGAGGGTGGATGGAGCCCTGGCGCCGTGGGGGTTGGGAAACTAACAGGGCAGACTAGGCCTGGGTTTGATGGGGGAGGGGTAAAGGGTGGCTCCTTCTCATCTCCCTGAGGGGAACTTGGCCTTTCAGTAGACAATGAGAGATTAGCATCTCTGCAGGGAGTAAGGGAGGCATCTGGCCTCTCTTTGTTAACTGTGTCCCCAGGGGACCCAGCCCTGTGGTTGGAATGCCCAGGAGAAAAACTAGACTTTAGAGCATACAAGACTGAATAAATGCCTCGTGGAGGAATCTCCCCTTGATTAATCTGGGCTTTTCTGATTAGATGCTCAATTTTGTCCCAAGTATTCCAGTCTACCAAGTTGCTAGTTGGCAGCCACAGGGCGATTTTAACTAAAGTATCCCAAACTTTACATGTCTGTGCAACTAAAATCTCTAACCCTCGACTTTTAAGGAAGAGCTTAAGAGAGTCAAGGGAAGGGTCATTCTTAGAAAGGTTCTTTCCCATATTTGATGGTGTGCTGTCTTCTTTTTTTGGTAAGATTTGCTATGGATTTGTCAATTTTGTTAATTCTTTCAAAGAACCAACTCCTTGTTTTGTTGATTCTTTCTATAGTTTTTTTGGATTCCAATTCATTTAATTCTGCTTTGATTTTAATAATTTGCTTCCTTCTAGTGGGATTAGGGTTGGTTTCTTGCTCTTTTTCCAGAAGCTTAAGGTGACACATTAAATTGTTAGTTTGTGATTTTTTTCCAAGTTGCTATTGTAGGCACTCAGAGCTATAAATTTTCCTCTGAGAACTGCCTTTGCCGTGTCCCAAAGGAGCTGGTATTTTGTGTGCTCCTTTTTGTTAAATTTCATAAACTGTTGGATTTCTGTTCTGATCTCTTTGATGACCTATTGGCGATTCAACAATGTGTTGTTCAATCTCCATGAGTTAGAGGATTTTCTTTGGTGGAGATGTGTGTTCAGTTCCAATTTGATGCCTTTGTGATCTGAGAGAGTGCAGGGAATAATTTCAGTGTTTCTGAATCTGTCCAGGTTTGTTTTATGGCCTAAGATGTGGTGTATTTTGAAAAATGTTCCATGTGCTGCTGAAAAAACGTATATTGTGTTGTTGCTGGTTGGAATATTCTGCAGATGTCTGTTAGATCTAGTTGATCTATATAGTGGTTAAATTCTAAGGTTTCTCTGTTGAGTTTTTGCCTTGTTGGTCTGTCCAAAGTTGAGAGTGGTGTGTTAAAGTCACCAACAATCACTGTGTTTTGATCTATGTATGGTTTCAGTGAAAGTGAAGTTTGCTTGATGAAGTTCGGAGCTCCGGGATTGGGTGTGTAGATATTTAGGATGGTTATGTCCTCCTGCAGGAAAGATCCCTTTCCTAGCTTGTAGGAACCTTCTTTGTCTTTTCTTACTAATTTTAGTTTGAAATCTATTTTATCTGATATGAGGATGGCAACTCCAGCCTGTTTATGGGGGCCCTTAGCTTGATAGAGTTTATTCCAACCTCTCATTTTCAAAAGGTGTTTCTTCTTTTTGGTAAGATGTGTCTCTTGAAGACAGCAGAACAATGGATCCTGTTTTTTGATCCAACTAGATAACTTATGTCTTTTAATTGGAGAGTTAAGTCCATTGATATTGAGAGTCAGGATTGAGAAATATTTATTAGTTCCTGCCATTTACAAGCTTTCACTAGTGCCTGTGTCTTGATATTTTTTGTGGTACTCAGATGTTATGAGTTTTAGGTGCCATTTCTTTCCTATATTGCATTTGTGTTGGCTTTCCATGTGTAGAACATCTTTGAGAATTTTCTGTAGTGTTGGTTTTGTTGCTACATAATGTTGAAGCTTTGCCTTGGAAGGGAATGTTTTTATTGTTCCCTCAATTATGAATGAGAGCTTAGCTGGTACAGTATTCTTGGCTGGTAGTTATTTGACTTCAAGGCATAGTATATATTGTTCCAATGTCTTCTTGCTTACTTGGTCTCTCCTGAGAAATCTGGGGTTATTCTGATTGGTTTGCCTTTATAGGTGATTTTTCTCTTCCCACTGACTTCATTTAGGATCCTATCTTTGGCCTCTATTGATCCAGTTCAGATTATAATGTGGTGGTGGAAGGTTCTTTTCTGGTCAGGTCTCTTTGTGGTTCTAAAAGCTTCTTGTATCTGGATGGGCCTGCCCTTCTGGATATTTGGGAAGTTCTCTGAGATGATTCCCTGAAGTATATTTCCAATACCATGGACCTCTTTCTCTAGACCCTCCTCAATACCAATTAGCCTTAAATTAGGCTTCCTAATTGTATCTTGGATCTCCTGTAGCGTTTTCTCATATTTCCTAGATTTGAATTGACTCGTTTTCTGTTCTTTTTCTATAACAACTAAATTATCTTCAACCCCGGAAATTCTCTC